>NC_083340.1:118320992-118642753 GCF_019175385.1 Lycium barbarum | reverse complement strand
CCATGTCCATCCATATCCTTAACCATGACCCATCATTCGAGGACGAATGATCCCAAGGGGGAGATATTGTAACACCCCGTACCTTTAACGAAAGTTTTGACCACGATCCTAGACTTAGAACATCAGATAAAGAATGTGGGAATTGAAATTTTTCCGTTCAGTTGTGATATGGTGGTTTACGCCCACGAACAGTGGTCGTATTTAAATTTACTACCATTAACAGTGCCCGTAAACTGAAACCAAGAATTTCTGAACATTCTGGAATTTGACATTTTGAGGTCATATGGTTAAATACGGACCGTATTTCACTTTACGGCCCGTATTTCAAAACCTGTTTGGCATTTGGGAAGACGTCCTTGATTAAAGTTGTAGAGCATTGAAATACCTTTCCAACGGTATCTTACGGGGGTCAAACGGACATATGTGCAAAGAGTTATGGCCATTTTACTGAAGAGATGCAGTGCAGTCCATATGGCAGAATACGGACCGTATTGCAGTTTACGGCCCGTAAACTGAAATACGGCCAGTATTTTGCTGGACGTAAAGTGCAAAGTTCCAGAACACTATATATTCGTCCATATCAGTTCAACTCATTATTTTTCATTCCTTCAAGCCCTAGAACGACTTCCTACCCTCTCCCATCATCAAGAACACCAAGGTAAGCCTACTCTAATTATTCCAACTCAATTCTAACACCTATCCTTGTAATCTAAACAAGAAATTATCATTCTAAAACTAGGGTTTTCAAGAAAACCCATCTCAAGGTTCAAGAATTCAAGGTTTTGGAAATCTTCTTCAAAGCTCAAGTCTTTAATTCAAGTTTTGGAGCAATTAAGGTATGTAGAACTTCCATCCACATGAGGGAATCTCTACATTCTTCCCCATGCTCCGTTTCTTGATATCCATGAAGTTCAAACCCTAGGGCATTAAACCCAACATATTGGTAGCCCGTATTTATGTATTTATGTACATGAATTTTGTATATATATTCGTTATTGTATTCCTAATCTTCCATTACGGTTATTAGGAACCCTAGCTTAATCCATGAATCATGAATTCTTCCTCATGTATTCTCATTATGTTTATATGAAACTTTATGATTTTATGTAGCAAGTTACAAGCATGTTTTCAAGTCAATTATATATATATAATTATGAACTATTGTTATTACTCATGAATCAAGAACATGTTTGCAAGACTATGACAAGTTATCTCATGAAACCATATTACAAGATATTTCATGAAACCACGTTTACAAGTTATTTCGTGAAATCATGATTACAAGTTATTTCACGAAAATCATGGGCTTCTTAGCCAACTATATTATGTTCATGTTTTGGGAATTGCTTAGTTAACCGAGAAGGCTCAGATAGCCTGAAACTACGTAGCCACCGTAGGATAAGGGTTGTCAGCAAGGAGGCAACACCTTCATTATGCAGTTTGGATCCTTACATGCTTATTATTACTTAAATCTCATATCCCTGGCAAGGTTGTGAGTGTTCTGCTGGTAGGATGCAAGTACCAGACCATGTTGTCGGTTATACTATAGCATTCCCCACGATACAAAGTAGTTTTACATACAAGTATTTCTATTGATTACTGTTTTAAGACTTCACTCACGTTTCATGTTCATGTTCAAGTTACATTCAGTTTCAGTTCATATCCTATATCTATGTTGTGCCATGTTCTTCATTTCAGCAGGTTTTACATACTAGTACTATTCACCATGTAGTAACGTCCCTTTTGCCCGGGGCCTGCACTTCACGGTGCAGATACCGGTTTTCAGGAGCATACATCTGCGCAGTAGGATCACTTCAGATATCAGCTTATTGGTGAGCCCCACTTCTCTCGGGGTTCAACATGGAGTCTGCATTAGTATTCAGTTTATGGTAGTCCAGGGCCACGTCCTGGTAGTTAGTATTCAGACATGTTTTAGAGGTTTCATAGACATATGTTAGTTCACAGAGTCAGTTATGCTTTTATGTTTGCAAACTATTGTGTTTCCATGGTATTTCATGCTATGAGATAATTTCAAGACTTTATTCCGCAAATTACATTTTCATGATTTATTTAAATTGAATCATATAGATTATATTGTTTTGATGCCCATGTTGACAAGCAAGCCATGAGGTTCGCTCGGACACATGCAAGCAAGGCCCGAGTGTCGTGTTACGCCCAGGCCATGGTTCGGGGCGTGACACATTGTATTCGGAACCCAGGACAAGGCATTGTGATGAGAAAAGATTGTGATCTCCAGTTGCACAGATGGTGTGATTCGGACTGGGCCGGATGTCCATTGACTCAAAAATCATTCCCGGTTGGTTTATCTCCCTTAGGAATTCACCAGTATTATGGAAAAATAAGATGTACCACATTGTCTCTCGCTCGTCAGCGGAGGTGAAATATCGATCAATGGCAATGACAGTATGTGAATTGAAATGGTTAAAAGGGAATTTCTCATAGATGGGGCGTTGAACATAAATCTCCGGTGAAAATGTACTTTAATAGTCAAGCGGCATTGTATATTGAACGAAATCCTATGTTTCATGAACGAACTAAACACATTAAAGTTGATTGTCACTATGTCCGGGATGCACGACCCTCATGCTCCAACTTAAGGGGGGGGGGGTATGGAACCCTATTTTAGTCTAATTTGAATAGTTTATTTATGGTGAAATTGTAATTATGGTAATATAGGATGTGTAGTCCTATTAGAAAAGGGTTACTTAATTAAATTAGCAAAAGGTGGGCCTTACTTGTATATAAGGAGGTCATTCTGATGAGTAAAAAGCGGAAAGAATTATCCCATTATTCTTGTCTCTCTAAATTCTCGTCCCTGTTTCAATTTCAATGGTGGATGACACACTTTCTTGGTAGGAATATATGTACTGGCTCATGATAGGTTCTATGCACAAAATGCTGGTTATGGTGGAAATCATGGCAAACTTCCTATATATGGTTTTTTACAAAGTTGTTGTGATGGATTATTTTGAAAAGTTGAACTTTTAATGCATATGAGAGTTCAAAATCATAAGCTTGGTTTCTGACACATTAATCCTGAGTGTAATTTTTCTCAAAGACATTGTTCTTATTCAACTTAGCATTCAAGACACATAGCACCGACGCGCCAATTGCTAGTGAGATACAAATATGCGTAGTTGTTTCGAGGATGTGTTTCCATTCTAATGTTCTATGCTACCACATATAGTGCAATAGTCTGAACAAGTTAGTGGGGCTCCACACATAGCATTTCAAAAAAGTTAGTTATCTCATTAAAAGGCCATTTCATGTGCTTGGAATTGTAACGGGCCTTGATTTCCTGAATATTAGGTTGTTTCTTCTAGATTTCTGGAGTGATTATGTTTCTCTGAACGAGTAATGTGTAAATCCTTTTTTGTATTGAAAGTTGACATATATAATATACATTCTTCCTTACCCTTAAAAGGGACCATTATTGTTGTTGTCTAGAAATGGATACATTCATTTGGCTCGATGATGCCTTTTCTCTTTTGTTCATTATTCGTATTTTATATGTCTGATTTGCTAATGTTTGAAATGCGAGCGTTGATGGGCGTGTTTATATATGGAAAATTATTGAAGGGCCCGATGAGGAAGATAGGCCTCAAATAACTGGAAGGATTTTCATTACAGTTCAAGTTGTGGATAAAGGCGGATCTGTTCATCGACGAGTTTGCTGGCATTGACATAAACAAGTATCTTGCAATCCTTTTTTTTTTTTTTTTGCTTTTTAGAACATTTTTGTTGCTTAGTTCTATTAAATTTCCCCTTAATCATTCTCATGGTTTCTTTAATAATAAATTCTTGTCGTTGGAATTGGAAGACGTATTCTAAGAATTGATACTACTAAAGTAGGAAAAAAAAAATTAGCAGATGAACCTCTCAAGTTTCTTGTCGATAGGTTAGTTGATGGGGTACAAATTGTTAGTACTCACGATGAGAAGTGACCGATTTGTACATGTGACAATGGATGGCCACTCGTTTGGTATCTGCTCCTACGGATGGAACAGTTCGTGAGGGTTTTGCTCATTGATGATATCATGTAAATTATTCCTCGCTCTGCTATTTGGTAGCATAGCTTGGTTGCACTCTATTTACTGGTGCATGTGTCTTGTATCATGTTTTATTTTTTGGGTTTTTATGTTTTATTGATAAATATGGGTTTGTTTCTTATTTAATAGATAAAGATTTGGCAGGATAGGAAACCCCTACCAATTGCAGTTCACAGGCCTTATGATGGTCAACCTGTTAATTTTGTTACCTTCTTGGTAGGCCCACATTGCCTTGACCACATCATACTCATCACTGGAGTATGTACTGATAGAGGTCTTTGCACTGATTGAATCATAGAGATCTTTCCACAGATTGAATCATACTTCAGGAGAATAGTAGCAAACACATTCAGAAAGTTATCTTGATTTTCATTATAAATTTGACGCGTGGTTGTTCTTGTGTATTGAGTTCTCCATGAATAATTAGTTAAATATATTTAGGGGCCACTTAATCGGGAAGTGAAAATATGGTCATTAGCAAGTGAAGAAGGTTGGTTACTTCCTAGTGATGCTGAATCATGGCACTGTATGAAGATATTGGAGTTGAAGAGTTCAGCTGAAACTCGTTTTGAAGATGCATTTTAACCAAGTTTTGGCCTTTTCTCAAAAATGTATTTCTTACTAGCAAATGCAAGAAAGATTGCAATATATTTTGTGCATCTAGAGTGGTCCCAACCCTGTAGCAACCCGGGATAGATTACAAGTTAGAGTTTACGATTACAATTCTAATTTTGAGCTTCACCGGGACAAATGATCTTCTATCCCATGGTGAACAGATTGTTCAAGTGTAATGTGTACATACACAGGCTATTCATCAGTACACTTTGGACTCATCCCAATGTTTTCCACATCTAATGGAGAATCTGGGCCAAAGGACGGGATCTAGTGTTTTACGTGAGGCTGGCAGTCTTGAAGGATTTGACCCTATTGAACCCCCCATAAAGTAAACAAATGGAGTTACCTTTATCAAGTTCTGCAACCAAATCATCACTACCTGAAAGTTGGTCTGATATTGCAAGTACAACCATACTTGCAACTCCTGCACCTACCGATTTGGGAAAGTCCACATATTGTTTCTTCCATTATGAAATCAGATCTGTCTAGATTGCACTCTGTAACAAGTAATACTTTTATTTCCCCTATAAAATCATCAACAACTTACTATGAGTCCAAAGTTGTCCCAAAAGCTACATAGTCTCAGAAGTCCATTAAACATTGTTGAGCCTTTCTCTCTCTATCAGTGACCGTGTCGGGGACCCAAACGTTTTTTAATATTCAGTTGACAGGAAAATAGATGCAATTCATCCAAAATTTTCTAGTGTTACTTCCTTGGATGATGAGCCAAGGAATGATGAAACTAAAGTGTACATGATAATGGTTTCTCGGGTATCAATCATTACATTAAGTTAAAGCACCTGACTCATCTGGTGACTCCTTCAGAGATAACAATGGCTAACTCGCACTCGGAGGCGAACCCGGCTCATGAGAAAAAAAATAAAGGAGAACTGAAGATCCAGGATGTTGTAATAGACATTGAAGCTCGTAATGTAGAGGTGGAGTTTAAGGTTGTTGGTGAAACAAGATTCAGTTAGAATACTGATACTGATTCTCATGAACTAGACACTTTTGGATTAGAAAATAAGGAGAAAGCCTTTGGCTCGCAAGAGTTTGATCTTGGAATTGAAATGGCTAGAGAATCTTATGCCTTATCACCTAACCTATACCATTGAGGAATCCAGGCAATTTCATGGGGCTAGTGGAAGTGAGGGGCTGGGCAAAACTTCGATCACTGCATGCAGATGGAAATCGTGACTCTACAAAGGAGATCCCTGAACAGGATTTTGATTCATCTATCATATTTCCTGCTCATCAACCATCGGCTACTACTGTAAAAGGAAAAAACCAAAAGGGAAAAAAACTCAAGGATCTTGGCCATCATCACCATTACGTAGTGCTTTCAATTCATCAGATTCTTATAACTGTGAGGGTCATGTATTACTATTCTAGTCAATTCTTTGTTGGTAATGCAAAGCCAAAGTTTCTTTGTGGGTTCTTTTTCTTACTTATCTTTTCTCCTATATGCAGTTCAAATGTCCCTCATAGGTGGTGGAAAGCATTTCCTTCCTCCTTATATTGAATTATGTGTTGTTGAGTTAGTAAATGGGCTAGAACAAGAGATGGGCCCCGCGCACATGAGAATTGGGCTTGGTAGGCAAAAGTGATGAATTTTCTCCCCCTGCGAGCGAGGTATACCTGAGGCCCAAATTAAATTTGGTTTTGGAAAAAATTAGTTTTTGATACTTTCACCTTACCCGAAATTGTCAAAATATATCCTTACCTTAATGCGTCCAAATTCATTCCATGGAATTGATTATTCAGATTTGTAACCTATACAGTTAAGTGAGCCATTATGGTCATAACTGTTATCCTGATTTATTTCCTTTTTCTTGAACAGTTATTTTCTATACCTATATATTTGGAGGCCTGCCGTTGGTGAGATACACAGTAAAAATATATCTTCTCTACTTCATACTTCTTTTTCTTTCGGGTTTCTGGGTAAACTCCATACTTCCAGCCACCAGTGCAGGTGTTTGGAAGTGTTTTGGAACCTTGGGGAGCATGGGCTAAACGATTTGCAACGTGGATGGTTTGAAAATTGCCTTCAAGGCAGTGGATAGTGATTGTTTTATAATGGGTGGTAAGGTTCCCGAGGTAATCAAGTGAGGTTTGGATCAGATTTTGAAAATTGGAAATACTCAAGAAAATGAGAAAGTTTGACCGAAGCCAGCATCAGGTTTAAATGGGTCCAAGTCGGAGTTTCGTCTATTTCATTTGGTCCAGAATGTGGTTTATGACCTAGTCAAACAGTTAGTTCAGCCCCTGAGGGGTCGGGCGTGATATAAATCATTTTAAGAAACTAGTTAAGTTAAGGATTTGACTTGACTGCGGTCAACATCGGGTCAAGACGACCCCCGTTCAGATTTTTTAGTGCGCGAGTAGGTTCGTAGTGTGTTTTTTGAAATGGAAAATTGGATTGTGTCATAGAGGTTCTTGATGAGTTTCTAATGTTGGATCCAGATAGGTGGTATGCCAGATTTTGTTGGTTTTCTGGTGCCAGCAGTGGTCATTTCTTTCAAGATTGGATCTTCGCCATCACGAATGATTGTCGAGGAAGCTGGTCATCGCGGTCGGGAGAGTCGAACCGCATTCACATAGGAGAAGGGGGGTCTTGGTCGGGTCAGCTAAGCCATCGCGATAGCGATAAGGTTGTCGCGTTCGTGGTGCTCTTGACTGGGTTGGGTCGTGATTACAGGCAGGGGTCCGCGTTCGCGAAGATTAAATAAGGCCTAGATAGATTACAACTTCCACTTCGAATTTCATTGTTCATAAATTAATTTGGGAGTTGGTGAGATACACAGTAAAAATTATATATTCTCTACTTCATACATCCTTTTCTTTCTGGTTTCTAGGCAAACTCCATACTTTCAACCACCAGTGCAGGTGCTTGGAAGTGTTGTGCAACTATGGGGAACATACCGGGCTAAATGATTTGTATTGTGGTCTGTTTGAAAATCACTTTCAAGGCAGTGGACAATGATTTCATAAATTATTTTTCTTGTTTTATGATGGGTGGCACGGTTCCCGAGGCAATTATATGAGTTTTGGATCAAATTTGGTAAATTAAAAGTACTTGAGTTAAGAAAACGAGGAAATTTGACCGAAGTCAGCGGGTTAAATGGGTCCATGTTGGAGTTTCATCGATTTCATTAGGTTCGGAATGTGATTTATGACCTAGTTGAACAGTTGGTTAGGCTCCCAAGGGTCGGGTGTGATTCAGGTCATTTTAAGAAACTATTTAATTTAAGGGTTTGAGTTGACTGCAGTCAACATCGGGTCAAGATGACCCCTTTTTGGAGTTTCGAGCCTGCGAGCAGGTTCGTAGTGTATTTTATGATTGAAATGCGTAATTGGTTTGTGTCATAGAGTTTCCGGATGTGTTTCGGATGCTGGATCGAGATATATGGTAAACCAGATTTTCTCTTGCTTTCTGGTGCCAGCAGTGGTCATTTCTTTCGCGATTGGATCTTTGCCATCACGAATGGTTCCCGAGAAAGCTGGTCATCGCGGTCGAGAGAGTCGAGCCGTGTTCACGTAGTGGGAGTGGGCTCTTGGCCAGGTCAGCTAAGCCATCGCGATAGCGACAAGGTTGTAACATTCGCGGTGCCCTTGGTTGGGTTGGGTCGTGATTGCGGGTAGGGATCCACGTTTGTGAATATGAAATGAGACTTAGACAGATTACAATCCCCACTTCGAAATTCATTATTCATAAATTAATTTTTTGAGTTGGTGAGATATGTAGTAAAAAATATATCTTCTCTACTTCATATATCATTTTCTTTTTGGTTTCTGGACAAACTCCATACTTCCAACCACCAGTGTAGGTGCTTGGAAGTGTTGTGCAACCTTGGGAAACGTATCGGGCTAGATGAGTTGCACCATGATCTGTATGAAAATCGCTTTCAAGGCAGCGGACCATGATTTCATAAGTTGTTTTTCTTGTTTTATGGTGGGTGGCGCGGTTCCCGAGGCAATCAGGTGAGTTTTGAATCAAATTTCATAAATTGGAAGTACTTGAGTTGAGAAAACGAGAAAATTTGACAGAAGTCATCATCGGGGTTAAATGGGTCCATGTAGGAGTTACGTCGATTTCATTGGGTCCGAAATATTATTTATGGCCTAGTCGAACTGTTGATCCGACTCCCGAGGAGTCAGGCGTGATTTAGGTCATTTTGAGAAACTAGTTGGGTTAAGGATTTGAGTTGACTGCGATCAAAATCGGGTCAAGACGACCCTTTATCGAGTTTTGAGCGCGCGAACAGTTTTGTAGCGTGTTTTATGATTGAAATGCATAATTTGTTTGTGAAATGCATAATTGGTTTGTGTATGCCGGATCGAGATATGTGGTATACCATATTTTTGCTGGTTTTCTGGTGCCAGCAGTGGTCATTTCTTTCGCGATTGGATCTTTGCTATCGCGAATGGTTCTCGAGAAAGCTGGTCATTGCGGTCCAGAGAGTCGAGCCGCGTTCACGTAGAGGGAGGGGGCTCTTGGCCGGGTCAGCTATGCCTTCACAATAGTGATAAGGTTATCGCGTTCGTGGTGCCCTTGGCCGGGTTGGGTCGTGATTGCGAGCAGGGTTCCACATTTGCGAAGATGAAATGAGAACTAGACAGATTACAAACCCTACTTCAAATTTCATTGTTCATAAATTAATTTTGGGAGTTGGTGAGATACACAGTAAAAAATATATCTTCTCTACTTCATACGTCTTTTTCTTTATGGTTTCTGGGCAAACTCCATAAATCCAACCACTAGTGCAGGTGCTTGGAAATGTTGTGCAACCTTGGAAAGCGCACCGCGCTAAATGATTTGCACTGTGATGGGTTTGAACATCACTTTCAAGGCAGCAGACAGATATTTCATAAGTTATTTTTCTTCTTTTATGATGGGTGGCACGGTTCCCGAGGAAATCAGGTGAGTTTTGGATCAAATTTGGTAAATTAGAAGTACTTAAGTAAAGAAAATGAGAAAATTTAACCGAAGTCATCATCGGGGTTAAATGGGTCCATGTCGGAGTTACGTCAATTTCATGGGATCTGAAATGTGATTTATGACCTAGTCGAACAGTTGGTCCGGCCCCCGAAGGGTCGAGTGTGATTTAGGTCATTTTGAGAAACTAGTTAAGTTAAGGATTTGAGTTGACTACAGTCAACATCGGGTCAAGACGACCCCTTTTCGGAGTTTTGAGCCGTGTTTAAGTAGAGGGAGCGGGCTTTTGGCAGGGTTAGCTAATCCATCACGATAGCGATAAGGTTGTCGCGTTCGCGGTGCTGTTGGCCTAGTTAGGTAGTGATTGCGGGCAGGGATCCGCATTCGCAAAGAAGAAATAAGACCTGGATAGATTACCACCCCGCTTCGAATTTCATTATTCAATATTTAATTTTGGAAGTTGGTGAAGATATACAGTAAAAAATATATCTTCTCTACTTCATACGTCTCTTTCTTTGTGGTTTCTGCGTAAACTCCATATTTCCAACCACCAGTGCAGGTGCTTGGAAGTGTTGTGCAACCTTGGGGAGCGTACCAGGCTAAATGATTTTCACCATGGTAGGTTTGAAAATCGCTTTCAAGGCAGTGGATGGTGATTTCATAAGTTGTTTTTCTTGTTATATGATGGGTGGGGCAGTTCTTGAGGCAATCAGGTGTGTTTTGGATCAGATTTCGAAAATTAGAAGTACTTAAGTAAAGAAAATGAGGAACTTTGACCAAAGTCAGCATCAGGGTTAAATAGGTCCATGTCAGAGTTTCATCGATTTCACTGGGTCCAGAATGTGATTTTGTCCTAGTCGAACAGTTGCTTAGGCTCCCGAGGGGTCGGGTGTGATTTAGGTCATTTTGAGATACTATTTAAGTTAAGGATTTGAGTGACTGTGGTTAACATCGGGCCAAGCCGACCTCTTTTCGGAGTTTTGAGCGTGCGAACATGTTCGTAGTGTGTTTTATGATTGAAAAGCATAATTGGTTTGTGTCATAGGGGTTCCACATGAGTTTCGGATGTTGGATCGGGATATGTGGTATACCAGATTTTTGCTGGTTTTCTGGTGCCAGCCGTGGTCATTTCTTTTGCCATTGAATCTTCGCCATCACGAATGGTTCCCGTAGAAGCTGGTCATCGCGGTTGAGAGAGTCAAGCCGCGTTAACGTAGGGGAGTGGGGTTTTGGACGGGTCAGCTAAGCCATCGCAATTGCGATAAGGTTGTTCCGTTCGCAGTGCTCTTGCCCGGGTTAGGTCGTGATTGCGGGCAGGGTCGACATTTGCGAAGATGAAATAAGACCTATACAGATTACAACCCCCACTTCGAATTTCATTGTTCATAAATTAATTTTGGGAATTGGTGAGATATAGAGTAAAATATATATCTTCTCTACATCATACGTCTTTTTCTTTCTGCTTTCTAGGCAAAGTGCATACTTCCAGCCACTAGTGCAAGTGAGAAGCAGTGTGGAACCTTGGGGAGCGTACTGGGCTAAACGATTTGCACCACGATTGGTTTGAAAATCGCTTTCAAGGTAGTGGATAGTGATTTCAGAAGTTATTTTTCTTGTTATATGATAGGTGGTGCGGTTCTCGAGGCAATCAGGTGTGTTTTGGATAAAATTTTGAAAACTGGAAGTACTTAAGGTAAGAAAATGAGAAAGTTTGACCGAACATAGCATCGGGGTTAAATGGGTCCATGTCAAAGTTTCGTTGATTTCATTGGGTTTATGATTTATGACCAAGTTGAACAGTTGGTTAGGCTCCCGAGGGTCGGGTGTGGTTTAGGTCATTTTGAGAAAATAGTTAAGTCAACGATTTGAGTTGTCTGTGATCAACATCGAGTCAAGACGAACCCTTTTCGTAGTTTTGACTGTGCGTGCAGGTTCGTAGTGTCTTTTGTGATTGAAATGCATAATTGGTCTGTGTTATAGAGTTTCCGGATAAGTTTCGAATGATGGATCAAGATATGTGGTATACCAGATTTTTGTTGGTTTTCTAGGGCCACCAGTGGTCATTTCTTTCGTGATTCGATCTTCGCCATCTCAAATGGTTCTCGAGGAAGCTGGTCATCGCGGTCGGCAGAGTCGAGCCGCGCTCACGTAGAGGGAGCGGGGTCTTGGCCGGGTCAGCTAAGTTATCGCGATAGCGATAAGGTTGTCGCATTCGCAGTGCTCTTGGCCGAGATGTGTCTTGATTGCGGGCTGGGGTCCGCGTTTGCAAAAATGAAATGAGACCTAGGTAGATTACAACTGCCACATTGAATTTCATTGTTCATAAATTAATTTTGGGAGATGGTGAGATACACAGTAAAAAATATATCTTCTCTACTTCACACATCTTTTTCTTTCTGGTTTATGGGCAAACTCCATACTTCCAACCACCAGTACAGGTGCTTGGAAGTGTTATCCAAACTTGGGGAGCGTATCGGGCTAAATAATTTGTGCCACGGTCGGTCTGAAAATCAATTTCATGGCAGTGGACAGTAATTTCATAAGTTGTTTTTCTTGTTTTATGATGGGTGGCGCGGTTCTCAGGTCAATTAGGTGAGTTTTGGATCAAATTTCATAAATTGGAAGTACTTAAGTTAAGAAAATGAGAAAATTTGAACATAGTCATCATCGGGGTTAAATGGGTCCATTTCAGAGTTATGTCGATTTCATTGGGTCCGGAATGTGATTTATGACCTAGTGGAACAGTTGGTCCTGCTCCCGAGGAGTCGGGTGTGATTTAGGTCATTTTGAGAAACTAGTTAAGTTAAGGATTTGAGTTGACTGCGGTCAATATCGGGTAAAGACGACCCCTTATCAGAGTTTTGAGTGCTCGAGCAGGTTCGTAATGTGTTTTATGATTGAAATGCATAATTGGTTTGTGTCATAGAGGTTCCGAATGAGTTTCGGATGTTGGGTATACCAGATTTTTGTAGGTTTTCTGGTGCTAGCAGTGGTCATTTCTTTCGCGATTGGATCTTCGCCATCGTGAATGGTTCCCGAGGAAGCTGATCATCACGGTCGCGAGAGTCGAGCCGCGTTCACGTAGGGTTAGCAAGGTTTTGGCCAGGTCAGCTAAGCAATCACGATAGCAATAAGGTTGTCGCATTCGCAGTGCTCTTGGCCGAGATGTGTCTTGATTGCGGGCTGGGGTCCGCGTTTGCAAAGATGAAATGAGACCTAGACAGATTACAACCCCCACTTCGAATTTCATTATTCATAAATTAATTTTTGGAGTTGGTGAGATACACAATAAAAAATATATCTTCTCTACTTAGTACGTCTTCTTTTTTTCTGGTTTCTTGGTAAACTCCATACTTCCAACCACCAGTGCAGCTGCTTGGAAGTGTTGTACAACCTGGGGGCGCGTATCTGGATAAATGATTTACACCGTGATCAGTTTGAAAATCTCTTTCAAGGCAGTGGACAGTGATTTCGTAAGTTGTTTTTCTTATTTTATGATGGTGGCGCGGTTCCCGAGATAATCAGGTGAGTTTTGGACTAGATTTCGTAAATTGGAAGTACTTAAGTTAAGAAAATGAGGAAATTTGAACGAAGTCATCCTCAGGGTTAAATGGGTCCATGTCGGAGTTACTTCGATTTCATTGGGTCCGAAATGTGATTTATGACCTAGTCAAATAGTTGGTCCGACTCCCGAGGGGTCTGGTGTGATTGAGGTCATTTGAGAAACTAGTTAAGTTAAGGATTTGAGTTGACTGCGGTCAACATCCGGTCAAGACGACCCCTTATCGGAATTTTGAGCGCGCGAGCAGGTTCGTAGTGTGTTTTATGATTTAAATGCATGATTGGTTTGTGTCATAGAGGTTCCGGATGAATTTCTGATGTTGAGTATACCAGATTTTTGCAGGTTTTCTAGTGCTAGAAGTGGTCATTTCTTTCGCGATTGGATCTTTGCCATCGCGAATTGTTCTCGAGGAAGCTGGTCATCACGGTCGCGAGAGTCGAGCCGCATTCACCTAGGGGGAGCGAGGTTTTGTCCGGGTCTGCTAAGTCATCGCGATAGAGATGAGGTTGTCGCATTCGTGGTGCTCTTGGCAGGGTTGAGTCGTGAATGCGGGTAGGGGTCTACATTAGCGAAGATGAATTGAGACCTAGACAGATTACAACCCCACTTCGAATTTCATTGTTCATAAATTAATTTTGGCAGTAGGTGAGATACAGAGTAAAAAATATATCTTCTCTACTTCATATGTCTTTTTCTTTCTGGTTTCTGGGCTAACTGCATACTTCCAGCCACCAGTGCAGGTGTTTGGAAGTGTTGTGGAACCTTGGGGGAGCGTACTGGGCTACACAATTTGTGCCGCGATCAGTCTGAAAATTGATTTCAAGGCAGTGGACAGTGATTTCATATGTTATTTTTCTTGTTTTATGATGGGTGGTGTGGTTGTCAAGGCAATCAGGTGAGTTTTGGATCAGATTTCGTAAATTGGAAGTACTTAAATTTAGAAAATGAGAAAATTTGACCAAAGTCAGCATCAGGGTTAAATGGATCTATATCGGAGTTTCGTCGATTTCATTGTGTCCAGAATGTGATTTATAACCTGGTCGAACAGTTGGTTCGGCTCTCGTGGGGTCGTGTGTGATTTAGGTCATTTTGAGAAACTAGTTAAGTTAAGGATTTGAGTTAACAACGGTTAACATCAGGTCAAGACGACCCCTTAGCGGAGTTTTAAGCACGTGAACAGGTTCTTAGTCTGTTTTATGATTGAAATGCATAATTGTTTTTTGTCATAGAGGTTCTGGATGAGTTTCGGATGTTGGGTATACAAGATTTTTGCTTGTTTTCTGGTGCTAGCAGTGGTCATTTCTTTTGCGATTGTATCTTCGCCATCGCGAAAGGTTCCCGAGGAAGTTGGTCATCACGGTAGCGAGATGCGATCCGCGTTAACGTAAGGGGAGCGGGGTCTTGGCTGGGTCATTTAAACCTTAACAATAGCGATGAGGTTGTTGCGTTCGTGGTGCTCTTGGCCGGGTTGGGTCATGATTTTGGGCAGGGGTCCGCGTTCGCGAATAGGAAATAAGACCAAGAAAGATTACAACCCACAATTTGAATTTCACTGTTCATAAATTAATTAATGGAGTTGCTGAGATACACAGTAAAAAATATACCTTCTCTACTTCATACGTCTTATTCTTTCTGGTTTCTAGGAAAACTGACCAGTGTAGGGGTTTGGAAGTGTTGTGAAACTTTGGAGAACGTACCGTGCTAAACAATTTGAGCTGTAGTCGGTCTGAAAATATCTTTCAAGGCAGTGGGCAGTCAATTCATAAGTTGTATTTCTTGTTTTATGATGGGTGGCACGGATACCAAGGTAATCAAGTGAGTTTTGGATCCGATTTCAGAAATTGGAAGTTCTTAAACTAAGAAACTGAGGAAGTTTGACCGAAGTCAACATCGGGGTTAAAAGAGTCTATGTCGGAGTTTCGCCAATTTCATTTTGTCTAGGATGTGATTTTATGACCTAGTCGAACAGTTGGCTCGGCTCCCGAGGGGTCGGGTGTGATTTAGGTCATTTTAAGGAACTAGTTACGTTAAGGATTTTAGTTGACTGCAATCAACATCGGGTCAAGAAGACCCTTTTTCGGAGTTTTGAGCACGCGAGCGGGCTTGTAGTGTGTTTTATGATTGAAATGTATAATTGGATATTGTCATAGAGGTTCCGGATGATCGGGATATGTGGTATACCAGAGTTTTGCTGGTTTTCTGGTGCCTGTAGTGGTAATTTTTTTCGCGATTAGATCTTATCCATCACGAATGGTTCACGCGGAAGCTGTGATCGCGGTCAAGAGATGCGAGCCGCGTTCTCGTAGAGGGAGCAGGGTCTTGGCTGGGTCAGCTAAGCCTTCGCGATAGCTATAAGGTTATCGCATTCACGGTGCTCTTGGCCCGGTTGGGTCGTGATTGCGGGCCGGGGTCAACGTTCATGAAGAGTAATTGAGGCCTTGAAAGATTACAACCCCCATTTCGAATTTCGTTGGTCATAAATTAATTTAGGGAGTTTGGGAGTTGGTGAGATACAAAGTAAAAAATATATCTTCTCTACTTCATACGTCGTTTTCTTTTGGGTTTATAGGCAAACTCCATACGTCCAGCCACTAGTGCAAATGTTTGGAAGTGTTGTGGCACCTTGGGGAACGTATCGGGCTAAATGATTTGCACCGTGGTCGGTCAGAAAATAGCTTTTAAGGTAGTGGACAATGATTTCATAAGTTGTTTTTCTTATTTTATGATGGGTGGCGCGGTTCCCGAGGTAATTAGGCGAGTTTTGGATCAAATTTCGACAATTGGAAGTACTTAAGTTAAGAAAATGATGAAGTTTGACCGAAGTCAGCATTGGGGTTAAATGGGTCCATGTTGGAGTTTTGTCGATTTTATTGGGTCCAGAATGTGATTTATGACCTAGTCGAACAGTTGGTTAGGCTCCCGAGCAGTCGGGTGTGATTTAGGTCATTTTGAGTAACAAGTTAAGGATTTGGGCAGACTGCAGTCAACATCAGGTCAAGACGACCCCTATCCGGAGTATTGACTGTGAAAGCTGGTTCGTAGTATGTTTTATGATTGAAATACATAATTGATTTGTGTCATAGAGGTTCCGGATGAGTTTTGAATGTTGGATCGGGGTGTGTGGTATACCAGATTTTTGCTAGTTTTCTAGTGCCGCAGTGGTCATTTCTTTCGTGATTGGATATTCGCCATCACGAATGGTTCGCGAGGAAGCAGGTCATCGCGGTAGCGAGATGCGAGTCGCGTTCACGTAGGGGGAGCGGGGTCTTGGCTGGGTCAGCTAAGCCTTCATGATAGCAATGACGTTGTCGCGTTCGCGGTACTCTTGGCTGGGTTGGGTCGTGATTGCGGGCAGGGATCCGCGTTCGCGAAAAGGAAATGAGGCCTAGACAAATTACAATCTCCACTTTGAATTTCATTGTTCATAAATTAATTTAGGGAGTTTGGGAGTTGGTGAGATACACAGTAAAAAATATATTTTCTCTACTTCATACGTCTTTTTCTTTCGGGTTTCTAGGGAAACTCCATACTTCCAGCCACCAGTGCAGGTGTATGGAAGTGTTGTGGAACCTTGGGGAGTCTACCGGGCTAAACAATTTGCAACCTGGTCGGTCCGAAAATCACTTTCAAGGCAGTGGAAAATGATTTTGATAAGTTGTTTTTCTTGTTTTAAGTGGTATTACCTCTATGTTTGATTGAGTTTCTTCGCTTCGTAATCTCCCAAAGGATAATAGCTGGCATTGCTGTATATATAGCTCGTAGTTTAGAAGGTGCTTGCACTGTCAATCATTTGACAATAACTTGCTGAAGTTGCAGGCCTTCAATGTTAATACCTGCACAAGAAGCAAACTATTTCCAAAGCTTAAAAGCTATTGGAGATGTTAGAAAAACATGTGACATGGTCTCCATTTTCTGATCAACACAGCACCAGCATCTAGACACTATAGGGATCTGCAGTTTTTTCAAATTATCATCAGTTGATACTCTATTATTCCACAATCTCAATAAGAAAAAACTGATCTTGATTGGCAATTCTTTTGGCCATATATACTCATACTGCATTGATCTCTGCTGCTTTAGCCTCAGTTCATCCCAGGCACTACTAACAGTGAACTTCCCATTTGTTGTCCCCATCCATCATGCCTTATCATTGTCAACCTGTATTAATGCTGGACTGATGTTGTCTGTGATGTGCTGAAAGTTGTCCTCTGGTACCACTTCCTTAAGTTTTTGTATATGCCATTGCCCATTAACAATATACTTCTTAACCTCCATTTCCTCCTCCACTACATAATCTAGCAGTACAATATATAAAGCTTCTTGTATGGTCCAATTGTCAAACCAAAAACTAGAATTTCCAGCTCCAATTTGCCACCAGATATTATGTTCTACTTCCTCTCTAACCTCCACCATTTTCTTCCAAACATTTGAAGCACCTTTTGCCTGAGCTATAGTAGGATGAAGTTTCTTGCAATATTTATTCACGATATATAATCCACATAAAGATGGTGTGGTTCTCAGATTCCGCCATAGTTTAGCAAAAAGTGCTTCTGATACATCCATCAATGATCTGAATCCCAACCCTCCCTCAGTCTTTGGATAGCATATCTTTTCCATGCAACCCAATGTTTTCCTTTCACACCTGCAGTGTTACTCCAGAAAAATGTTGCAAAAATTTGATGTAACTTCTTAACCACTCCAACCAAAGGGCTCATAGCAGACAACAGATACACTGGCATTATTTGTAATACATGAGAGATCAAAATGTACCTACCCCCAAAAGATAGGAATCTGTTTTTCCATGACATGACTCTCCTCATTACTTTCTTGATCAACTCTTCAAAGTAGATGTTCTTTCTTCTACCATAAAATATTGGACACCCCAAGTAAGTAAAAGGAAAGGAACCTTTTGTCATACCTGTTACTCTCTTGATTCTTGCAGAAACTGAGATAGGATTCTTTTCATGCATGTAAAAAGAGTTTTTGCTATTATTCACCAACTGGCCTGAGGTAGTTTCATAATCTCTCAAAATTTTCATCATTTTTTTCAAGGATCTAGACTCAGCTGAACAAAACATAAATCATCTACATAAGACAAATGATTTATCTATGGACTTCACTTGGGAAGCCCATATCCTTTAAATCCTTGATCTTCATTTAATTTATTCAAACCTCCAGTTAAAACCTCAGCTGCAATGATAAATAAGGTAGGAGGCAAGGGGTCTCCTTATTTAAGCCCCCTTGTGGAATGAAAAAAAACCATGAGACTGCCCATTAACTAACACTGAATACCAATTATTAGACACCAACCTCCATACCATATCTATTATTATTTCAGAAAAAAACCAAACTTCCTTAAGACCTTTGTTAAGAATATCCAAGAAACCCTGTCATAAACTTTTGCCATATCTAAATTAATAACAACATTAACTAGTTTGTTCCTCTGATTAATAGCTCTTATTATTTCTTGAGCTAATAGAACATTTTCTACTATACTCCTCCCTTTTACAAAGCCAGTTTGATTCTTTGAAATAATGCAAGGAAGCACAGTAACTAATCTCTCATGCAACACTCTAGATATAATTTTATTAGCAAAAGTGCTTAGACTAATAGGCCTCAGATCAGTAAAGTTATTGATTACCCACGAGATTTGTGTGAGTTATGAACTTAGGCAATTCCTGTCCACAAAAGAATGCCCTGACCATCTTTGTCACATCTTCTCCTATAATTGCCCAACAGACCTGAAAGAATTGCCCTGAAAAACCATCTGGACCACTTGTGTTGTCACCATTCAACCCAAAAACAGCTGCTCTAACTTCCTCTTCAGTTGGAAATGCTCCTAGGATTTCATTTTGCTCTGCTGAAATTGATGAAGGAATGTTCTCAAGCATATCAAAATTAGAAGGTCTATTTTCCTCAGTGACTTGATCTTGATAGAAATGAAAGCTTTTTTCCCCATAAGATTATTTGCAGTAATCCAATCTCCTTGCCTGTTTTGAATCCCCTGCAGATGCAGCTTTCTTCTCCTTCCTTTCACATATGAATGAAAGAATTTAGTGTTTCTTTCACCATCCTTAAACTACCTCATACCTGATTTTTGTTTCCAGTATTCCTCCTCTAAATGCAAGTATCTGTTAAGATCTGCTTGAACCTTATGAAGTTCCTGCCTATTGACTATTGAAGGATTAATCTCCAACTGAATTTCCTTCACTTTTATGACATCTTGAAGAGTAGAAATCTGCTGAAAAATATTCCCATAAGTCTCCTTGCTCCATATTGATAAATCATGTTTTACCTTTTTCATTTTAGCCTCAAACTCGGTGAATGGATTTGCTGCAAAATCTAAACACCAATGTTGTTTCACCACATAGAAAAAGCTATGATGTTTTGTTTAGAAGTTCAAGAATCTAAAAGTTTTGAAAGGTGGATGTATTACACACTACATATAAAGGGGCATGATCAGAACCATGCCTAATCAAGTGTTCTACCTCAGAAGAAGGGAAAATGTTCAAGAGCTCCTGGTTGCCAAATACTTTATCTAACCTTTTGAATATGCAATAATCTTCTATTCTACCATACCACCAAGTATACTTGCTGCCTATAAACTCCATCTCTATTAAACCACAATCATTAATAAAATGTACAAAATCATCAGTTTCCTGGTGATGCACTGGAAGACCTCCTAGTTTCTCCTATTCTGACAATATAACATTAAAGTCACCACCAACTATCCATGGTAACTGAACTGTCCCTGCAATTTGACCAACAGAGTCCTATAGGCTTTGTCTCTCCAGAGTTGTACACTTAGTATATACTGTTGTCACCATCACTGCTTGATGTAACCTTATATTGGAAAGTTTAAGAGTGACATGCTGAACTTCATCTGCTATAACCTAACTTTGCCACTCTTC
Organism: Lycium barbarum; assembly: GCF_019175385.1. Lineage (NCBI taxonomy): Eukaryota > Viridiplantae > Streptophyta > Magnoliopsida > Solanales > Solanaceae > Lycium > Lycium barbarum. The sequence continues at coordinate 118,622,659 of NC_083340.1, read as the reverse complement.
AGACCAGAAAATCCACAGTTTACTCGAAGTATTTACCATGGCATTTTGAAAACCCAATCTTTTTCTGTAAACTTCTAATTCATCAGGCTTTTGGAAAGGTTCCATAAGAGCTATCTAAGTGTAATGATGTCTCCTATTAAGCTCAATCAATCTCTCAAAAGAATTTTGAGTATTGACTGACCATATATTCCAAAAAGTATTTTGTCAATCATTGATCAACCTTGGGATTTTTAACCTTATTACTCCTTGTAGTTACCTGTAAAGGCAATACTATTTTGGGCTTTTCAAAATTGCTCTTCGATCTACTTTCTTGCCTTGGGGACAAATCACCTGCTTTTGTAATATTGCTAATGTTTTGGTCCATGTTGTCACCTTCTTGAGTATCCCTAACAATCTCCATTTCCTTCCCTGGACCAAGATCATCAATTGTTTCATCAGGATTTGCTACAACCTGTATATGAGAATTGTCACACCCCTCTGGGGAAACAATATCCTTGACACATTCCTTGACCCTCCTCATGTATCATAAATTTGAGCTTTGCTATATATCTCTTGAGTATCAATAACTTGCAAAGGATTATCTGGAGTTAAGCTAGAGTCCATCACTCTCTCCTCTAATTGCTCATTATCTCCATCTGTCCCCATGTCTTCTTCTATGCTACCTTTGTTATTTCCTGCTCCTTGCCATGTCATCATTTATGCATTAACAATTGGATGTATCTCACTGGGGACTAAATTGGATGATTTCATATTCTTCCCTTCTCCTTTAGTTTCTTTCCCCACTTGATCCTGATACTTGGATTTTCCAAATAATTTTTCCACCGATGGCTTTGTTGATTCCACTTTCTTTCCTGGTGTTGATTGCTTTTTAAAATTGTTACTGCTCTTTGGTGCAGTCTTTGCTGATTCCACTTGAAAAAATTCCTTTCCATTGACATTTTTTCTTATGCTTCCCTTGTCTGTATTGATTGTTTTAGCTACATTCTGTTGCACCCCTGTGAACTGGTCCATACCATCATTTTGAAGGGCTGCAAATTTGTTCTCAGTTAGCACCTTCTCAGCCCATTATTCTTCTGTGTTTTCCTGTCTCTTATCATCTTGATTTTGCTTGCCTTTTTTATTTTTAACAGGATTCCATGCTTGATTAACCCTGTTGTTACCACCATGAAATTTGTTCCTTCTATCCATAAAGTTTAGATTTTTCTTACCCTTGATAGCCTTTTTTTTATTGATCTCATCCAGTTTACCCTTTTCATCACCTTTTACTTCACCCTTGTTTTCCACTTTGTTCTGTTTCTCTTTACTCTCAGCTCCTTTGATCTCTTCTGTCTTGTTCTCCTCAGTTTCTTCTTCCTCCTTAGGATATAGTTCTGGATGAATAACATAATACTCCTTCTCATTATGGCCTTGAAATTTGCATCGTTTACAGTATTTTAGGACATGATCATAATTTATCTGAATCCATTTATCAATTATTTCTCCAATTTTCTCCCTTCTCATTCCAATATTGATTCTTTGAGAAATGTCACTAAGAAAATCCACTTCTACCTTAATCCTAGCACAAATAGGTCTAGTTTGATTTCTAGTTGCTAAATCAACTTGTAGAGGCTTGCCAACAACAGATGCATGAAAAAAAAAAACAGCCTCTTTCTCAAAGAAATTCGCAGATAAATATGGGAAAGAAATCCAGGCAATAAAAATCAAAGTTTCTTCATCAGGGTCAAACCACGGATCCCACTTCAATGTTCTCATTGGATACATCCAGTTCATATGTTCAATGTAGAATACTGGTTTCAAGAACAAGTTGACATAAACTTTCAATAATGTTGGCCTAAGAAGCACGTACCTATTGCGTAGTAAACCAATGGGGCATTCTCCTTTCAATTTACATTGTTTTGGTATGAGCTTAAGCAATTCGTTAATGTCAAGCCAACCATATGAGAATTTCCCAACAATTGCGTATCGTAGATTTTCCCGTAATATCATCTGCTCGATCTCCTCTTCATCCCATATATATCGTGGTTCTCCATGGAGGTAAGTGATTTTCTTCGACGGCAGTGGGGGATTGGTAACCTTTTGGATTGGATTGAGGACATTAGCGTAAGTTTAAGGTGGTGGTGGTGGAAAATTTTGTGGGGCCAGGGGTGGAATTGATTGACCAACCCCCGGTGGAGGTTCTCCAGTGGTCATAGCGGCCATCGACGGTAGTTTTGGATATTAGGGACATCCAAAAAATTCAACTCTCCAACAACTAGGGTTTTGGATATTCCGATAAATTGGAAGTACGTAAGTTAAGAAAATGAGAAAGTTTGACCGAAGTTTGCACCGGGTTTATATCGTTCCATATCAGAGTTTCGTCTATTTCATTATGTCTGGAATGTTATTTATGACCTAGTCAAACAGTTGTTTCGGCTCCCGAGGGGTCGGGTGTGATTTAGGTCATTTTGAGAAACACGTTAAGGAATTGAGTTGGTTGCGGACAACATCAGGTCAAGACGACTCCTTTCTGGAGTTTTGAGCATGAGAGCTGGTTCGTAGTGTGTTTTATGACTGAAATGCATAATTGATTTGTGTCATAAAGGTTTTGGATGAGTTTCAAATGTTGGATTGGGATATGTGGTATACCAATTTTTGCTAGTTTTCTAGTGCCAGCAGTGGTCATTTCTTTTGCGATTGGATTTATGCTATCGCCAATGGTTCACGAAGAAGCTGGTCATCGCGGTCGCGAGATGCGAGCCACGTTTCACTTAAAGGAAGCGGGGTCTTGGCCGGGTCAGCTAAGCCATCGCGATAGCAATGAGGTTGTCGCGTTCGCGGTGCTCTTGGCTGAAGTGGGTCGTGATTGCGGGCAGGGGACTGCCTTCGCGAATTGGAAATGGGACCTAGATAGATTAGTACCCGCACTTTGAATTTTATTGCTCATAAATTAATTTTGGGAGTTTGGGAGTTGGTGAGATAAACAGTAAAAAATATATCTTCTCTACTTCATATGTCTTTCTCTTTCTGGTTTCTGGGCAAACTCCATTCTACCAACCACCAATGGTGGACCAATGGTGGCATTTGGAAGTGTTGTGGAACATTGGGGAGCATACCGGGCTAAACGATATGCACCGTGGTCAGTCCAAAAATCACTTTTAACGTAGTGGAATGTGATTTCATAAGTTATTTTTCTTGTTTTATGATAGGTGGTGCGGTTCTCGAGGTAATCAAGTGAGTTTGGATCAAATTTCGACAATGGGAAGTACCTAAGTTAAGAAAATGAGAAAGTGTGACTGAAGTCAGCATCAGGGTTAAATGGTTCCATGTCAGAGTTTCATCAATTTCATTGGGCCCAGAATGTGATTTATGACCTAGTCGAACAGTTGGTTCGGCTCCCGAGGGGTCAGGTATGATTTAGATCATTTTGAGAAACAGGTTAAGTTAAGGGTTTGAATTGACTGCGGTCAACATCGGGTCAAGACGACCCTTTTTTTGAGTTTTGAGTGCGAGAGCAGTTTCGTAGTGTGTTTTATGATTGAAACGCATAGTTGATTTGTGTCATAGAGGTTCCGGATGAGTTTCAGATGTTGGATCGACATATATGGTATACCGGATTTTTGCTAGTTTTCTAGCGCCAGCAGTGGTTATTTATTTTGCGAATGGATCTTCGCCATCGTGAATGGTTCGCGAGGAAGCTGGTCATCACGGTCACGAGATGCGAACCGCGTTCATTTAGGGGAAACGAGGTCTTGGCCGGTTCAGCTAAGCCATCGCGATTGCGATGAGGTTGTCACGTTCACGGTGCTCTTGGCCGAAATGGGTTGTGATTGCCGGCAGGGATCTGCCTTCGCGAATTGGAAATGAGCCCTAGATAGATTAGTACCCGTACTTAAAATTTCATTGTTCACAAATTAATTTTGGGAGTTTGGGAGCTGGTGAGATACATAGTAAAAAATATATCTTCTCTACTTCATACGTCTTTTTTTTCTGGTTTCTAGGCAAACTCCATACTTCCAGCCACTAGTGCAGGTGTTTGGAAGTATTGGGGAACCTTGGAGAGCATACCGAGCTAAACAATTTACGCCATGGTCGGTCCAAAAATCTCTTTCAACGCAGTAGACTGTGATTTCATTAGTTGTTTTTCATTTTTTATGATGTGTGGCGCGGTTCGCGAGGCAATCAAGTGAGTTTTGGATCAAATTTCGACAATTAGAAGTACTTAAGTTAAGAAAATGAGAAAGCTTGACTGAAATAAGCATCGGGGTTAAATGGGCCACGTCAGAGCTTTGTCGATTTCATTGGGTCCAGAATGTGATTTATGACCGAATCAAATAGTTGGTTTGGCTCTCGCGGGGTCAGGTGGGATTTGGGGCATTTTGAGAAACAAGTTAAGTTAAGGATTTGAGTTGACTACGGTCAAGACGACCCCTTTTCGGAGTTTTGAACGCGAGAGCAGGTTCGTAGTGTGTTTTATGAGTTAAATGCATAATTCATTTGTGTCATAGAGGTTTCAGATGAGTTTCGGATGTTGGATCGGGATATGTGGTATACCTGATTTTTGCTGGTTTTTTTGTGCCATCAGTGGTCTTTTCTTTCGCGATTGAATCTTCGCCATCGCCAATGGTTTGCGAGGAAGCTGGTCATCGCGGTCGCCAGATGAAAGTCGTGTTCACATAGGAGCAGTGGTGTCTTGGCCGGGTTTGCTAAGCCATCACGATAGCAATGAGGTTGTCGCATTCACAGTGCTCTTGGTCGGGTTGGGTCATGATTGCGGGCAGGGTTCCGCGTTCGCGAAGGGGAAATGAGACCTAGACAGATTATAACCCCTACTTCGAATTTCATTGTTCATAAATTAATTTTGGGAGTTTGGTTTTGGCTTATTTCAAAGGTAATCTTCGATTTTTGGATCGGGGGTAAGTTTTTAAACTTAATCTAAGTATCTTCCCGTGATTCTATCCTTTATTTAGTGATTTCATCCATATTTTGATCTTGGAAATTGAGGTTTTCCATGAAGTGGATTTTCATGTAAAATATCAAATTGAAGGCCAATTTGTGATCGGATTTCAATAATTTTTTAGATTCTTAACCTTTAGGATATGAGTAAGCTGATTTTTTTTATGAAATTACTGTTTTGACCTTGGGCTCGGGATTTGTTTTTGGATTGACTTTTTTGACCCGACATAATAGTATCAGAATATGGGTGTCTATGGATTTGTATTCTTACGTAGATTTCATATTTGTACAGATCGTGCTCATTTGGAAGCTTAAAGTAAGGACAAGCCCATGGATTGATCTTTCAGGCTTCGGAATTAAGGCAAGTTGAGACTTCCTAGACTCTTTATGAAGTGTTTGTATTGGTTTAATGTAATTAAGGGGAGTAATGGGGAATTTAGGGTTCTGTACTCGTGAGATGACGAGCACTTGTATTGGTACCGGTGCCATGTTATGGGTAAATTATGAAAAGCAATAATTGTGTGAAGTAGAGTATGCTAAAGCATATGGGCATTAACTAGTAGTTGCTAAACCATCTTGTTTGACTTGATTGTTTTTGTGAAATGGGTTTATAATAAACATACTTGCTAAATCTTTGTGATATTGATCGATTGTGTATTCATTACTCCAATTCTCGTCTAAAGTATGAAAAGGAGATATCTTTTGGCATTGACTTGGTACTGTGTAGTTACCTGTTGTACGCATATTCATTTCATACTTCATATGATATCACTTGCATGTTTATTTGATGAATCATATGGGATAGTCTGTGGTGTCCTGATTGGACATGGCATAGATGGAGTGATGATGACAATATAGCCTATCGATTGGATACCCGATGTGAACTGGAGGATCTGGAATACCGGGTGAGTATATGGACCTCATGAGTCCCCTACAGGTATTATGAAACCTACTGCAGGAGCGTGTGTATATCGGTGCATTACGGCCATTGCATTGTATTGCATTACATCTCATCCTCATATGATTTCATTTATATGGTTTGACTTGTTCGTGGGTTCTCGGGAAGAACTTGGTTTATCTGTCTACTTGATTGAGTCTTGTTGAGATGGTTGAACTTATTACTAGATTCATGGGAAGAATCTGGCTCAAATTTCTTATGTAATGATTTATGGAATTTCACGTGGTTGTGGAAGCATTTTCTATCTTAATTGTTGATTTTTAGCTGCTTAATTTATTTGTGGACTTTTATTCATTATTTGCTTATGAGTTATAATTTGTTGAATAAATTACTAATGAAATGTCGAGGTAAGTATCGGAAAGACCAACCCTAGCCATCGCTTAGTTTAGGGTCGGTCAACAATGTTGCTGAATAAATGTGTTTCCTAGGATTCACTCTACACTTGCTGCACCTTTTTTATGTGCAGGTTCTGTTCTGAGTCTAATAGTGGACGAGTTATTGTCGATCGTTAAGGCATACCTCTTGGAATTATCAGTGTGAGCTGTTAGTTATTCCGCGGCACCAGACTCTATATGTATCTTAATTTCCTGTCTTTACTTTTCATATTGTGTCGTAGACTTTCATACTTGTATTCCGTATTAGTGGCTCTTGTACTTATGACTTCCAAGTATGAAGTGTATGACTTAGCTTTCCACATATTCAAGTTATGAGACTTTATTATTGACTTATGAGTTATTTGTACTTTAATTCCGCTTTTATGGTTGTTAAAAGACCTTTTCTTTTACTTGTGTTCTCCTACGGGTTAGGATAGGTGACCTCACAACCTATTTGAGATTTTGGGTCATGACACAATTGATCGGTTAAGTCAGAATTTGCACACTCCTAAGGAGACGGTCTCAGTAAAAGATATTTATATTCGTTATTTACATCAAATCATGTTAATCGAATAACTATGGTTTAGTGAACTCATTTTCATTCCTTTTTTCTTTCCTTTATTGTTGGTTTTGCATTTAATCATCATAGTTAGTAGTGGCAAATGAGCGGGCTGGGTCAAAGTTGGGCTGTTGAAAATGGTCAACATAAAATGGCTAATAATCCAACCCGTCCATATTTCATACGGATAAAAGTGGGTTGGAAGACAAATAGGTTGGGTGAAAGACGGGTGACCCATATTTCCATGAGTAAATGGTAACTCTACTTTAGAATTCACTATCCAGGTAGAACTCCAGGAATCTGATAACAGTTCTACAAGAAATATTCCAGATTATTGTTTATCTGCATTCATTCGACCGCCAAAGTACAATTCACCAAGACACTAATTTTTTTTTCTCAAATGGAAAAATCTAAACTACTAGAAATATCCAATGAGTTTCTCCGATTAAGTTAAGCAATCACAAAGATTTCAAAAAACTTGTTACTAGCTGAAAAATATCCCCTAAAAATCAAAAAGTGCAGAGAATAAATTATCCCCTAAAATTCAAGGTCAATCAGTTGCTTTCATAGAAGAGCCGAAAATTCTAGCAGTTATATAAATCACCTCCTAGAATAGAACAACTTGCAAATTACCATACACAGAGTACTTCATAATAAGTAATTCAGCAAGCAAATAAAGCTTAGTAACGCACTTTAGAAAATATGTTCAGTTACTAGATGTTCCCTCAATATCCATATTTTACCCATATTCTTACAGGTCAAATATGGGTTGCATCTAAAATTTTACCCATTTAGAATATCACTCCCCAACCCATAAAAACATGAATGAACCGGGCGGGTTGATAAAATATAGGCTCATTTTGCTAGCACTAGTTATTGGCTTGCGATACTGGCACATTGATTTTGACAGAGTCACATCAACCCCAAACTAACCAATATTGTAAGATCTGTTTTCTACAATATATTTTCTTAAACATGAAAAAAGAAAAATTAGCTTCTCACCATTAGACTCTATATTATAAGATCTGTTTTATAAACAAGAAATCCTCGAGGAACATTTGTCCATGGCGGGATCAAACTCGTCATGTACGTTCGCTTTTAGCCTCTTACCATTCGACCGGAACCACAGGTAAGGAAACTATGTTGCTTCAATTTTTCATTTATATGGATGTACTCAAGAGTTGATAGATCCATCTTGATCAATCATTAATTCCACAAGTATGTTAATCATTGCCAATGTCCTTAAAATTATCATTGTTGGACCATGGGTGTCTAGTATCTAAATACAATAAATGACTTGTCAATTACTGTGACGGCCTTAGGTCAAAGAAAACTCTTATATCTCATTCTTCAAGAGAATGGCATGTTGATATTTTAGGGCATTTTATTGAGACCGGATGTGACCGGACCAGTTTGTCCGGTCACGTCGATGAGTTAGGTAAACCCTACATCGGTGGAACCCTATTATAGTCTAATTGTAATAGTTTTATTTATGGTGAAATTGTAATTATAGTAATATAGGATGTGTTATTCTATTAGAATAGAGTTACGTTATTAGACTAGGAGAAGAAGGACCTTTACCTTATTAGACTAGGAGAAGGAGGACCTTTACCTTATTAGACTAGGAGAAGGAGCACCTTGCTTGTATGTAAGGAGGTCATTATGAAGAATAAAAAAAAAGAATTCTTCCATATTCTTGTCTTTCTAAATTCTCGTCTCTGTCTCGATTTTAACATGGTATCAGAGACATGTTAGAAAGAGCAGAAAACCCTCAAACAATGCAGGTGACAAAAAAGGAATCGGCGATGACTGCAATGGAATCGTCGGTGAAGAAACAAAACCCAAAGAAAAACAATCTCTCCCTATGATATTACGTCGAATGATAACCCTGGAATTGTGGTGACACAATTCCAATTGAAGGTTGGGAATTATGAAGAATGGGCTAGATTCATGAGGACAACCCTAAGAGAAAGAAAAAAGTTCGGCTTCACCGACGGTACAATCAAGAAGACGGATGAAGAGTCACCGAACTTGGAAGATTGGTAGATTATAAACTCAATCTTGGTGTTGTGGATTTGCAACACCATAGAACCAATGCATTGCTCAACATTTCATATAAAGAGGAAGCGGAAGAATTATGGACGAGCATTCTAGAGCGGTTCGTCGTTATTAACAACCCTCGAATGCAACAACTAAAGTCGGAACTTGCAGAGTGCAAGCAGAAGTGAAGGACCATAGTGGATTACTATGGAAAACGCAGTAAGTTGTGGGAGGAATTAGCGAATTACGAACAAATTCCAACTTGTTTGTGCGTAAAGTGCACGTGCAATCTAGGAACGGTCCTAGAAGCCAAAAGAGATGAAGAAAAAGTGCATCTTTTCCTCATAGGATTGGATGAGGCGATGTATGGAACAGTGAGGTCGAACATACTAGCCCAGGAATCACTCCCATCATTGAACAAGGTCCATTCAAAGCTGGTGCAAGAAGAGTGTGTGAGAGGAATAGCATGGAAAATGTTAGACCAAAGTGAAACCATGGCTTTATCCGTACAAGGGAGAAACCCTTATCGCGACCAAGGTGAAGGAAAAAATGATGTTGCATTCTGCACACATTGGAAAAGATTCGGACACGTTGTGGACGGATGTTTTTGACTCATTAGTTATCCAGATTGGTGGCTAGGAATAAAAGAGGAGATAAAAAATATTAGGGAAGAAGACGATGACAGCAACAACAGCAGAGGGGTGGATTGGGATCTGGTCATGGAAGAGGTTACTGGGCTAACGCCGTGGTTACCAAAGAAGGAACTCAACCGGAGACAGGATCGATAAACACAGGCAGGACAGGACCTTACAATTTAAGCAACGAGATTCGGAAGACTATGATTCACATGTTGAATTCTCAAATAATAAACCCAAATGGCAAGATGGATAGTGAGACCGAAAACTCGTCCTGCATTATTGACTCCGAAGCTACTAATCATGTGACAGGTAATTTGGAGGAACTGAGTGATCAGCGAGACATTCCTAAGTGCCCGATTGGGCTTCCGAATGGAAGTAGCTCGGTGGTCATGAGAGAAGGAACAACCAGGCTAAATAATAGGATATGATTGAAGGATGTCCGATACGTTCTGGATTTAACATGCAATTTAATTTCGGTGTCACAACTTGTTGATCATTTAGATTGTGATGTTAAATTTGATAAAATTATGTGTGCCATATAGGACCCCACCACGAGGAAGTTTCTTGAAATGAGTGAGCGTCGAGATGGACTTTACTATTTTCGGAATGTGCCAAGGATATGAGCTATGAAGGCGGAGGCAATTTATTAGTTCGATCTTAAGCACAAACGGTTAGGTCATCCTTTTGCACAAGTAATGAAGTTCAGTATGGCATTAGGCCTAAAAGGCAATAGTATTAGATCATATAAAGAATGTGATATATGTCAAAGGGCAAAGCAAACAAGAAGTGTTTTTCTTTAAGTGAAAATATAGCTTAGGATATTTTTAAAATGATTCATTATGACTTATGGGCACCGTATAAAACTACTTCTTCTTGTGGTGCTTCATATTTTTTTACAGTTGTGGATGATACTTCGCGAGCCATGTGGATTTTTCTATTAGTCGACAAGAAAGAAGTGTCCAAAACCTTGAAGAATTTCTTTGCCTTGGTGGATAGTTGTTTCGTAAGAGGGTGAAGCTTTTTAGAAGTGATAATAGAACTAAGCTCACATGTATGAAGACTTACTTCTTCGAATGTGGAATTCTTTTCCAAACATCTTGCACAGGGACACCACAGCAGAATGGAAAAGTCGAAAGAAAATAGCGTCACATTCGTAATGTTGCACGAGCATTAAGATTTCAGGGTCATCTTCCAATCAAATTCTGAGGAGAATGTGTTTTTGGACTGCGGGGTATTTGATCAATATAACACCATCTTTGGTTTGAATGGGAAAACCCCCTATGAAATTTTATATCATGAGGCGCCTTGGTATGATCATTTAAGGGTGATAGGGTCACTATTTTATACACACACAAAGGGAAGAAGAAGGGACATGTTTGAGAGTCGGAGTCATTGGTGTGTCTTCTTGGGATACCCCTACGGAAAGAAGGGTTGGAGATTGTATGACTTAAAGAACGATGAATATATAGTCTTAAGAGATGTGGAATTCTATGAGACTAAGTTCTCATTTGTTGTAGGATCGAATAATTTGGTCAACAACATAGAAGTGACCCCGAACGAAACGAAGGGAGAAAGAAACCAACACAACTTTGAAGAAAACTAGACTGACAATGTAGGTACAAACGAAGCTTGGATGGATGAAGTATGGACATCGAATACAGAACATACAGATCAGCCGAAATTAGACTAGACAGATACCGGTCCAGAAAAAGAAAACATAGAGGAAGTACAGACGAAAGGTGTCTGGATCAAAGAAATACCCCCGAAAGAACAATTGTGTCAGCTAAAAGTCAGAAGCATGAACTGATTCAGTTAAAACATTCCAGAAACAAAGTCCATCAACACGTCCGTCCAATCCTCATCAACCCTCAGGTGCGCTTTATCCTTTAGCTCACTATATATCTTGTGATAATTTTTTCTCACAACACCAAAGCTTCCTTGCGGCAATCACCACCGGAACCGAGCCAAGAACCTTCTCAGAGTCAATGAAAAAAGAATATTAGAGTAATTCCATGCAGCAAGAGATCCAACCATTAGAGGATAATGAAACGTGGACATTAGAAACATTGCCACCGGATAAGAAAGCACTCGGATATAGATGGGTATACAAGATCAAGTACAACTCTGATGTCACAATCGAGCGATATAAAGCTCGGTTAATCATTTTTAAAAATAAATAGTAGAAAGGAATTTATTACAATGAAATATTTGCTCTGATTGATAAGGTAGTAATCACTCAGACCTTCCTGCATGTTGTGGCTGCGTGAAATTGGGAGTTGCATCAAATAGATGTTCATAATGCCTTCTTACACAGTGACCTTACGGAGGAAGTTTATATGAAATTTTCACCGAGGCAAGTATGTTGACTCCAAAAATATTTGTATGGTTTGAAACAATCCCTACAGTGCTGGTTTGTGAAATCGTCAATTGCTTTGATGAAATATGGATTCAAATGGTCGTACTCAGATTATTCTCTATTCACGATGCACCGGAAAGTTATGCAACTTAACGTTAGTCTATGTGGATGGCTTGATTATCTCTGGAAACAACCATAGTGCCATTGAACGTTTCAAAGACTATCTCTGCACATGTTTTCACACGAAGGATTTGGGCCCTCTGAAATATATTTTAGGAGTTTAAGTTGCACGTGAGCCAAACGGGTTATTTATCTGTCAACAAAGATATGCCTTCGATATAATATGAGTCCAAATTATTGGGAGCTAAACCAATCAATACTCCTACGGAACCGAATCACAATTTGTCGTTGGTCGAAGGAGCTGTAACGACCTGCTTGGTCATTATAGTCCTTTCGGCACTTATTGAACTTTCCCCAAGCTTGTTTAGCTCACATTTGACATAAGAGGATCATTGACACACTTCCCGAGGTGTTTAGATTTGATTCGGGTGACTTTTTGGAAAATTTGGGCTTTACGCTAAAAAGAGTTGACTCAAAGTTAACTTTTGGATAAACGAACCTTTCTCGAAAATCCGTTGATTTTGAGAGGTGCGGATGGTCATTTAGAACTTGCGTGCATATCTGGTTCGGTTCCCAATGCACTCAGGTGCATTTTGAGACTTCGGTTGGGAAGTTGGAATTGAGGTACTGGGAGTTGACTCGGTCAATAAGACCTCCGTTGGAAATTTCGATCCCACGAGTGTGTTTGTAGCGCGTTTTTATGTGGGTCTATGTATGTGGTTTATGAGCAGATGGCCTCGAGTATTAGTCACGATTTCATATTAATATTGTGATTATTTTTGGGGAAATCTGGTGGTGGTGTCCGCTTGGGCGGCACCCTTACCGCCCCAGCGGTACCGCCATAGCGGCGGGATGGGACGCTAAGTGTAATTAAGGGCAGACGTCATAGCGTTCTGAGAGATCATTGAGGCAGGATCGTTGCAGTGGCCCCGCTGCCGCTAAAATGGTATCAGGCCTGGTTATTTCATTAATTGTGTATTAAAATCCCTTAGTCCCTCATTTATTACTATTCTGAAATCTGAGCTATTGGGAGAAAATCTAGGGTATTCCTGGAAGAAATTCTCGGTGGTAAGTTCTTCTAATCCCTTTACTATTCCATTGTCCTTAGTCACCTTAGAATCTAATTATCTTGTTAGTTCATTAAGTGATTGAAGATTAAAAGTGGGTTTAATGAGTTCTTTTTTGTAGGCTTCTAAATCATGATTTGTTGGTTGGGTTAGCTTCTTTAAGCATTGAATTGATGATTAGACTCCTTTATTTCATAACTTCTTCCTAATTAGTGGCTAATTTATGGAATTGGAAGTTGGGGTTTATACCCAAATTTGGGGGTTTTGCTTAGAATCTGAAATTGAGTGAATTGTTGATTATTCTAGCTTGCTATTGATGGGAATTGATCACCTAGAGGTTTAATCTCATGTTAGGACTTCTAGTTCATAAACCCTATTCCATAGGTTGGGGATTTGGGTCTTGAATAAGAGTAGGGTTTGTTTGATGTTCTTCTTGATTCTAATTCCATGACTTGAATATGCTTAGACTTTCTTGATCTCGGGGCTCAAAGGAAAGGAAAGGCTAAGGTATGATTGTTGGTAATATTGTTGTGCGGCCTTCCGTGTAGGTTACGGTTTACCCTATGGTGAGACTTCATTTAGCGAAGCATATATTTAGATGATATTATCGGAGAAAGCATGTAAACCTTCGGGTATGAAGTTGGGTTGGATATTGTCTTAGGTTGGGTCTTGTTGTGTGATTGGGGTTAGCCACCCTGTTGTGTTGTGACTTATCTTATTCTATCATTGTTGGCTTGATTCCAGGTAGAGATAGTAGATATTAGAGACTTTTGACATATCCTGATTATGATTTTGTAGTATCTTACGTGTTGTCGTTTGATACGAGGATTGTGATTCTATTGTGGCTTATTATGTAGCCTTATCATTAATATTACTTATGTACCCTGTGAGGTACTGTGGAGAGTTGTGATCACATTGTGGATTATTGTGTAGCCTTTTCATGATATTGTTGGCGTGCCCATGCGTGGTACTTGTGATATTGAATTGATTATTGACATTGAACTCATACATTGCACGCATTCTCATCCTTCATGATATACTGTTGATACGTTAATGATACTTGATAAAACACTGTTATGAGCTGGGTTTAGTTGGATGAGAGTGACGTGAGGATCGATATCCAATGGTTGTCCCGGAATCGAGGTTGTGCGTAGCGATTGCTGAAGTTTTTGCTGGAATCTTGAGGTAGCGGTTGCCGAGGTTGTTACCGAAACCGTGAGGTACATGGACTTCACGGGTCCCTCATGGGTTGTGCTACCGAGATGTGATGTTCCATCATCGGAGTAGATGTGTATCATAGCATTGCATTGCATTCACATTCCATACATTATTGCATTGCATTGCACCATGGCTTCTATTGTGCTATTCTTGTGATGTATTTGTGATATACGGATTCAGACTGAGTATTTGAGACTTGACACAATTGGGTTTAGATGCTATAACATAGGTGATAACGTGTAGTTGGATTCCGGCTCGTATTTGATTTATACCTTGTTGATTTACCTGTTTATCTAACTTTATTGACTTGATATGTGTTAGCTAAACTTAGTCGGCTTATGGTACCTACCAGTAGTAGTTGTTTATGGTGACCTGCAATTGCTGCATTCTTTTATGAATGCAGAGTTCCAAGTAGGATCGACCTCTGGTTCTCGTGGCTAATTGTGGTGCAAGAGTTGCTTTTGAGAGTCTTACAGGGTGAGCACAGGGACGTCCGCCGCCTTGGAGATTCTTCCCTTATTTTATGTCTTTCTTGATATTCCGAGACATATTCAGACTTTTGATGTATTTGTATATTTCTAGACTTGTAGATGTTAGTTAATTGCTCTTGTATGATTAGACTTATTTCTGGGGTGGTTGATGTATTTCCGCACTATTCTATTTATTATTATGTCAGACTTACGTATTTCTATCTCTTCCCCATATTTATTTATTACTTCATGTATCTGAGATTGTTGGATAAGGGTTCGCCTACCGAGGTGGGAAAGGTAGGTGCCTATGCGACTTAGCTAAATTTGGTCATGCCAGGAGCCAATTTGGGAGATCCGGAACCATACCGACGTCCGGTCGATTGATTGATATATCTCAGTTTTAAGCGACTTGAGTCGTCATATTATGTGCATGTTCTATCACAATTCATGCAACAACTGAAGAAAACACACTGGAATGCGGTTCTCCATGTGGTTGGTTACTTGAAGAAGAATCTAGGACAAAACATCATGAGGAGAAGTGATTGTGATCTTCAATAAAGGATTGTGATCTTCAGTTGTACGGATGGTGTGATTCAGACTGGGCTGGATGTCTGTTGACTTGAAAAACACTCACCGATTGGTTTATCCCCCTCGAAAACTCACCCGAATTATGAAAAACCAAGAAGCAACACATTATCTCTCATTCATCAGCAAAGGTGGAATATCGATCAATAGCAATAACTGTACGTGAAGTAAAATGGTTAAAGGGAAATCGTTTGTGCGTTTAACATAAATCTCCGTTGAAAATGTATTGTGATAGTCAAGCGGCATTGTATATTGAAGTCGATTGTCACTATGTCCGAGATGCACTCGAATCCGGTATAATACTTCCCAGTTATGTACCAGTGAGGAATTGGCCGATGTGTTTACAAAGGCTTTAGGAAAATGGCAACATGAATATTTAATTGGCAAGTAGGGCATTTGAGCCCCTCATGCTCCAACTTGAGGGGGGCATTGAGACCGGATGTCACCGGACCAGTTTGTCTGGTCATGTCGGTGAGTTGAAACCCTATGTCGGTGGAATCCTGTTCTAGTCTAGTTGTAATAGTTTTATTTATGGTGAAATTACAGTTATGGTAATATAGGATGTCTAGTTCTATTAGATTAGGGCTACCTTATTAGACTAGGATAAAGAGGACCTTTACCTTATTAGACTAGGAGAAGGAGGACCTTCCTTGTATATAAGGAGGTCATCATAATGAGATACAAAGCAGAAATAATTCTCTCATTATTCTTGTCTCTCTAAATTCTCGTCTATGTCTCAATTTTAACATATTTCTAACCATTATAAATTATCCATTGAATAAATTAAATGATCATATCTCCATATGCATCATATATGTATGTGATTTAGTTAGTGAGATCAATTACTATTTATTTCGTAAAGACCACTACATACATATTGATCTAATCCGCTCATTAATGTCCTACTTAATGATCATATGATGAAAAACAATTCTAGATTAAAAACAATTTTAGGGTTTAGTGTTTTTTGATATGGCCCACCCCGGAACTCGCCCTAAAATTGCCTTTGGAAACACTATTATCAACTATATCCGTAACAACAATGATACTAAACAAAATGGTGTAATAATATAAAAGAAAGTTTGGCTCTCTCACAAACCTACTTTACGGTGACAAAACTATATTATTCAATGTAATGGAGTAATGACCACACATTGCTTAGTTTTCTAAGGTCAAATAAATTTTTTCATAACTCATATGGGCATAATACATAAACAAGCCCCCAAACATGGCCTCAGATAGCAAGTATGCCCTCCAACTTTGGGTGTGCACAAGTGGGCACCTCAACTTGTCTCAATTTGTCAGTTGAACACTCCAATTTACAAAATGATCATCTAGACACTTCCAAAATTTATGTGTCGCGTCAGCATTTATGTTTACTTGTTCAAGTCTATACAAGTTGAGGTGCCTACTTGTGCATACCTAAAGTTGGAGGGCATGCTTGCCAGCTGAGGCCAAATTTGAGGGCCTGTTTATGTATTATGCCTAATTAATATGTTAAAATTAGTATAAACTTTAAATCTAAAAATTAAACCAAAAATAAAATCTATATAAAGGCGATCAACTTTTTTCTCTCTTCAAATTCACTTATTTATTATGTCGTGCACTTTGTTATAGTTATTATAATTGTGTGTGCGCGCGCTCAACAATAAACACGAACCCAAATCATCATATGATACAGTTGGAAAGAGAAAGTAAATAGCAAATTATCTGGTTTATTTGTCTAGCAAGTGGAAAGTAAATGTACAACACAATCAAATACAACAAAATTAGAGCACAAATATTACAAAATACACACCAATTATACTCTTGGTCGACAAACAGGGATGACAACCTCCACCTGTTTGTCAAGCCTCTTCTATATATTAGTAAAGTAAAGTAATAACACATGTCATGTCTCTACTCAGGTTCCTACTCTAGGCCTTGTCTTACATAAGTACAACAACAACATACCCAATGTAATCCCATAAATGGGGTCTGGGGTGGGTAAGATGTACGCAGACTTTACCTCTACCTTTATGGGGTAGAGAGGTTGTTTGCCTTGTCTTACATAAATATAATTATAAATCACCGTATTACAAAAAGATATATGATTAACCGGTACATAACGAAAGAGATACAGCAAAAGCAACAGACAATAATAGAGAGACCAAGTAAATGTGCTAAAGTAGCATATATACCAGTTATAAATGCTACTACAACTATCGTCATGGCCAAACCCTGCAAATAAGTTGTAGCAAAATAAAGCCTCCGTAGACCTTTTAACTCGTTTAGGATTTTATCTTGATCTACGTTTTGATCTGCCATGAAGAAGTAAATGAATATAGCACCAGCGGAACATGCAAAGGCAATGACATATGTAACAGCAAATACACGGAATGTTGTATTCCTTATTAGAATAGCCATCCCTTTAGTAGGGTTATTGGGATCATTGTCTAAACCTCTTGGCAATGTGAAACCAGTTGTGAAAGTCACTGGCATTATTAGAGTGGCCACATCTAGTTGTATTTGAGTTGCCTTCATAATATTTTCTTCTATTTCAGCTCTTAGCTTTGTC
The DNA here is from genome assembly GCF_019175385.1 of Lycium barbarum. NCBI lineage: Eukaryota > Viridiplantae > Streptophyta > Magnoliopsida > Solanales > Solanaceae > Lycium > Lycium barbarum. The sequence continues at coordinate 118,604,785 of NC_083340.1, read as the reverse complement.
CTCCCTCTATTGTATGTTTATACTCATTTGATCCTCCCTCTGTTGTATTTTTCCACTCGTTTCATCCTCTCTCTCTGTTGTATGTTTCCACTCGTTTGATCTTCCCTCTTCTTCTTTTTATCAAAACAGCCAACATTAAGTTAGTCGTGGTTTTATTAAACAAAATAGTTGTACAGAATCTGAAAATACAAGGCCAAAAGTGCCTAAAACATGCACTAAGCAGACTAAGCAAAACTACCAAAGCCTAAAAACAACAAACTATGCAAGTCTTGATTTGATTTCACCAGAAGCAACCTCAGAGATCTCACTAGGTGCTATGAAATAAATAATCTCAGAAGACTCCTTCTAACGTGGATTTTGAGTATGTTAAAGACCTGTTCTTTACTCATCTGCATGTACTCCATGAATCTGCATTATGTTGTATACTCATCAGTACACATGACTTTGCATTAGTATACAAATTCTTGCAATAGCCTGAACATCAAGTTAATACCACGCATTGGTTAGAAAATGCATAGTAACAGAAATCATGGCTACTAATCTTCCCTTTTGATCATCTTATCTCTATTGTTGCTGACCCTCTTGTGCTCTTACTTCCTTTTCAACTTGTTGCAGTTTTACTGCATCTTGTGGAAATGTCCTTACCTGATCTTCAATCTGGTTCTCTTGTATATACTGTCTTGAATCTGAATGATGAAATGTGCATTTTATCAATGTTAACCAGCTTCTTTGCAGCTACTGGTAGTTCTTGAAAATTATTACAGTCCAGTGTACCTACAAAATCAAATATATAGTTAGCAAAAAAATCAGCCAGCTGGTTTCCTTCTCTCATGACATGGCCAATGTGTATTAACCCTTTCTTTCTCCGTTCCAAGATGTTGTGAAGCTCCATATTGACTTCACCAGATATGTATTAACCCTTTGTTTCGACATTCCAAGATGTTGTGAACCTCCATACTGACTGACCATGGCACTTCCCATTCACCTTCAACTATCTTCACCGGAGTTAATGAATCTGTCTCTACATATAGTGGCATCAAATGGATATTAACATAGTAAACTATGCCATTGTACATTGCTTTTGCCTCAGCTACAAGACAATGTGTATCTGCTATTCTCCTTACACTAGCATGAATGAACTCCCTTACACTGTCCCTAACACAATATGCAGAAGAGCTAGGTCCAGGATTCCCTTTTGATGCACCATCACTGTTACATTTAAACCATCCCTGAGGTGGACTTGTCCACTAAACCAAAGTAAATATCATTTGAGCTATAATCTATAAGCTATTGCACCAGATGAGACCATGAATTGGACAAATTCTTCATCCAATGGTACTTGGTTCTTGCTAGTTCGACTAAATTCAGATTAATGGCATATATCACCTTGTACTTAGACATTGTCCCTCCATGCAGAACTGTATTTCTTCTTTTCCATAGTTGCCAAACTATAATAGCAGGTGCTGCCTGATATAATGGCTTCAACTTGACTGAACACTTTGCATCCCACCACTTCTTGACTGCTTGCTTCACTTGAACAAAAGGGCCATGAATTCCTGCTGCATCTGAGAATGTTTTCCATATTCCTGCTGCATACTCTCCTGTCAAGAATGTATGTTACAATGTTTCTTGTTGTGGCTGAGAACAACATCTACAGATAGAAACAATAAATATGCCCATTCTAGCTAATACATGATCCAATGGTAATTTCTGCTTCCAAACTCTCCATAAGAAAAAAGCAATCTTGAACTACAAACCTTAGTCCATATTTGCTGAAAAAACCAGTTATGATCCTTTCTCTGTCTGAGCTTATCCCATGCACTTGATACTGTGAAATTTCCATTACCATTAAGTAGCCACCATGCCTTTTCCATTGAGTGATTAACTGCATCTCTAGAAAAAATCTTCAGAATGTACTCAACTAAATCTTTAGGAACTGTTTGTTGCAGTTTTGGAATATTCCATCTTCCATCCATCATTATTTCATCCACATCCTGAATGCTTTCATCCATTGGAAAGTTAGAAGGCATCACATCTACAAGAGGTCCCAATTTAGTCCAGTTATCATACCAAAAATTGGCAGAACCATTTCTTGGTTCCCACCAAATATGTTTCTCCATATTATTTCTAGCTTCAAGCATTTTCTTCCAACGTTGAGAGCCTCCTTTCCATTGCACTAAAGTTGGGATTTGCCTCTTACAATACTTGTTCCACATGTAAGTAGACCACAAGGAACAACTATTTCTAAATCTCCACCACAACTTAGCAAACAATGCATTGGAGATATCAAAAAGAGATCTGAACCCCAACCCTCCTTCAGTCTTTAGTAAAGAAACCTTCAACCATGCAGACCAATGCTTGCTCTTCCCTTCCTCTTTATTGCACCAGAAGAATCTTGCAAAGATTTTATGTAATTCATTTATAGTGTACTTTGCAGGAGCCATTGCAGAAAGCAAGTATGGAGGCATACTTTTAGAACACTAGTAATAAGAACTGCCTTTCCACCAAATGAAAGAAGCTTACCTTTCCAATTATAAAGTTTGTTCTTAACCTTCTTTATCAAATCATTATAATACACCTTCTTCTTTCTGGAATAAATTATAGGACAGCCTAAGTACATGAAAGGAAATTCCCTTCTACTACAACCAATACTTTGCATCACTTCTTGACTAAGACTTACAGATGTTTTCTGATGCATATAAAAGCAGCTTTTGTCCCTATTTATCAACTGACCTGACACTGCTTCATACTCCCTCAAAACTGTCATGATTAAGCCTAATGAATCCTTATCTGCCGAAGCAAATATTATGGTATCAACAACACATGCAAGATGGTTCAACTTTGCACTCCACTTTGGCATGTCAAATCCAATATACTGCTCATGTTCAAATAAAGAGTTTAGTGCTCTTGACAACACTTCTGCAGCTAGAACAAACAAAGCAGGTGACAATGTATCACCTTGCTTCACCCCTCTAGTGGAATGAAAAAATCCATGAGATTTCCCATTCACCAATACAGAATACCAATTATTAGCCAATAATCTCCATATTTTATCCACAAAGTTGCTTGCAAATCCCATATTTTCCAGTACATTTGTTAGGAATACCCAAGACACCCTATCATAGGCTTTTGCCATATCTAACTTGAGAACTACATTTGTAGGCTTTCCTCTTTTTCTGATATCAGTAACAATTTCCTAAGTGAGAAGTACATTTTCAATAATACTCCTTCCCTTAACAAAACCAGATTGGTGACTAGATATCAGATAAGGTAACAGCCTATCCAATCTCCCATGCACCACTCTTGAAATAACTTTATTGATAAAGTTACTCAAACTGATAGGTCTCAAGTTAACAAAGCTTTGTACCAAGTCTTTCTTAGGAAGAAAAACCAAATTGGTGTGTGTAATGGATTTTGGAAGAGTATATCCCTCATAGAAGGCTCTCACGACATTATAGACATCTATACCAACAACATCCCAATATGTCTGATAGAAGGTATCTGATAGCCCATCTGGACGACATTCACTATCGCCTTTAAGCTCAAACACAACCTTTTTAACTTCATCAAATGATGGTATTTCACACAATTGCAAATTACACTCATCAGACTCTATTCTAGGAATAAACCTGAGCATGCTATAATCAGAAACCACTGTTTCTTGTGTAAATTGACTTTGGAAGAAATGAACTACTCCTGCTGCTATCTGATCATCATTCTCTAGCCATACTCCATCTTATTCTTGAATTCTCTTGATCTGCAACCTCTTTCTCCTACCCTTAACTATATAGTGAAAGAACTTTCTATTTCTATCACCTTCAGAAAATCAAGTGTATCTTGATTTTTGCTTCCAAAATTCTTCTTCATAATGCAAATTCTTCTTCATTTCTGCTTGAGCAAGTTGCTATATTGATCTATTCTCCACAATAGGTTCCTCTTCAAATAGATGTTCTTTAATTCTCACTATGTCCTCCCTTATGATAAGTTGTTTGAAAATATCTCCAAAGGAAACCTTACTCCATATTGATAACGCCCATTTAATCTGCTTAATCTTCTTTTTAAAACTTAGGAAAGGATCACCATCACAATTCACAGGCCAATTATCTTTAATAGTATCTAATAATCCCTCATGTTCTACCCAAAATTTCAAAAACTTGAAAGGCCTGATGGAATGAAGAACTTTAGTGCCAAATGAAATAAGGAGTGGAGCATGATCAAAACCTACTCTAGACAGGTGCTCCACCTCTATATTCCCAAACCAACGTTGCAATTGAGAATTGACCACACTCCTATCTAACCTCTCAAAGATACAATCATATCCTGCCCTCTCATTCCACCAAGTGAAAGGACCTCCTTTGAAGGCAGGTTCCATCAATTCACAAGAGTTAATGCAAAAGGCAAAATCTTGTGGTAATACTGGTGTGCCTCCTATTTTTTCTTCTTCATTCATCACCACATTAAAGTCACCACCTACCATCCATGGTTCATCAACAATTGAGGACAAGTGATATATACTATCCCACAGCTGCAATATATCATTATCATCACATTTAGCATATACCAAAGTGGTAACCAGGTATCTACTGTGCTCTTGCAAAAACAGCTTCAATGTAATCTCCTGTGCAGTATCTGATAGAATCTCTACATCAACATTTCATCCACAAAAAAACAAATCTTCCCATTATAATTTGCACATGACCTCTGCATACCTAACCTTCTTTGGTACTTTTGTATATATCTAGCTTGTTGGAAAGGTTACATCAAAGTTATCAACACAAATTTATGATGCCTATGTAACATTTGTAGCCTATGAAAAGCTTGTTGAGTCCTTACTGATCTAATATTCCATATAAATGATTTTAAGATTATTTAAAAGAATGTTTTAATGTAGAAACTCTCTTTGGCACAACCCTGGTAGGTTTGATCTTCCCTTTGTTGTATGTTTCTACTCATTTCCATTTCATCCTTTGGCTTTGGCATGTTTCCTACTATCTTGAAGTCAATAGTAGAGTTGACATAGTGAAATCTATCCCTTATACGTTGACAAAGGTGAATGCAAAAGTAATTAAATACTACTGTACTACTCCCTCTGTCCCAATTTATACGACACATTTTCCTTTTTAGTCAGTCCCAAAAAGAATGACACATTTCCTTATTTGGCAACAATTTAACTTTAAACTTTACCTTTTACGCTTAACGAGATAATTTATAACTATACAAATATCTTTGGCTTGTTTTAGACCACAAGATTCAAAAGTCTTCCTTTATTTCTTAGACTACGTGTCCAGTCAAACTTCATCACATAAAATGGGACGGAGCGAGTACTAAGTAATATCTGGTGCGTGCCTTCTATATTGACTCTATGCAAGGCAATGTTATTATGTCATGCAAAGTTTGGTTTTCTTTTCTAAATGGCATCTTCTTTGCCTTGGGATGGTTTGTCAATTCTTTAGGCACATCATTCCCAGATGCACCAAACAAATGCAGAGGGGTGTTACCATTATCGTCTGGCTCATCAACAAGGCTACCCTAATGTTTGAACTTCAACAAGGAGCTGAATAACTTGGCTTGATTGTTCAATGCAGCTATTGTTAAGCATTTCCCAGCAATCTGGGAAATGCGTTAATTGCTCAGTTATCATGTTTACATCACCTTCACTAGCTGTAATATGAATTGCAGTCGTCTAGTTATTTTCACTGCCTGCTAAAAGGTAGGCTAAGGATTTCTTCCACCCCAACATTTAATAAATTACTTCTCTCAATCCTAGTTTAACAGCATAGCCCCGTTAGAGTGCTTTTGATCTGCAGGGATAGGAAACACGATTCTCGAGGTTATTGGACGAGTTTTGATAGGATTTGAGGAAGTTAGAACATTAAATTGAAAAATGTTTGACTGATAGTTGACTTTTTGGTAAACGGACCGGACCTCTTTTGGAATTTCGTCGATTCCATGAGGTCCGGAGGGTCGATTCTAATTTGGTAGGATGATTGGTTCGGTTCTTGAGGCATTCGGGAGTGTTTTGTACCCTTGGTTGCAAACTTGATTTTGGCCATTTGGGGGTTGACCGGGTCAAGGTTACCTTCGTTGGGAATGCTGAGGCCACGGTTGAGTTCGTAGTACATTTTTACATGCAGCTGCATGTTTGGGTTGAATCCGGGAGGTCTAGGATAGATGTCAAGATTTTGGGTGGAACTTGGTGAAAATTTTCTGATGTCCTGCTTCTGCAAGTGTGTTTCCGCCTCTGCGGGTCCACCCATGTCGGACTTGGCCTACAGACGCTAGTGCTAAGTCATTTAATAAGATCCACCTCAGTGGATGATTGTCCGCCGAGGTGGGATCGCGTAAGCGGGTCTTGCTCTGCATAAGCAGAGATCTCTATATCAGAATCCTATATTTTCCCCATTTGAACCATTCGTCTTCCATTCACTAAATTAGTAACCTAAGGAGTTCTAAGGGAGATTTGAGGAGCTTTTAGATTTGAATCTTCATTGGGTAAGTTTCCTTTCACTCCATTGTGTTTTATTTAATGATTAAACTTGGATTTGATGGTGGAATTAATAGGTTTAGTTAGAAAGAAAGTTTGTAGACCCTAGGTTGACTTCAAGAATCTTATGTTTCGGAAATGGTTTTTGTTCGTAAATCTTGTTTAATCTAGTATTGAATTACTTGGAATGAGTAGATACTAAGGGTGTGTTCGGTATGGAGGAAAACATTTTCCAATTTTGTCATGTTCGTTTGGTCAAAAATTTGGGAAAATATTTTCCTTAGAAAAACAAGCTCCTTAAAAATGGAAAAAAATGATTTCCCTAATCAAAGTAAGGAAAACAAGTCCACAATTCGCATTTCACCAACCACCCAAGCCCCAACTACCAAACCGCAACCACTCCTGCAACCCATGCACCACCCACCTCCCACCCCCAACCACCAAACCCTAACTACTCCCGCAACCCATGCACCACCCAACCACTCCCGCAACCAATGCACCTTGCACCCCACCCCCTTCCCCCACCCCCAAAAAAAATAATTTTTCTTCTGGGTTTTCTACACCACCAAATCCCTCCCTCCCTCCCCCCCCCCCCCCTCCTCCCTCCACCGCCCCCAAAAAAAATTAAAATTTTTCTTCTAGGTTTTCTACACCACCCTATCCCCCCACCCCCTCCCTCCATCGCCCACACCCCCTAGAAATTTTTTAAATTTTTTCTTCTGGGTATTCTACACCAACACATCCCCCCACCCACCACCCCCCAAAAAAAATCTTTTTTACTTCTCTTTTGGGTTTTCTACACCACCACATCCCTCCCCCGGCCCTCTCGACACCCCCACCACCCCCTCCAAAAAAAATAATTTTTTTAAAAGTTTTGAAAAGTTCTCATTTTTTTTTGGTTATCTACACCCACCCCCTCCCGAATTTACTACTTCATAATCAATTTTACCTTTATAAAAAAATAATAAAAATTGAAAGTTTGTGTGGTTAAAAATTAAAAATTTTGAAGGGGGTTATGGGGTGTCGGGTGGGTCGTGGGTGGTGTAAAAATCCCAAAAAAGTAACTTTTAAAAAAAATTATAAGAATTTTTTTGGGGGGTCGGGGGGGGGGGGGGGGGGGGGGAATGTGGTGGTGTAGAAAACACAGAAAAGAAAATTAAAAAATTCAAAAAAAAAAATCTATTGTGGGGGGTGAGGGTGGGGCGAAGGGTGGGTGTGGGGGTTGATCTGGTATGGGGTGGTGGCATTGGAGTGTAGTTTTTGGGGCTTAGGTGGGTATTTTCCAGAAAATGTTTTCTACCAACGAAACGAACATGAGAAAATAAGTAAGAAATTCACTTATTTTCCACTACCCATGAGAAAATAAGTAGAAATTCACATATTTTTCAGAAAACAATCTCCTTGGAAAACATTTTCCTCAAAAACATTTTCCTCCATACCGAACACACCCCAAGTTGAATCTATCTAAATTTCTTGGATTATGAATATGGAAAGTTAGGGTTTCTTTCTAAATTGGTGTTTTTTTTAATTAAAGGGTGAATTGAGGATTAATTGAGCTTAATTAGTAATTGAGAGATAGTATTGGACTTCCTAAGTGCTATTAACCAATTTTACTTTACTTTCCTATTTTGCCCTTATGGGCCCAATTTTCTCTTTAAAAAGGGTTAATTTCGACTCGTATAGTATTGTAGCAATATGGGTACCGTTAGTATTTTTTTCTAATATAGAATACGTTATTGTATAGACTTCGATCATTCAAAAGCTCTTTGGAAGTGCAAGGCTTGTGTTAGATAGTTTGTGGCACCCGCTCGGCATCGAGGTAGGTTACCGTTTACCTTTCGGTTAGAGTATAATTAGCGAAGCATATGTAGGAGTTAGATATTGATGGGGAAAGCATGCTAGGCCTTCGGGTATGAAGTTGGGATGGAATGCAATTAGGTTGGTTGTTGTTGTTTATGGGCTTGTTGCCTTGTTGTTGTGATTAGGTTTGTTGCCTTATTTGCTATGTTGTGATTTGCGTATGAATTCATCTCTCTCTTGTTATGTCACTTATCATCAGAAAGAGGAAGAATCATGAGATTAGGCTTGAATTATGATGTGTGGTTATGATAAGACACGGATGAGATTTTGGTTACGATTTATTATTGATTATGATATCTTGCATGGCATAAACCCTCGTTTCATATGTTGCATTGATATAAATTGTGACTCGGTATTGATTATGATAAATCAGGCAAAGGATTATTCGAGGTCTTTGCCAGATTGTGTAAAAGTAAGATGAGAATCGTGATCCGAGGTTGTTACCTGAGCGGAATGTGTTATACTCGCTACCCGAGGTTTCTCGCCAGGACGAGGATGTACATGGACTATGCGAGTCCCCTATTGATCATGACTATTGAGATGTGAAGATTTCCATTCGTAGCATGTGTGTACAGTTTGAGGTATTTGGCCAGTGCATTGCATCGCATATGCATTCACTCTTACATCCATTCTTCATTGACTGTACATGGCATTGATATTGAGTTGATCTTATGTTGATTTGTTTCATGACTGTGCTTGACTGCTTACATGTCTACTTGTTGATTTCTTCTATCATAGATGTGAACTAATTGTTGTCGGCCTATGATACCTGCTAGTACGTAGTGTTTGTACTGATACTACCTTGTTGTACGCCTTTCTGAGTGCAGAGTTTGCTACAGGATCCACGTCAGCCACTCGTGAGTGATTCCTGTGGCTTCTAGTACGAGTTTCCTGCGTGATCCATGTTTCAGATCCACAGCCTGGAAAACTCTTCTCTTATGATATATGTTCTTCTGCTCCGAGACAGTAATTTAGACTCTTATGTATTTACTATATTCAGACTTATGTATTTTATAGTTGCTCCTGTACTATGACTTGACTAGATTCGTGGGGTTTCATTTGTATTTCCGCGTTTAGATATTTATGACATGATATTGATACTGCTTAAATAATTCTATTTCCTTTTGTATGTTTAAATCAATTGTTGAATGAGGGAAGGGTTCGCCCACCAGGAGGGTTAGTGTAGGTGCCCGCTCGATTGGGTCGTGACATGTTGGTATCAGAGCTCTAGGTTACCGGTCTTACAAGTACAAGAGAATATCTAGTAGTCTTGCGGATCGGTACGATGAGCTCCGTACTTATCTGCGAGAGGCTATATGTCATTTAGGAAACTTCCAATTCTTCCTTTTCTTTCGTGCTACTTTATTCAAATTGGTATCTAGTCAATTCAAATTGGTATATGAATTTCTTTGTCTTATTCTCTCAACGGATAGTGGGGACTCATCCTTAAATCTTACGGAAGCGGTTTGACATGACGTGGCGCGGTTAGGTACAGATGTGTTATTCTGATACAGGCGCATGACCAAGTCCAGTTTTCAGCCATGATCAGGTTTCTCTAGTTGGTATGGAAAGGTTTCAGCATCGTCAAAGTTTAGTTTAATAGATGCGTGGCACAAGTGTTTCAATGGCAAGTCAGCAATTCAGTAATGCAAGTGTATCGATGTCAACATCAGGAAGCAAGTGTAACTTAAGAAGGATCGTCGGATTCGACAAGAGGGTGGTGACTGTGTTATGATGATGAAATGAAGTTGAGAATAAGGAAAGGAAAGGCGAATTTTGTGGTAAGGTGTAACAAAGTAAGATTTCTTAGGGTATATTAGTAAGAGTACTTCTTGTCTTATGGGACAAAGGCGTAAGGAAGAGAATTTAGATCGATCAATCTCCGCTATAGGAAGGGAACAATTGGTATCTGACATGCTCGTCAGGATAAGGTTGCAAGATATGAAAGGGCAGATTTTGTATTCGATTTTGGAAAGTTAAGTTGGGCTTCGATGTGACAGAATGGTAGTGGTGGAGTGTGTGGGTTTTTTCTGGGAAATGGCTATCGATTCTAGATCAGAAGGAAAGGTAAATTATGATTAATGGGAACTTGAGGTAGTGAGCAGGTGTGGTCCTTCAGTAAAGGGTGTGTTCGCAGGGTCGTTGTGTTTAGAGGATTGGTGAGGGGATCCTTTGAAATAAGAGCTTGTGGATTTGAGAGTTATGTCGCAGTTATACAATGTAGAGTTGACGTACGGATTCATGGATGAGCTGGTATGTTCGGTTATGTCGCAGGCTAATGGGGGCCAGTGGTTAACTAATAGAAATGACTCAGTGATGGGCAAGAGTGAAGTTTTAGCAGTCAAGGATTTATCGGGTATTACATCTAATCTTGGACAAAAGGTGTGGGCATTGTATCTGTTGTGTAAGTTTCGGCTATTCCTACTGTTGACACCTAATTTTCACCTCATAAAACGCGTATTTTAATTTTTCAAATTTTCCGAGTCTAAGACGGAGTACGGATGCGAGGGAAAAAGCTTTGATGAAGCAAAGTGTAAAGCTGAGGCATATTTCTAAAACAAAATAGTTTCCACGTCGACGAGTAAAAAGGGACTGCCTGGGATTGAAGAAAACCAACATCGCCTAGGCTCTTTCGCTCTCTCTTATTAGAAGAAGGAAGGGGCGCGACCCCACTCAGCTATTTCCAAGTACGTATCATCCGCTGCGTTATTCGCCGTCTCTGCGGCCGCCAAAAGCCAAATAGAGACTTCAAGAAGCTTCTATTTATAGGCCTTGGAGGCCCCAAAAAAAAGAGAGACTGAATTTCTTCCACCTTCCCTGTACGAGTAGTGAAGAACCCTTCTCATACCCTCCCTTACAGGAGCCTAACGGAGAATTCAATGAATGTGCTTGCGGCCTCTTCAACCTCGCTCCTAACTATTCATATTCATGGCTTATTCATAATCTAGGGCATTCGAACCGCGTCTAAACTAAATGTTGGGCAAGGGCCATTTATCAGTCAGGGCCAAATCCTTCTCCCTAAAAATTCCGGATTTTCTTTCCTCGGCTTCTATTCCCAAAGGCGAATCCTAACCGAAGCAAATTAGCCCCGTAGCTACAAAGAAAAAGAAGTTGTCGGAGACGATGCGACGAAATCAATCAAAATGGACCTGAATTGAATCATGACTATATAAGCTAGGGAGACAAGGTTAGGCGCTGGGTAGGGCAGCGCATCTGTTTCAGGGCAAGGGGCGTTCAGCCACTTGACTCGTTGGAAAGGGGTGGGATTAGCAGTTTTCTCTATTTTCTTCAATGGTAGGAGACGCTTTTGGATATTCAATAAGATTCAACTACGAATTGCCCGATTGCTGATTCACTGCGCCGATTCGGGCGGTTGGTGGCCCCTTCGAGAGTTGCGGGTCCTTCGCCAAATCAACTATTTCGTTTGAGGGGTCAGAAAGCCCCGATTCTTGGCAGAGGGAAGCCCCATGACCGACCGAACCGAGGCAGACCATGCTACCAGTCCTAGCTGGCACCGAAGCGACCGGTTTACGGAACAAGGAGGTAAGAAAGGGCCAGGAGATTGATAAGGCTGTTATTAATACGACTAGTCCGAGAGCTAGCAAGGCAACATGTCCATAATAATAACCACGCCGAATGGGCCGGGACGTCTGGCATAATAATTTCGAAAAGGCTCGTCTTCAATTTAGCTCAACTTGTCACCCACAAACGGATGGCCGCTCCACTGTTCTGAATAGTGAGAAAGAATGAAATTCGATCAAATCGATCGAGAAAGGTGCGGCATCCGCCTGAACGGGGAGAGGATTTCCCTAATACAAAGATAGGCATGTCAGGAAACAATGGGAAGTCCTCCACACAGGCCTTGAATGCTTCTTCTTATAATGAAGTCGAGTTATGGCATCGTAGATTAGGGGGCCCGGATACCGCCTAAACCAGTGCAAGGTAGTATTCCCCGCTCTCTCTTTTTTCCAGCCTTCTTTTTATTTTAAAGGCATATAGTGCGTTCTCGCCACCGGGATCGTTGAGGCCCCATGAAGACGGCTCTACTTCACTAGGAAGACATAGGTACTGATGACTAAATTCCCTGGAGCTTTAACAAGATCCCCAGATGCGTGGGCCGATAAGTCATCATCTTCGAGAATTTCAAAAGAATGTGAATGAAAATCAAATGTGAATTCAAAAAAAAAAAATCATGCCCTTAAAATTTTGAAAAATTAAAAATCCCGAGAAAATTACAAAAATTGACGTTTAATCATTATTTTCCTAAAAACTTAACAATTACAAGAAATTATGAGTTATTTACTTTCATAAATATAATTCAAAAAGAAAATACGCATCCCGCTCTGTCTAACTCGGAAAGATTGTTAATTAAGACGATGTATGAATTATGGTTTATTTTTTTATCGCATTTTTCACATTCTTAAATATTCCCCGGCACTATATCAATATTAGGCTTGTTTCAAAGCTAAAATTTTAAATCTACGAGTTTTAAATTTTAATCTGCCTAATAACTATTTTTACTTAAGTTATATGCGTATTTTAATACTTAGTTTTATTTTGATTTAAAACGGAAAGGGGATTGAATTAAATCTTTTTAAAACTAAAGGGGGGGGGGGGGGGGGACTTTAAAAAAAATAGGGGTGGAAATTTATTAAAATAAACATTCGACCTCCCCCCCCCCCCCCCCCCACCTCCCACCCCCATATTTTCATTTGGTCTTACCCGTCTCTTTCTCTTCGTCAAAGACGATTATTTAGGGTTGGGGTTTCTTCTGCCACAGCAACACGGTGGTTTTTGACCGAAATTGAAAGGGCTTTTATGACCTTTCACTCGTTTATGTCGATTCCAGGTTCAATTGCTTAATTTTTTATGGAGGTTGCTCGGGTCACCCATGCGTGTGGTTGCCATGGGCGGGACCTTGAGTCCCTTGCCAGCTTGTGCACCACACGCGACTATATGGGTACCTAGGGTAATTTCCACGAAGGTCCGCTGGTTTTGGGTGCGAATTTGAGGGTTTTATCCCCTTGGTACAAAGTTGGTACAATTATACCATTTGGATTGTACAGTATACGTGGTTCATGCTGGCATTTGTACTATCCTCATATTTATCTGATTTTTGTGGATTTTATTTGAAATTTAGGGTACAATTAGTTAGCATTTTTATTTTGTCCTACCTGATTTATTTTTGAAATTCTAGATAAGGTACAAATTCTGGAAATTTGGAGGGAAAATGAAGGCCAGGTGTCCTTATATTTTTTCCTAGGATTCCTATAGATTTTTGGCGATAAAAGAGCAAGTCTGGGAACAAGTTAGAAGTCCAGATTTTTTATCAAAAAAAAAAAAACCAATGTCTCATCTACACTAACTATTTATTCAAAATATATATATATATATATATATATATATATATATATATATATATATATATATATATATATATATATATAGAAAATACAATAGATATAGAGAAGAATATAAAATATAGGAAGAAAAGGTGATTTTGGGGATCGGAAAAGGTTTTGTTGCTTGAAGTGTTGAATCAATCCCCTTTTTGATCTTTAGGTTGCCCCAACAAAAGGTAAATTCTATTTCAATCCTTGTTTTTTCATTTCCAGTTATGATTACTTACTGTTTGTGATGTTTGCTAGTTAGAAAGATTGATTACATATTGGCTGGATTTTTGTTTTAAGAGATTAGTTGAGTATTTTGTGTCCTTTGTTGTGATTTGAAATTAAAATGAGTTAGGAAGCTTAAAGTTTGACAGTATTGTGTAATTTTGAGTTACTTAAGTTAAATGAAAATGAAGAAAGAAGAGTCTACGTTAGATTCTTGACATTAAGTTAAATAGAGTTGTTGTTTTGACCTAAGTTTGTTCTTGATAGATCTTGTTGAGTAATACAGGTCGGTTGAAAATCTACCCTGGTTTGTGACATGCATCTTCTTAAACTTTGTTTGCTGGTTTGAAATTATGAGTTAGATTGTCAAAACAGTTTGGAAGGGTTTTGGAATGAAAATATGATTAAGTGAAGATACTTTTAAGTTCAAACATGTTTCTTTTGAACCTGTTTCAGTCACAAATATCAAAAAGAACCTTTTTGTTTTATTCTTCTTCTTCATTGTTAGGTAACTGTTTATTTGCTTCAATAGTTTGATTTATTTAGAACTGCATGATTGTTTCTAAGAATGTTAAAACCCATCCTAGATAAGTAAGTTTCTTTCTGAAAATAGATTCTAGAGTCTTGTTTGAAGCTTGAATGCAACTTATGAAAACTTGTGTATCTCATATGAGTTTTGAGTTGAGAAATGGGATTTGCAAGCCATTCTTGATTTTCTCTAAAATTGCTAAATTTGATTGAAGATCTTATAACCTAATTTGTGGTCTTGATCAGTTCTTGTTTTGAAAAGAAAAAATGATTTTAAGGGAGTAAGAGTTGTTCTTGAGATATAGTATGAGGACTTGAAGTTTAAAACTTTCTAGATTCAATAGGAAGTTTGGATGCCTTATTAGTCTTTAACTTTGACAAAATAAATTAGAAAAGGTTGTAAGCTAGTCTTGTGTGTGAACTATGTAGTTGTCGAGATTTCAGACTTAGCTAGATGGTAAGCTTGAAGTTAGGAACCTGTCTCTGTTAAACCATAGTCTTATGAGTTTGTGTATCTTTACATTTTCCCTTATTTGAAAACTTTGAAGGTTTAAAATAGAATAGGCCAGAAATGCCCCTTGTTTTAATAGTTGTCCTGTTGTGAAGTCATTTATGTTGTAAAAGCTGGGAAATTGGATTGTATCTTTCAAGAATTTAGTGTAGAGGTTCAAACTAGTTTTAAAGCTAAGAGTAGTTCCTAAACGTGTAGAAATTGTTTTGCTTCCTCTGTAAGTCATAATTTGGTTCATGGCTTGAGTCATTAAAAAAAACCAATTGGCTTAATCACAGTTTCTAAAGCACTCAGTTTCAGGATTTTTAATAGTCAAAAGCCTGGGAATTAAGTGGAAACTGACTTAAAACTATGTGACATCCTTAGTAGTCCAATCTGTCCTCTTTTGTTTCAAAAAATAAGAAAATATGCATTTGTCTATCTTGTTCTGTGCTTTTTTGACTGTGTCAGCTACTATCTGTCTTCTTGATTCTAGTATAGGTACTATATGACCTCTATGAGTTTCTTTCTAGTTCTTTTGAACTGTGGAAATTCTTGTTTTGTGACTGTCTTGGTTGTGTGCCTTGTAACGTGGGAAACTTGCCTTAAAACCTTTCCTAGACTAGACTATGTCTCATATTAGCCTTACTTAGACACTGTTTGGCCTATTTGAAACCAATCTAGCCTAGAATACTCCTTTGTGTGATAGCATTTGTAACCTGCATTGCTTAAGAGTAATCTCAATGTTTGGAAGGAAAAACCTTTCAAATAATAGGAATCTCTAAGACTGAAATTTTGAATTGAAAGGAAAGAGTGAAAATCTGTTTTGATTTAAAAACCACTAAGCCATGATTGCAATGGTGCTAAGTTGGCATTTTGTTCATTTTTCTAAATCTGAGAAACTTGAATGAAACTGTTTACCTTGTAAGGCTGCTATTGTGATTATTATTTAAGTGATTGAGGTACATACTGAACCTAGTGGTAGTTACATGTATTTAAGCTTGTGAGTCTCATCTCTGTTTACTATTTGATTACAAATTACTGTTGAACTAATAGGCTAAAAGTTGTAAAACTGGAAGATGTGAACCTATTATCTATAGAGTGTGTTCCATGATTCATTTGAACGACTGGTTGTCTTGACTTTATACCTGAACAAATCCCTCTAATAATGTAAAACTTAGTCTATGAACCTGGTCTGGGAAGATAAACCCCCTTCTTGACATAACATTTAGTGTTGATGGAAGTCTAGAATAGAAATAGGATTTGGAAAAGGTTCCTCCCCTATTGTCTGCTTGAATTCCCTTCATTTCAAGCCCTGAGGCATTTCTCTTAGTTGGAATGTGCATTACAATTTGATTTTGAGACTAGAACCTGATTCATATGGGAAAGAAAATCTGGTATTAGAGCTTTATGAGAACCGTTCTTGCTTTTCCAAAGCTGAGCTGGATTATTTGATTGCTTGCCCATTTTGTTTCATCCTTCTTGATTTCCTTTGTGATAGCTGGACTTTGAAATTGCTTGAAATATGGTTGAAAAGGCTAAATACAAAGATTGTGACCCTTTTTCTCTAAAATATGTTGTGTTGAACATGTAAGTTTTAAAGGAATGTTATGGATACTCTTGAAAAGATAAACAACCTTTGCTTTGCTTTCTTTTTACTTGGTTGGTTCCTCTTTCCTTGGCTGATGTATGATCCTATGTTGAACCTCAATTGCTGAAAATACTCTCTTCGAACTCTATCTGAATTTTTATACTTAACTGGTCAAAGGGTGGATGTGAGGTGGTTGTAATTTGTCCTTCTTGTTTTATGGATGTTGCTGTGTCTATGGGTGAAACGTCTTCATAACCATCTCAGTCTAGACTTACATTTGAAACTACTGCTCATGCCTACCTGATTCATATTAGAAATTATCTGGAGATCCGCACAAGTGTCTTTGTCTGAAAAATGGACTTCTAAGACTATCTGTGTAATTATCATTTGCTCCCTCCAATTTTATAAGCTAAATTGGGAAGCAAGTTGAGATTTGGAATATAATTTAGAGACCTTGGAATGCCTCATAGAATTTGTTATTGTTGAGTTGCCTATGGCTTGTCTTAACCTGTGTTTGGAAATCCCACCTGTGCATTATCTTAAACCTGTCAACCTGTTTGCATTTTCTAGAAAAAAAAAAAAGCAGGTTGGCACCTTTACTTTGGAACCTGGTTTAAAACCTGTTGACTATCCAAAATGAATTTTCAAAAACTTGTTGAGTGTAATTTGAAAACCTTGAAAAATGAAAGTATATTTAGGTCAAATTAGTACTGTTTCATTTTGCTCTAACCTGCAATATGTTGGTTGTGGTCTTAGGTGATAATCCATCTCCATGTCATTTTCTTGCATTGGCACTTCTTAAAAAGTTTTTGCATTTGACTCATGAATATCTTGCTTGCTTGAAACTGCTTGATTTTTCTTCTTGTGCTAGTTGAGTCACTCTGTGACACTTTTGCTCTTGAAATTGTTGATAACTGGCCTTGTAGCAGTGCATTATGAGAGTCTTTTGATTGTTTCTTTAAGTCTTAATTGGTAATTAGATATTTAAGTTTGAACTTGTGGTATTTGTTGGGTAGATTTGAAGTTTTCTGCGTAGTTAAATGTGATGTTTGAGAGTTGATATTAGCCGAGAATGAAGTGTATATTGAAGTGTATACAGGGTATGCCCTTCATGGGTTTTGCTCTCTATTTTTGACAGTATATCAGTGGTACACTGTGTATATTCGCAGTTTGACACTTATAATATTTCAGAGCTGTTAGTCATTGGGCCACAGTTTTGGGCCTGTCCGTCTATACAGTTGATCTATTAATTGTTGGACCCTTTTTGCATAAATTGTCCCTTATTTGATATGTTTAATAATTGTGATCTTGGCCCAAAAGCATTGTGATTCATTTTTTTTGCTTTATAATTTAATTCCCATTCTCGGTTACTTTACTAATATTATGTATACCTATTTTTGTGACCTCCCAAATCTGTTGTTGGGTCCTTCGAGGCCCACTAACGTATCTAGATCGAGTCAACCTTTTCTCTTGGAGCAAAAATGGAGCATACGTTAGATTTAAGACGAACCTGATTGCATAAATATCTCCTTGTTGGGCTTGGTCGGCCCAATCTCTCTATCTCCATTTTATTATGTACTTTAAATTGTTACTTGTACAATTTTTATATAAATTGGAACCCTGAATGAGATTATCACACCTAAGAGTTGCTAAAAAGAAAAAACCGTTTAGGCAAATTTAGGATTACTGATGATTTTGAAGATTTTGGATACCTTTGATATGATTTTAAACTTATAGGCAAACTTTAGGACTACTACGATTGATTTGAAACTTGAGTTGAAAAAGATATTTTGTAAACTTGGATTATCATTTTGGGTGAACTGTTTTGACTATTAAAAAGGCTAATGAGTTAACTTTGAGACTTTTTTGTAAAGATTAAAACCAAGAATTGGATAAAAGTTCTAAAAATATGGCTAACCTATGGAGTATATTAGTATGCCTATAAAAACTATTTTCTATACTTAAAAACATTTTTTATAAAAAACTTTTTTCTAAACTCGAGTGGGCTTACGTAGTGTTCTACTTGAGTTAACGCCTTCGGGTTTTAACTTAGGTGTTCTAGTCCGAAATCCAAAAAAGGCCCAATTTTGGATAAAACTCTACCATTTTTCGTTTCTTGAAAAGGAGTGTTTTTGGCATGACTAATTTCTATTTGCGGAAATATAAAATAAAAATTGTTTTTATCACAAGCAATTTATATCTGCTAAGGCATACTATTAGAACCCTTAGGTCAACCGCATTTTACAGATCCTTAATACCGAGTGCCTAACACCTTCCCCGGAGGATCACCAGAACCCTTACCCATACTTTGGTTAGATTAGGATTCTTTTAAAATTTAACCGTTTTAAATGAACCCTTTTCGAATTGATTTTCCTAATTTCCTAAAAATTAGGTGGCGATACCATTACGTAGAGGTATATTTTTTCTTTTTCCCGGTACGATTGACAACCGTACTTCCCCGGGACACTTTCCTTTTTAAATGAGGCAAGTGCAAATGCGAATCGGAAAACATATAGAACCGCTACAGATGGCGACTCCGCTGAGGAACAATTTAAGGTTCTAACCATAAGGGTTCCAATAATTTGTGTGTTTATGTGATATAATTTTTTCTATATGTTTAAATTTCCGCAAAATATAATTGTCATTCATGCATGCATACTCCGCCACTCCTGGAATTTATTTTACATTTTTTTCTAAAAGATGACGACGCGGGATGAGCTGCGGTCATACCTTCACTAAAACACCTTTTGATATATTCTTTGGAGGTATCTAAGGTCGAGTGGGCATGCGATCATCCCACAGACTTAGAGATCCCACCCCCAGCTTGTCCGTCTGGGTAACCTGTGTCATTTGCTTGAAAAACCACTCTAGAATAATTAGTGTAGAGCGAAGCCAAATCCTTACTGATATAGCGCATGCTGACCATAGACCGGTTTGAGTATCTCAGACCTACCTGAATCGGACAGGAAAGACACCTTACCGTGTTCAGATGGTGTAAAAACCTGAAGACATTGCATCCCACTATTTGCTATATGGAAGCATTATTGTGCCATATGTGAAATAAATTGTTGTTCCTGAGGGCGGGGAACTAACAGTGTTCTGTCTTGCAGATGTCTCTAGATGTGCAGTTTGATATGGTTGTGGGTCCACCACCAGGTTTAATGATGTGGTGGGAAGGATTGACTAATGATCAGAAGAAAGAAATAAAGAGTTGTATAGGGCATCTGCCTTTGTTGATGGATATGACTGGGGATCCAGGTCTGCTGGAGATTATTATTGGTTATTGGGACAACGACAAAATAGTGTTCAGATTTGGAGAGATAGAGATGACTCCAACTTTAGAAGAGATTAGAGATGTCTTGGAAAGCGTAGAAAGTGCTAACAGATCCAAAAAGAAATTAGCTCAAAATATCCTTATCCCTCACAAACCTACCCCAAAAGAAATCAAAGACATGTTTGCTGTCAACAAAGCCGATTGGGCACAGGGACCCACTATAGCCTTTAGAGAGTTGTATGGGAGGTATTCATCTAAACAGGGATACGAGAACCACATCCTTGATTTTTCCTCACCCCAATCCGGGGAAGCTCACCAAACACTAGCCTTTATCACCTGCCTATTGGGAACCATGGTATTTCCATTAAACGCCTCCCTAGCTATTAACACCCGAGTTGTCTTTGTTGCCCATGCTGTCCTTAGGGGAGTTACAATGAATGGGCTTACCAAATATTTCGACATCACCCCTATTATCTTATCAAATATATACCGAGCTTAGGGAAAATGCCGCGACCGTTATTATTATTTCCGGGGTTGCAACCTCTTAGTCCAATGGTGGATACTTAAGCATTTAGATAAGAGCAGTCTATCTACCCGCCGAGATCCGGCCCTGAGAGAGGTTGATTTGGGTGTCGCTGATATGCCTTGTGGGGTTCAAGATAAAAGAGGATGGGCTCACATCTTTTCCAGACTGAGAGAAGAACATATCATGTGGAGGCTACTTGATTTTCATTCCAAGACTGTTTGTGTCAAGAACCATGGCGTCCATATCTACTGCTTATGGGCATTAGGGAAATCAGACCCTACGCACCATTGAGAGTACTTAGGCAGTTTTGCATGAGACAGGTTATTCCAAATATAGGTAATATGGGAGAGTTTGTACGAGATTATGAAGAAGGTCGTATCGAAGTTATAAAAGATGCTCAGAAAGATTAGAAGAATGTGATAAGAGAAGATAAGTTGGATGAGGATCCAAACAATCCAAGTTATGATGAAAATTACTACGAGTGGCAGTGGCTTAGGGCTGAGATAGCTGGTACTACCGCTCTAAGACCGTATCTGTACAAATTTCGCGAGTATAGGGAAGCTGTGAATGCAATTCAAGTTAGAAGAATGAAACGACGAATAGAAGGAAGAGAAATGGATAATCAAGCAAAAATAGAATATGATCAAGAGGTGATTAAGAGTTTGGCAAACGAGGCAAATGCTTTATTGAAGAGCTTGGAATGGCTTGACACTTTCGTTAAGGAAGCCATAGATACGGGGACGTCGTTGACTGACGATCAGATGGGTCAATGGATTGGGACAACATTGATGCCCGCCCATGTAGTCATTCAGACCATCCTTCAAAGGGCCAAGAAGACGCAAGATGATAGAGAGCAGATTTTTGTCTGTGGAGTGGATTTTTTCTGATTATTGCATTTATTTCAAAAGCCTTGTAATCCCACTTGGGAAAATACTATTAATGAAAAGCACTGGGATTTTATTTTTGGGTAACAATACATTTGTTTTACATATGGCACAATTTTGCTTCATACGCTAGTAGCCTCGGAGCAACGGGGTATAGGAAAGTTGTCACGACCCAACCCGCCATGACTGGCACCCATCTAAATCCTAGTGGGTGAACCAATATACAAGACACCTATCCATTCAATCCGGTTTTATATTAACCAAGCTAAACAATTATTACTCATTTAACAACAAAAGAACAAGGTAAATCATGCCATAAATGCTGAAATAAGTGCGGAAGTCCTAACTATTACAATCCCCAAAATTCAAAAGTCATCGTACAAGACTCTAAGCTAAAAACATGTCTAGGAATCTGAAGTCTAACAAGTAAGTAATCTATAATGTCCAGAGTATGAAAAGATATCATATTAAGAAGATCTTCGGCGGCCTGGCATGGGAAGAAGCTCACCCAAAATTTGACAACAAATATCCTCCACGCTAGATGTGAGGACGAGCAACGGTCTCTATATCAAAATCTGCACTCAAAGAATACAGCAAATTAGTATCAGTACAAACACTATGTACCGGTAGATATCATAGGCCGACTAAGATTAGTATCATGCATATCTCGTAAAATCAATAGAATAAAACAAGCCAGTCAACAGACATGAATATCAAGAAATAACAGCAAGTCAACCAAGAATAATCACAATCAAATCACCAAAATGTTAAGCATCACAATCACGTAAGTCACAACGGAAATAAATTTACCACAATAACCTCACTCACTGTACATACATGCTAGCTGATGTCTTAGATCAGTAGCCATGACCTGCAGGGGACCCATGGTGTCCATGTACCACCCATTTCGGAATACCCCTCGGACCCGAGCACAAACCTCCGCCCCAGAACGAACCTCGATCGCGGGACATATCAAAGTACCTTTCGTGTCCGAAACGATCCTCGGACCACGAGCCCATAATCTGGGTCACATGAGTGCCTTTCCATACCTCTTACAGAATGGTGTTTCTTACCTTTCCAATATCAACAATCAACTTATCATTTCATGTCACAATACCCTTGAGAAGATTATATTAGCTTCTCATCACAACACGTCCACTGTAGATTTAATCACATAGGAAATAATGGCACGGAGCCTACACAATCAATCATTCACATTCACGTAGTAATTTAGCCACACAATACCATGCAAGCAAACTAGACATGCTTTCTCCTAAGGAGATCACCAAACATACAATCAACTAACCAAAGTCTAACTAAAGTAAACCGTAACCTACCTCAAAGTAGAGCTGGAACACGCAGGTTACTCTGCTACAACCTTTTTTTTCCTCAAAGCCTCAATACGTTCATGGTCTAAAAATAGAAGGCTCAATGAGTCACATTGCTCAATTTACAAACACCAAAGCAAGAATACCCTTCCCTTTCCCAATTCTAAGGGTGGATGATTTTCTAGGAGATAAACAACCTATCAAGGCCCCTAGTATTCATTTACCATCAATTTATACAACATTCTATTAAACATTCCCATTACAAACAGTTTTATATGGCAAAGACACCATTTTTATAGAACCCTAGGTCTCAAATCACTTAGTTTACTATTTTAAATGTTTAATTTATGACAAATAGCAACTAATCAATCCATTTAAATGATAAATACGCGATAATAACCCCAACCCATCAAGTTTAGAAAGTTTATTGACATTCTAGGGTTTCTACTTCACTTTCACCATTAAAGACCCATGAAGATGATTACCATAATGAAGAGGAAGGGAATGATGGAATGAAAATCAATGGAACTTACCTCTCAAGGTTATCTAGCCCTAGCTTGAAACTTCTCTCTAGGTGCTTGTTGGGAAGTGTGTTGATGTTTTGTAAGAAGAGAAAATAAAACTGAGTATATAAAATTCGGGCTACTGGTTTACGTCGACCGCTGTAGCGGTCAAAACGCCGCTACAGCAGTCCCGCTATAGCGGTCAAGTGACAGCTATAGTGGTCCCAAAGGAAACCGCTATGGCAGTCTTCTCACCGCTACAGCGGTACCGCTATAGCGGTCCACCGCCCGCCACAGCAGCCACCAAGGACATGGATGGCCGCTGGCAGTTGTCAAGCCGCCGCTATAGCGGTACCGCCGCAGCGGTACACCCACCGTTGCAGCGGTCCATTTTGGGCAGTGAGCTTGACTTTGTCCAGGTTTTCCCCCAATCACCCCACATTTCATCCAAGGCCTCAAAAACACAACACAAAACATGTACACATACAAAAAGACACCCCACGAATCTACCCGCGGCCTCGGAATTCCCAATGGAGTCCTAATTTCCCATAACGACCAGAAGGGTCGTTACAAAAGCGAATTATATATTATCTAAATGCTTACTTGATATAACTGCTTTGTGTGAAAATCATGTAATTTGTTGAAACGCTTGATTGGTCCACATTCCGGTCACTACCCGAAAGGAAAACCAAGGAAATAACCACTAAAACAAATCTAGCTCCACTTTTAAAAGGTTGAATTGCTAATAGGAAAAGGGGACTCCAGACAGCATGAGTGCGACTTCTCCTTACGTCAACCTAGTTAGTAACGATGAGGACATGGAAGCAACAAGTGAGAAAAACCGATAATGGGATGATAGAATGGCCCTAGTAACTGCTAGAATGAAAGAAGTCGTCAAAACCCCTAAGGCGGCCGATAAGAAAATGAAGGAAGCGGAAACCCTCCTAGCCTATGTTGAGGAACTAACTAAGCAACACCCTGCCAATTGGGTGAAACGGGGAAAGACACTTGAAGCACCACTTGGGAGTTATGTCCCACTCAGTCAACAAGAAGGGCTTGATTGTTACACCTCGAAAACAAATTACGTCGTTTGCATTGGAAGTAAACTAACGTAAGCTCATAGAGGTCATGGAACCCTTATAAGGTTAAGGAATACTCTTAACAAGTGTTAAGAAAGTGTCTAAAGGTTTCAGGATCAAGCAAATCAAAGAAAATAAGTTTGACGAAAATTTGGAAAAAGTTGGCAGGATTTTGGACTGAAATTTTGGGTCAACTTTAGAGGGGTATATCTCTGGGTATATCAGGAGTTTTGATGTGTTTCAAGAGCTTAAAATGAAGTTCGTCAAGTCTAGTTTCCAACGCAACAAACCATTCGTCAATACGACATCCGAGTAGGGATTTATGGGCATTTTAAAACGGACTGCCAGAAGCAGCGAATCTACGCGGAAATTCTAGAAACCTCTTAAAAGGTCCATTAAATTTGGCCCACTAGCCCAACCCGAATTGGGATGCTATATAGATCCCTTTAAGTCATCTAAATCACCTAATTTCTCACCATTTCTTATCTCCACCCTTCTCTAGAGCCTTCCACACTTATCTCCCCATTATAAGAGAGTTATTGAGGATTCTTAAAGGTTCTACAACATTCCACAACCTTCCATACCATTGAAATAAAAGATCAAACATCAAAACCTTGATAATCTATGGAAGATGATTATTCTTGTTTCTCTTGAATGTTGTGATGAACTTGAGCTTGGGAGAAGTTGAGTGAGGTGAAATTCTTCCATTATAAGGTATATTCCCCATCTTATCTATATGATTGAGTTGGTTTAAAGGTTTAATAAATCTTGAAAAGGAAAAGAATCAAAGTGGAGAAGTCACAAAGTATTGAATTGAAGATGATGACTATGGGATGAATTGGAAAGGAGATTTTGGATTAATTTGAAATTAAATTGAATATAATTCTTTGATTATGGTATTGTGGATATTGTTATGGTTGGTTGAGAAATTGGGGAAAAACATCATGTGGGATGTTTTATGGAGTATATTGGTCTTGATGATGATGTTGTTGATATTATTATTGCTATTGTTGTTGTTTTGCTGGTATTGTGATTTCGGGCTAGGGATATAAACAGGGGAGATGTTGCCCGAATTTCGGCAGATTTTAAAAGTAATTAATTTGAGGGCTTAAGACAAGCATATGACGATAAGCCTAATAATAGTATAAATTTTCTTGAATGTAGATTTACAAGCTTGGGAGGATAAGCGTTAAGTAGTGGGAAACTGAAAAGGTATGTAAGACTAAACCCTTTCTTTCTAAATGCATGATTCCCTTCTTATGAACATATATATCTCTTCCATAACATTCTTATTTCCAAAAGCTAGAAGTTCATGATTCTTAGAGTTTCTTATGATGCTAAAGGTAAGTATGTTCCATGATGATAATGATTCCATTCTTGGAGATTCCAAAGCTTATGGATTTGACGCTATTATGAGATTATTGAGCTTATTTCATGATTTCCTTGATTTTATTCATTGTTATTGATCTCACCTTATAATCATTGTTCCTTCAAGGTGAGATATAGCGATGATGATTGTTCCATAATATAATCAGAGGTTACCGACCTTACGTCACTCCAATAGAGTTGTAACTTTTATTTGGGCTCTTATTCATGCTTTACGTATATATATGTGTATGATTACACTGGGCCTAGGTGGCTGGGCAGCCACCACTACGGTGGGCGTAGTGGGTGGCTTATGGATAATGATAATAACACTGTGCCTATATGGCACGGACAATCACCACTAGTGGGCGGCGTGAGATGGATTACCCCGGACGAGGGAGGCCCGGACGCGGGCTAATGATGATAAAACCTTGCCTATATGGTCGGGCAGCATAACACCGTACCTATATGGTCGGGCAGTTTACTTACTTACTTACATATATATATATAATGTTGATTTAAAAAGTTAAAGTTGGCATGCATGGTATCCGCCTAAAAATCAAATCAGATATACAGGTTATCTTTTTATCTCATGCTTCTTTATTCTTGTTTATGTTGTTATTCATGCCTTACATACTCAGTACACTGTTCGTACTGACGTCCCTTCTTGTGGACGCTGTGCTTATGCCCGCCAGTAGGCAGGGAGATGGATCAAATCCGTAGGTGCTTTATCAGCGGATTCCCAAGAGCACTTCACTTACTTCGGAGCTGCAGTCTATTGGTATTGGTCTTCATGGGCACTTGTATTCTATGTAGGGGCTCGTAGACATGTGTGTATAGTTAGACGTTTCATAACCCTACCGATTCATATCGTTGTATCACATTTTAGTAGCCTTGTCGGCTGGTGATGATGGGTATAATTGTTCAAGATTATATAGAGAAGTGTCGTTATGTTGTGATATATGTCTTTATATATTATGATATCCATGAGCTATCTTTATGGTCCACCCAGAAATGATTATGAGATGTATGTTTAGAGGTGCTCGGTGTGTTAGCTCTGGGTGCCCGTCATGGCCCTCTAGTTGGGTCGTGACAAAAGTGGTAACAGAGTAGTTCGTCCTAGGGCGTGTCTATGAGCCGTGTCCAGTAGAGTCTTGTTTATGGGTGTGAAGCGCGCCACACTTATAAACAAGAGGTTGCAGGGCATTTAGGAATAATTGACCTTTCTTTCCCATCTTAGATCGTGCCGTAGAGCTAAATTATAGGATGTGATGTCCCTGATTCCAATCCTAAATGTTTTGATTGTGGATAATGGATAAGCAGTTGATTATGCCACTATGAAGTAATTGATGAGAATTGAAGTTGATACTCCGAAGGGTATGTTTCTTGCCTTATTGATATTGATAGAATTCGATATAAGAACTCGAGCTAGATGTTACGAGTATTTGTGATCGCCCTGTGAGGCATTGGATGTGTTTTTGGGGTTGTGTGCAGGAATGAGGCAGTAAGAAGTATAGAGGAAACTCTGCCGAAATTCTTACAAATTGAATTGTTTGAATGTCTATGCTATAGAGAAAGAATGAAGGGAAAATATGACAATCGGATGTTTGGTGAGTTATGATTTAATGAACCATTATGAGACGCTTTCAAAGAGAAGTTTTAGAATGATTTTAATTTAATTTAAGGGAAGAACCCTGGAGGGGAAAATTGATTAATGATTAAAGGAACGAGAATGAGTTGCATTCGAGATTTCGGAGAATTGAGATTTATTGAAGATATAGGGAAAGTTTCCACTACGAATTCAAATACAGTATTACGATTTATAAATTGGTGAGTAAGAGATAACGAAGAGATATTGATAAGGGAAAGGAAGTTAACGAGTAGGGGAAAGTTTTACTCTAGAAGTTTATATATATATATATATATACATAAGATCAGGACGGGTTGATGACAGACACTAAGACTCGTTTTATCAAACTTTCCTATATGATGTGGGTTTACATTGGGATTTAGAAGTCACCAGTCATTCGACTTCAAGGGGATTCTGAGTATTTGATAGTTGGTACTATTCTGAGAATCATTATGGCTAAGTTACTTCGGGTGTTACTGACGACCTTAAACTCAAGAATGAGAAATGGTTTGGTAAGTTGGATTGCAATTATGATTGTTTTTTGGATCGTTTATATAACTTTTAAATATGATGTTGCTTGGCTGACGAAGGAAGTAGAGATTGTATCAACCTTAGGAATATGTGTATTTCTAGCTAATCCTTATAAGAAGGCTTTATCTCAAATTTTTTCGGATGGGTGTTGAGAAGATTATTGACGATAGAGAAATTAGGTGCGATGTCGGTTTATGTGTAAGGAGAGAAGAGAGTAGGTGTACAAGTGAAGATAAAGTATTGCAAGGATCGATTCGGTAGCTACAAGAAAGTAAAGGATGCGAGGTTGATTATCTTAGACAAAGAGACAGGGTACAAGTATGAGTAAAGATTTTTAAGTAAAGTTGTATCGCCAGGATTCA
Source organism: Lycium barbarum (assembly GCF_019175385.1). Classification (NCBI taxonomy): domain Eukaryota; kingdom Viridiplantae; phylum Streptophyta; class Magnoliopsida; order Solanales; family Solanaceae; genus Lycium; species Lycium barbarum. Next base: position 118,576,735 of record NC_083340.1, on the reverse strand, counting down.
CAGTTAGGACGTAGAAAGGTATGCTATGAAGACCTACAGATTTAGACATACGAAAAAAAAATATGAGAAACCAGAATATCCCGAGGGAAATTAGGAGCATATGAGCTTTACAATTAGAATTCTCTGGATTGCTGGGGCAAAAAAGAGGGGAGATGTATTAGAGCCACAAATTCAGGGCAAAATCAAATGGCAACGGGATATCTCGCAGGAAAAGGTGTTGAAAAGCGATAAAAAGATAAGTCACAAATGGCTACATCGAGTATTATGTATACCCTTATGATTGATGTTACGACATATTAAAAATATTGATTGTGCCGTATGTCAAAATTGAGGTAGCAAGCATTACAGAAAGAATCAGGATTGGGTTTTCTTGGGAATTAAGTCAGATAGCGGTAACACGACCAAATATGTAAGCACGAGCATTAGGAAAAAGAAAGTCATGATATCATGAAGGGGAGAGAAACTTGGAAAAGGAAAACGTATACACATTGAGGATCAGGTAATACATTTGAGGAAAAGGTCAGGATGAAAACAGGAAAGCAGACAATAGGATCAATTTTAAATAAATCAACGGGAGATAGAGTAATGTTGTACGTGACAAAGGATGAACGTGAGGACCACGGAACCAACCTATACGTCTTCATAACCAGAATCAAGAAGGTTGTAAATAATGGACAAAGGTGCATCCTTCAAAAGAAATAAACAGGTCTTATGAGAGCAACGAGGGAATTTTAAGCTCCTGAGTTTTAACCAGGAGAATGGATGTGAAAACATGATTGGTACACCTATTTAAGGGGAGAAAGTACCCCAAGAAGAGATTTTTAGTGTCAAAAGGATTCGCACTCGTAACGAAACACTCCAAAGTTTCCTAACCTAAGAGTAAAGGATGACTAATGGAAACAAGCATTTTACGAGTAAAAGAAAACAAAAGGAACTATGAGGACTAAAGGAAGGAGGAGGTGTTAACGAAATGGTTAAAGAGAATTATGGGCCGCCGACAACAAGGAGACGGTTAATGAGTCAGTATGCTTGCCCAAAGGAAGACAAATTGAAATTATTAGTTAATGGTTGTGTGAAAGATGCGATCATGAAGAAAATCGAGAAAATTCGAGATATATATGTGTGTGTATGTGTGTGTGTGTGTGTGTGTGTGTGTGTGTGTGTGTGTGTGTACAAGTTGTAGTATCATAAAGAAAGATGAAGACTCGAAGAAAGGAGAAAGGAAAGGGTGTACTTTGTGAAGATTTCATAATAAGAACAAGAACCGACAGAACACTAGAAGGACTATGATGCATAGCTGTGATGTAAACAAGTGGTTAAGAAGAATCACGGGACAAAATGAGCTAAGCTAATGAAAGGACGAGTCGTAGGAATGGACGGTGTAGAATATCAACTTTTAATGGTATAGTATAGACATAAATCAGAATTGGAAACCTAGAGCAAGGAGAATTTCAAGGATATTAAGAAGATAGTCGTGGAGAAAGACTAGGGCTAAAGGAGCGCGGTATAGTCGGACGCTCCATAAGGGGCCTAATGAATTCCGATGTCCCCATTAATTCATTAGCCTAGAGGATTACTAGTCATGAAAGGTAGAGGTGAAAAGGCAATAAAGAAGGCATCTGAATTGTATCCGAAATGTATAAGCATTTTGATTTGATACAAGAACTCAACTAGCAAAAAAGGAAATAAGTTAAACTATGCGATGAAAAGAACTCCAGCATCATAAGGAATAGAGGAGTTGAAGGATCGCTAAGGTAGGCCAGATGACTATCAAAGACGGTTAACAGTCAAAGGTTACGGGTATATGAGAACATCCTTTATAAGGGGGGAAGAACAAATTCAGTTCTAAGATGAGCTACAACATTCCCAAGATCGAAAGAGGGAAATGTACTGGCTTGAAGGAGCCAAAATTCGAGATGAACCAATATATCAAGAATGTGCTAAAGAAAAGTGAGAATGGATTAAATGCAGGTATATCAGGAGACAAATATGGAAGGAGAATAAGTTTCGCCAATGCGATACGTTGTATTCCGGACTATGACTCGAATCACTCGCGCCGAAGAAATTTTAGGTACATATAGATATGCAGTAAAGTACTCCAAGGGGTAGCAGAAGGAGTGAGGAAGGCCGAATGTGACCAAGGATAAGTATAAGGGACAATCGGGATTACTAAAAAGAACTTGTAGCACTAGAAGAGATGAAAGCTTTAAAAGAGGAATATTTATAGGAAAGTTCAATAATCTTCAAAGGAAAGGAAGATAGTGTGCCTATGGATAGCAAGACAGCAGTACTGCCTGAGATTAGGGAGTACCTCGTAAGTCGTGAAATTCCAAGCCGCTGGTTATATCAATGAGAGTGTATGACATAGAACCATATAAACAATCGCCAGAAATGGCTAACAGAATAGTGCAAGGATGACGATAAGGAGCCGAAGAAGAATGGAGGTTAGTTTAAGTCTCAATTAGTCACCAGTATAAGAGAGCCAAGGACTTAAGAAGGGAACCATACTCGTATTGAAAGGAAATTATGATTAAGTAAGATTTTGTCTTAGTTCCATGTTCATGAGTTTATTTTGTAATTATGTTAAAACTGAGGAGAGGAAATTGGAAGAAAGGTTCAAATATGAATATGATAATGTTGTAAAGAATTAAGGAGTCCGACCAAGTAATTAAAAGAAGATGATATGGTATGTATATAAGGTCGACTAGTACAAAAAGGGATAACCTAAATAGCACCAAAGAAGCAAGCAAGGAAAGATGTCATATCTGAACAAGAGCATTTGTCTACTAGTAGAGCAATAAGGAGCAAGGCAAAAGAGTACAACAATTAAGAATGCTCACAGACCGACAGAGAGCCGTAGCAATTATGAGTTAAGACCATCTTAATGGCAACAGATCCCAGGACGGTAGCTAGATATCAGTTGACCATTGGGTACATACATAAGAACATGAGGATATGGAACTAATGAATGGGTTTGACAGAGAATTGGGAGAATATGAAAGAAGACTGATGAGCCCATAGTATAAGATCATGGAGATCAGGAACTGAAGGAGGACAACTATTGCAAGAAATTAATGATAGCATCATAAGCTCGCAAGCTTGAACATTCGAGGACGAATGTTTCTAAGGAGGGGGGAATGTTATACCTCGAAACAAAATTGCGTCGTTTGCATTGGAAGTAAACTAACGTAAGCTCATAGAGGTCATGGAACCCTTATAAGGTTAAGGAATACTCTTAATAAGTTTTAACCAAGTGTCTAAAGGTTCTGGGATCAAGCAAATCGAAGAAAATAAGTTTGACGAAAATTTGGAAAAAGTTGGCAGGATTTTGGACAGAAATTTTGAATCAACTTTAGAGGGGTATATCTCTAGGTATATCAAGAGTTTTGAGGTGTTTTAACAGCCTAAAATGAATTTCGTCAAGTCTAGTTTCTAACGCAACAAACTGTTCATCAGTACGACATCGGAGTAGGGAGTTATGGGCATTTTAAAACGGACCACCAGAAGCCGCGAATCTATGCGGAAATTCTAGAAACCTCTTAAAAGGTCCATTAAATTCAGCCCACTAGCCAAACCCGAATTGGGCTGCTATATATATCCTTTTAAGTCATCTAAATCACCTAATTTCTCACCATTTCTGATCTCCACCCTTCTCTAGCCTTCCACACTTATCTCCCCATAATAAGAGAGTTATTGAGGATTCTTGAAGGTTCTACAACATTCCACAACCTTCCAAACCATTTAAAGAAAAGATCAAACATCAAAACCTTAAGATAATCTATGGAAGATGATTATTCTTATTTCTCTTGAATATTGTGATGAACTTGAGCTTGGGAGAAGTTGAGTGAGGTGAAATTCTTCCATTATAAGGTAGGTTCCCCATCTTATCTATATGATTGAGTTGGTTTAAAGGTTTAATAACTCTTAAAAAGGAAGAGATTCAAAGTGGAGAAGTCAGAAAGTATTGAATTGAAGATGATGATTATGGGATGAATTTGAAAGGAGATTTTGTATTAATTTGAGATTAAATTGAATATAATTCTTTGATTATGGTATTGTGGATATTGTTATGGTTAGTTGAGAAATTGGCGAAAAACATCATGTGGGATGTTTTATGGAGTATATTGATCTTGATGATGATGTTGTTGATATTATTATTGCTATTGTTGTTGTTTTGTTGGTATTGTGATTTCGGGCTAGAGATATAAACAAGGAAGATGTTGCACGAATTTCATGATTCTTAGAGTTTCTTATGATGCTAAAGATAAGTATGTTCCATGATGATAATGTTGATGATAATGATTCCATTCTTGGAGATTCCAAAGCTTATGGATTTGACGCTATTATGAGATTATTGAGCGTATTTCATGATTTCCTTGATTTTATTCATTGTTGTTGATCTCACCTTATAATCATTATTCCTTCAAGGTGAGATATAGCGATGATGATTGTTCCATAATATAATTGGAGGTTACCGACCTTACGTCACTCCGATAGAGTTGTAGCTTTTATTTGGGCTCTCATGCATGCTATACGTATATATATATGTATGATTACACATAGCCTAGTTGGCCAGGAAGAAACCACTACGGTGGGCGTAGTGGGCGGCTTATGGATAATGATAATAACACCGTGCCTATATGGCAGGGGCAGTCACGACTAGTGGGCGGTGTGAGATAGATTACCCCAGACGCGAGAGGCCTGGACGTAGGCTAATGATGATAACACCGCGCCTATATGGACAGGAAGCATAACACCGTACCTATATGGTCGGGCAGTTTACTTACATGTATATATATTTATAATGTTGATTTAAAAAGTTAAAGTTGGCATGCATGGTATCCGCCTAAAAAGGTAATCAGATATACAGGTTATCTCTTTATCTCATGCTTCTTTATTCTTGTTTATGTTGTTATTCATGCCTTACATACTCAGTAGACTATTCATACTGACGTCCCTTCTTGTGGATGATGCGCTCATGCCCGCAGGTTGGCAGGGAGACGGATCAGATCCATTGATGCTTTATCAGCGGATTCCCAGGAGCACTCCACTTACTTCGGAGCTGCAGTGCACTTACTTCGAAGCTGCAGTCTATTGGTATTGGTCTTCATGGTCACTTGTATTCTATGTAGAGGCTCTTAGACATGTGTGTACAGTTAGACGTTTCATAACCCTACCGGTTCATATCGTGGTATAACATTTTAGTAGCCTTGTCGGCTGGTGATGATGGGTATAATTATTGAAGATTATATAGAGATGTGGCGTTATGTTGTGATATATGTCCTTATAGATTATGATATCCATGAGCTATCTCTATGGTCCACCCCAGAATGATTATGAGATGTATGTTTAGAGGTGCTCGGTGTGTTAGCTCCCGGTGCCCGTCTTGGCCCTCTAGTTGGGTTGTGACATTGACCCCATTTCATATGGAGACGACGAACTACTTATCCCCAATCTGAAAGTCTATGGAGACCCGCGCGAATCTCAGCTCGAGGAGCCTCCTATTTCGTGTACAATTGTTCTTAAAGGCACAAGATCGCATAATTGGGGTACACCAGTAGAGTTGTCGAAACAAGAACTCTTACTTTGGGGAGCTTTGGAGTGTATGCACAAAGCCCAAATTTGTTGCCGCCATGTGCTCCTTCTATGGTCTACAGAAAGTGCCTCTACCACCGAAGTCAGTCAGGCCATACAGCCAATGAGTGTGGAGCGTTGAAAAGGAAGCTTATCCAATGGATTGACCAAGGGAGAATTAGCCAGCTATGGGGGCCCCAGTTTTTCTTGACCCATGACCAAGGAAGAAATCATCCAGAGAGGATATCAAAGGTTAGATTCTAGAGGTGCGACTTTTTCAAATTCAAAGAGTCATACGCCAGGATCCACTCCCTGTTATGTAGCGTGAAGAAGATAAGAGCAGTGCCACAAACCTATTAGGGTCGCCCAGGATCTCCAAAAGAAAGGGTTTATGTGTATCACCATGGCCGCCCTGGCCACGACATTGAAGAAAGTGTAGATTTCAAGCTTGAACTAGAACGCCTCATGAATTAAGGTCATGATTGGATTGTCGAGGGAAGACAAGGATAGAAGAGGAAGATAAAGAAGATGATGAAGACCCGCTTAGTATGGTTGGGTAGAAAACATAAGTATCCCTTTACTGCTTTCAATAAGATAGAGTATCCCTTTCCCTTTTTATGTAAATGGAACCACGCCGACCTGATGTCCCATTGGCCATACGTGGGAAGCCTAGATAAGGCCTGATCAGGGTAGAAAACTAAGTTTCGGGTAGCATAGGGAAAAATCTTTTTTGTGTATGCTTGAACTACGGATGGACCTGATTTTACCTTTGGTGGGATACGTAGGCAGTCTATTTAAGACTCGGTCCTTTTATAATAAAAAATAAAATCCCCCTTAGTACAGGATGGGTAGAAGTAAATCAACCATAAAAACCACTTACTAAAACATCAATGTTCCCAAAAATACAAAAAGGCCAAGATACCCTTGGAATGTGAATCAGTCAAGAGTTGAAATAAAATATATGACTCTATGTGCTATAAACTGCAAACAACGTGATATCTTGTGTTTTGTGCTTAAATCTAACGCTAACTTAGGAGCTTTTGAGGTGTTTTCTCTTATAGATAGGGGTCGATTCGCTGGCACCGATTACCCGATCAAAAGCTATCGCAACGTCCTTAAACCCTCAAGAAGAAAACATTCCTGAGACTCCACCACCGAACAAAACTGCCTTAGTCGAGGGTACCCCAACAGTTGACATAGCTGGAATGCCTTTGGAAGAGGCTGTTAATCTACTGATGAGGCAGTTGGCTGAAGCTAGAGAAGAAGCAACCCGCCTGAGGGCCGAAAATGAAAATTCTACTAACACTGAGGCTAGAAGACCTCCACGTACTTTCCTAAATCTGGACTTACCAATTCCTGACCATTTCCCTCAAACCCAGACTGGGGATACTTTTCAAACCCCACTGCGTTGAAACACCACCCATGTAGGGAATTCCTCCCACTAAACACCAGCTTTTCAAACACCAGCTTACGCTACAAACACAAATGCTTATCAAGCCCCCCAGGCAACAGGAGTTCCTGTGATCCATCCCGTACAACCAAATATCACTTTTCAAGACCATGTCATCCATATTGACTCCTCCCAGAAATGGAGAACATGGAAATGTTCTTTGAAGCAAGAATAGACAAGATCGAGAATGAAATGGGGAAGAAAATTGATGAACTAGAACATGGCTCTAAAAAGAAAGAGGGATTACGGTACTCTAATTTGTGCATACATCTAGACCTGCGCCTACCAGAAAGCTTCAAAATTCCTAAATTTGGTCACTTCAATGGGTCGGGCAATCCCAGGGCCCACTTGAGGCGACCAATTGGTTGGAAATAGCGGAAATGAAGATTTTCTTATGAGGTTTTTTAGTCGAAGTCTGTCAAGAACAGCTATGAAATGGTCTATCTCTCAATACATTAGCCGATGGAAAACATGGGAAGAAATGGCAAGTTCGTTCATGGAAAGATTCCGCTTCAATGTGGAAAATGTGCCTGATAGCTTCTTATTGGAGAAAATTCGTCAGAAATCGACTGAAACCTACCGAGAATATGCTAGTCGCTGGAGAGTTGAAGTGGCGTGTGTGCAACCACCTATGACTAAAGATGAGCTGTCAGCTGCATTCATACGGTACCTAGAAGCTGATTGCTTTGACAAAATAATAACTATGAAAGGGAGTTCCTTTGCAGATTTGGTCGTCGTTGGGGAAGATATCGAAGATGGCCTCAAGACCGGCAGGATTGTTAGTGTACTAAACAAATCAGGTGTGTCTGGCGCCGCAGGTGGCAAAAAGAAGAGAGAAGATATAGCTTATATTTCTAGAACTACTAGCCCAAAAATCTGAGGAAAAGAGATGACCCATAAAAATCCAAATAACTACCAATCACCCCCACCAACCAACTATATGACCACTTCACCCCAATATAGCCCAATATCTGTGTTTTACGCATAACCTGGCTATCAAGCTCCACAACCAAATTATTAAATACCAGCACCTAGCAACCGAGCTCCACGACCAAATTATCGAATGCCAGCACCCAATAGCCAAGCTCCGCAAAACTAAACTTTCCAAAACCAACCTCCCCCAGAAAACTATGAGGCACCCCAAAAACAACCTATGATAGCATTCACTCCTTTCCCAGAATAAAGGACTAGTTTATTTGCCAAACTAAGAGAGGTCTGACGAATGAACGCTGTTCCACCAAAACCTGCTAATCCCACGGATCGATGGTACAGGACGGATTTCACTTGCGCCTATCATTCTAACCAAGTTGGCCATGCCACCGAATATTGCATAAACCTAAGGCACAAACTACAAGATATGATTAACAATCACGAGCTTATCCTGGAACCAACACCTCCGAATGTGGACACAAATCCGCTCTCAAAGCATGGAGGGAACCAAATTCACATGATAGAAGGAGGTGATGAATGGGAAGAGAGCCCCGCAATAATTCGTCCGGATATTGAAGGGTTGGAAAGCATTATCGCCTCGTTGTCTTTACAAGAACGAAAAGAGGTGCAAAGCCCTTTGGCAAAGAAATCTGAGACATCTGCTGTAGCCAAAAGAGAGCCTTCCATGCTCAAATATCCCTCAACAGTCGCTCGAATTCATAATGAGCCATTCATACTCAAAACATCAGGACCAGTTATAAAAAAAACCCCTTTGTGATCAAACTACCGCACCGGATGGTGGTCAATAAAGAAAAAGAGATAGCTGATGTGGTTCAGGGTATGACCAGGTTTCGAAGGTGTTATGCTCCAGAAGAGACTGTGCTCGAAGCGCCACGTCGCAAAAACCCTCAGAAAAAACCAATTACTGAAGGCGAAGCTGAAAACCTTTGGAGGCTAATGCCAGTCAAGGATTATTCGATTGTTGAGCACCTGTATAAGACTCCTGCTAGGATATCAGTAATGTCATTATTACTCAGTTTGTCTCAACATCGCTTAGCCTTAATGAAAGCCTTGGATGAAGTACAACTGCCCGCTGGCACTACAACTGAAACATTGGCTGAGATCGTGGGGTATGTTGTACAAGCGCATAGGCTATCATTTTCTGATGATGAACTACCAAGGGAAGGTAAGTCCCACAGTAAAGCCTTGTACATAACAGTCAAATGCCATGACAAGATCATCTTTCAAGTGCTGATTGATGGAGGGCTGCTTTGAATGTATGCCCTGTGACGACTTTGAAACAACTCGGGTACGATGCTGGCAAAATCCGCCATAGTCGAACAAATGTAAAAGCTTACGATGGTGCAACCAGCGACCCAATTGGAGAAATATATCTACACATACAAATGGATCCCATAGAGTTCATAGGGGAGTTCGTGATCATGGATATCAAAACAAGCTACAACTTATTATTAGGACGACCCTGGTTACACGCCGCTGGAGTTGTAGCATCTTCATTACACCAGTCTCTCAAATTCATATGGGATGATCAAGAAGTCGTGATTCACGGTAAAAGAAGTGTCCACAACTATCCGGATAACTCTGTACCAGTCATAGAGAAGTCACCAGTTGGTGTTGATTTTCACACCGTTGAACTAGCCATGATAGATTGTAGGGGAGATGATGAAGATACCTCTACGCTAATGTTCTACAAAATGGTTGCTACGACGATGATAAGGAGTGGGTTTGATCCCAGGAAAGGTCTAGGAAAGAACGTACAGGGAATCAAAGAACCAGTGAGTATTAAAATGGAAAATATCGATTTGGGGTGGGATATGAGCCCTGTGAGGCGGAAGAGGAAAAATCAGAATATAGGCCGAGAGGTCCCGTTGAAATGAGAAAGTCGTTCCCTCATCTATACCAATCCTTCACAGCCTGCCCATTGAGTCACAACAGCAAAGATCCAGAAGAGGGTTTAAGGACGTTGTTTTGGGAAGAAAAATGCGCAGCCATCATTGAAGAATGCTTTGAAGCATTAGATACTCGCCAAGTAGAGCCAATGGATGGACTTCTACCCCATTGTTCACTCTGCAGTAGAAAGAATGCTAATTTTCAGAAAAAATAGCGAAAGTCGGCTTTGAGACCTGGCTTGTCGCCTTTTCATGTTTTTATTATGTGTTGTTAAATAATGGAAATGGCTCGATGTTCCATTCCGAGTAAGACCACAGTTTGTATCGCTCTTTTAAAATTTCAATAAAACGCCTCAAAGTTTACAATAAGACAAAATCGCTTTACCTTACCTATATAAATATATGATATCTAATTAAATACATAATTAAAATTGCTTTTACATGATTAATAACCGTGTTATTTTGTTTTACAGTAACAATACAGAGGCTACAAATAATGTCATGACATGTTACAAAACAAGTAAAAACAACGGCGAACAAAATGACGATCAAGAAGAAAAGATAACCTAACCAGAAGGATTGATAGATGTCGAAGAGGAATACAAGAACGGACCAACACCAAACCTAGAGGAAACAAAGGCATTTAATCTAGGAAATGAAGAGTTGGTTCGGGAAACTAGAATAAGTGTGCATTTGACAGAAGCTGGAAAGAAGAGTATCGGAGTTTGTTGAAAGAATATGAAGATGTTTTTGCTTGGTCGTATACCAATATGCCGGGTTTGAGTACGAACTTTGTTGCCCATAGGCTGCCGATCCTAGAAGGATTTGCCTCGGTAAAACAGAAAATCAGGCAGCATAAACCTGATGTCAGCATCCGAATTAAAGAAGAAGTAGAAAAATAGATTCAGTCAGGAGTTGTTGAGGTGACACCGTACCCGACATGGTTAGCCAACATATTCCCGGTACCAAATAAAGAAGGGAAAATAAGGATTTGTGTGGACTATCGTGATCTTAACCACGCTAGCCCAAAGGATAATTTCCCACTCCCGAGCATTCACATACTCATTGATAACTGCGCCAAGCATAAGGTGCAATCTTTTATGGATTGTTACGCAAGCTATCATCAGATATTGATGGATGAAGAAGATGCTCAAAAGACGGCATTCATCACACTGTTGGGAGTGTATCATTACTGGATAATTCCCTTCGGGCTCAAGAATGCCAGTGATACTTAAATGAGGGCGATGACCGCCATTTTTCATGATATGATGCACAGAGAGATTGAGGTGTATGTGGATGTCCTCGTCATCAAAATCTCGAGTGGGTGAGGATCATCTTGAGCCCCTAAGAAGATTCTTCGACAGGCTCTGCAAGTACGACCTGAAGTTGAATCCTGCAAAATACGAATTTGGAGTGCCTGCTGGAAAATTACTAGGATTCGTGGTCAGTCGTCTTGGTATTGAGTTAGATCCCACAAAGATCAAAGCAATCCAAGAACTCCCACCGCCAAGAATGAAGAAAGAGGTTATGAGTTTCTTAGGAAGGTTGAATTACATTGGACGCTTCATCGCCCAATCCACATTAATCATAGAACCAATCCTCAAACTCCTCAAGAAAGATGCTCCAACTAAATGGATGGAAGACCGTCAGAAAACCTTTGACACAATCAAGAGATACCTGTCAAATCCACCTATTTTGGTCCCATCCCGCCAAGGCCAGGGAGTCCTTTGCTGCTATACATGTCAATATCAGAAAATGCTTTTGGATGCATGTTGGCACAAAATGACAAAACAGGCAAGAAAGAGAGAGCCATCTATTACATTAGTAAGAAGTTCACACCCTGCGAGTCCAGATATTTCTTGGTGGAAAAGACGTGTTGCGCTCTGACTTGGGTGTCTCAGAAGTTAAGGCATTATATGGCCACATACACAACTCGTCTGATCTCAAGAATAGACCCCCTAAGGTATATCTTTCGCCAGCCTATGCCGATAGGGAATTTGGCCAAATGGCAAATGCTATTAAGTGAGTTCGACATTCAATACGTCGCACAGAAAGCAGTTAAAGGGCAAGCACTAGCAGATTTATTGACAGGAAGTCTGATAGATGACAATCCCGTACCTTTGTGGACTTACTTCCCGGATGAAGAAATAATGACAATTGAGGGTGAAGAAAGTGAAGATGAGTCAGGATGGAAAGTATACTTTGATGGAGCAGTCAACTTTAAAGGATCAGGAATCGGAGCCGTCTTGGTTTCAGACTCGGGACAATATTATCCAGTGGCAGCCAAGTTGAGCTTCAGTTGCACCAACAACATGGCTGAATGTGAAGCATGTATCTTGGGTCTACGTTTTTCCCTCAACATGGATGTTCAAAACCTTCAAGTAATCGGCGACTCAGATTTGTTGATTCATCAAGTTCGAGGAGAGTGAGCCACCAAGAATGAAAAGATCATACCGTATGTTGGACTTATGCAAAGATTGGTAGACCGGTTCCAAGAAGTCAAGTTCAAACACATACAAAGAACCCAAAACGAGTTTACTGATGCATGGGAAACAATAGCATCCATGATTCAGCACCCCGACAGTAGATACATTGATCCTGTCAAAGTTGAGATCAGAGATCAACTAGCCCACTGTGTTTTTGTAGAGGTAGAGACTGATGGAAAACCTTGGTATATTGAAATCAAAGTGTATTTGGAGAAAGGAGAGTATCCTGAAGGAATCACCTTAAATCAGAAGAGGACTATCAGGAAATTAGCGAATAGTTTCTTCCTTAAGAAGAATCTCCTGTATAAAAGAACCCCAGATTTGGGGTTGCTTAGATATGTTGACTCTATTGAAGCTACAAGATTGATTGAAGAACTACATGCCGGAACCTATGGGCCTCACATGAATGGGTTCGTGCTAGTAAAGAAGATGTCACGACCCAACCCCGTGGGCCGTAACTAGTGCCCGAGATGGACACCCGTACACACTCACTTACCAAAATCGGCGTACGAATAGCTTATCCATACTCGGCGTACACTGACTTATACAGATACAAAGGTCAGATGCCATCTTAAGAGGTCACATATAACAAATGTATCACATAGAAGCCGGCAAGGCTGTCCTAAAACACATCGCCCAAAACATACGTATACATACATACAAGCTGTTAAGGCTGTCACGGCAAAGGGGACCGCTTAAGACACCAAATCACATAGACATATCTGAACAATAACGATCCATGACCCACATACATGTCTCCAGGCCTCTAACAAAGTCAACATAATCATATGACGGGACAGGGCCCCGCCGTACCCTAATTAGACATATACATATACATATATATACAATAGAAGGATCTGTACCAAAGGTAGGGGCTCCGGAACAAGGGAGCACTTCAAAGTAGCAGAGTAGATGTCCTAAGCTGGCGGATCACCGCAACGAGCGTCTGTACCTGCGGGCATGAAACGCAGCCCCCGAAGAAGAGGGGGTCAGTACGGAATATGTACTGAGTATGTAAGGCATGAAATGCAACTGAAGAGATCATAACTGAAATAGAGATTCCAGGAGACAAGTATGATAATAAAGAAACTGATGTACCTGTGCAGTACGAAATAGAATCAAACATACTAATACCACATACCGTACCTGGCCCATTATGGGGCTCGGTGAATAAAATCATGTCATTACGCCATTATGAATATATGTATACATATACCGTACCTGGCCCTCTAGTGAGGGACTCGGTGAGTAAAGCCATGCATGTCAACATCATATATCATATACATATATACCGTACCCGGCCCTCTAGTGAGGGACTCGGTGAATGAAGTCATGTCATCATGTCAACATGCTATCATATCATCATGCATATACATATATACATACCGTACTCAACCCTCTAGTGAGGGACTCGGTGAATCAAATCATCATATGCCCTCCTGGCCGCCGTAACATATCATCATCTCATCATGTCATCATATACATATTCCGTACCCGGCCCTCTAATGAGGGACTCGGTGAACAATGCAGTGGAGTGCGCACGATAACATACCCGGCCCGGGACTCGGTGAGAGACATATTGAGACATGCACGAGCAGAGTAGTGAGAAACTATATGCATATAAATCAAGACTCGATAGGTAGGTACGCAAATCGACACTTAAGGATCATAAACACGTTGCGAGTCAATCCGGTTTAGTATGAGAAAGTTATGGACACTTTTACCACAGAACCTTTACGAACGTTTCCAAAGCAATCCAATCCAAGACTGTATACAAAAGTTAGAGACATTAATACTTACAGAATTCTTTTAGAGACATGAACTCTTTATACTTTACTCGTTATCCAACCATACAATAAGCTCAACTATACCGAGCATACTCATATCAAGAAGTAAATAAGAATCATAGGCAAACTTGGAAACATATCAAATAGAGCTTCGGAAATCATAGATACGTGTCAAAACCATATGAAGTAGCTTATGGAAATCAAGAATGTTAGCCATCCTAGTGGCTCTAAGAATAGGAGTTCCTTTGAAATCATACATATACATCGTCTGTTTGTTTCATAAGGATCATTCCAAAAGAAAGAAAGGGTAAGCCTTACATACCTTGCCCGTTTCCTAGGCTAATCCGAATTTAAGTCTTTGGCTTCGCAAGATCTACAACAATGTTAGTATATACCAAACATTAGCCATAAACACTTAAGAGTCCAATTCTAAACCAACACTTTATTTACAGAAATTTCGGCAGCATTTCCCCTGTAAATACAACTAACCCCGAGAATCCAACTCAGCCAAATCATCAACAACAAATCCGAGAATTCAACTCGGCCAAATTACCAACAACGATACCAACAGTCATTCTAACAGTATCAACAATCAATTCAAAACGCATTCCAACGTTAGCAACTTCTTTCTACAAACTTCGACGGCGTTTCATTTATGTTCAATTCATAATTGCTCACATATTCAAGTACTAATCCGAAACCATTCAAACAATATTCAAGAACACTTCAAACAATCCGCACAATATTCAAAATAATCTAACCAATATGCCACTCCACCCGAAACCTTCCAAATGCAACAAGAACAATAACAACACATTTCCTTCTTTCAAATTCATGAACTACTCCAACAATTCACACACTAACAACATTATTTTCCATAAATACAAGAAGCTACATTCAAATCACATTGGCTTCTAAAACAGCCCACAACAATTTCAACTTCAACTTGAATCATTTGACTCTCATTTCTATCATAGAATTCATGACAACAACAACCAAAATACTAAGTAAAAATTGGTTCACCATTCCTACATAACACAACACATACACGGCTACAACATAACATCCACACTTTCATGAATTTCATCCATTTCCACCTACTACAACATGTACAAACCATTCATAACATATGAAAAAGAAGATCGAACCTTACCTTTTCCCACTTATCTTCTCACTTGGCTAGGATTTGTAGCTTGCAAGAATAGATGTTTTACTTGCTCCAATGACTACTTCACTTTGCTAGGGACCTTCCAATTGGTTGATTAGCTAGAAGAAAATATATTTTTAATCAAGATTTTTGGACCTCAATTTTTTCCCACCTTGGCCGAATGGCTTCTCTTTCTTTTTCTTTCTCTAAGCTTCTCTAAGCTTCTTAGGATGAAGATGAATAATATGATAAACTTGTCATCTTTTGGCTATTTATTTTATGCATCCATGAGGGCCTTGGCCCACACCATACTTGGATGGCCCACTTGGCCCTTTTACTTCAAGACCATTATTTTGTTTTGTTTTGGAATTCATGAAAAAAAAAATTCCTAATTCTAAATTTGCCCATAGCCTTCCTCAATATTACCATGAACCACCTGTGAATTTCCCTTTTTACCCCTAGCCTTTCTTAATATTTCCACATCAATAACTTTCATAAACAACTTGTGTGCTAAACAAGATCAAAAATATAGCCTTGCTCTTAACTTCCCGCAATTATCTTGAATTATCCGAATGTACAAAATGCGGGATATAACAGAAGATTCTAAGAACTGGGTATTACTGGATGACCACGGAAAATGATTGTAGCAAGTTTGTCCAGAAATGCCACAAATGTCAAATTCATAGAGATTTGATAAAGGTTCCTCCAACAGAACAAAATGCTATGACGTCGCCTTGGCCATTCGCTACTTTGGGCATGGATGTCATAGGACCAATTGAGCCAGTTGCGTCAAACAAACACCGCTTCATTTTGGTCGCCATAGACAACTTCACCAAGTGGGTGGAAGCAACATCTTATTCATCAGTAACAAAGAAAGTAGTCGCGGATTTTGTGCGCAACAACATCATATGCCGATTTGGTATCCCAAAATCAATCATAACAGACAATCGGGCTAACTTGAACAGCCACCTAATGAAGGAAATGTGCACAGTTCTGAATCACTCACCGGAATTCAACCGCATACCGGCCACAAATGAATGGGGCTGTGGAAGCCGCCAACAAAAACATCAAGAAGATCCTTAGAAAGATGATCGATAACTACAAAGACTGGCATGAACAACTGCCTTATGCATTATTGGGATATCACACCACGGCCAGAACTTCAAATGGGGCCACTCTATACCTGTTGATGTATGGCACTGAAGGAGTAATACCAGCCGAGGTAGAAATCCCTTCACTTCGAGTAATACAAGAGGCTGAGTTGGACGATGCAGAATGGATCCGCAAGAGTTATGAGCAACTTGCTTTGATAGATGAAAAGCGAATGATTACTGTTTTTCATGGTCAATTGTACCAACAAAGAATGGCGTGAGCTTTCAACAAGCATGTAAGAACCAGGGTGTTTCAAATTGGGCAATTGGTGCTCAAACGAATATTCCCAAACCAAGAAGAATACAAAGGAAAGTTTGCACCAAACTGGCAAGGGCCCTATATGGTGCGAAAAGTAATATCAGGAGGAGCTGTAGTACTTGCTGAAATGGATGGTCAAGAGTGGCCAAGAGCAATAAATTCAGATGTCCAAGAGATACTACGTGTGAAGAAGAAGACGACTGCGAAGATTAAGAGTTTTTATAGTTTATGCTGCTTGTAATTTTGCATTTTCTCAGACAAAACCAAATCCAAACCATGTACGAACTACGCGAGGACCTGATTCCCTATACTTATAAGGGGATACGTAGGCGTTTTTCGAAGCTCGGTCGCTTCAACCAAAAATCCAAAATTATATATTTGAACTACGTCATGACCTGATTCCCATCCTGGGATATGTAGGCGCTCTTTTGAGTTTGATCTCTCACCAGAAAAATTTCAATATGTTTACTCCGAACTACATTTCGATCTGATTCTCGAAACGGGATACGTAGGCGCTCTCTCGAGCTCGGTCATTCCAAACAAAATTTCCAATAAACCTTAGGAAACCTCAAAAATGTTTTAGCTAGAGAAAGATGAAAGTAACCCCATAAGGAAACTGGGGCAGAATTTTGAGAGGACCTCAAAAATTCTTTAAATCTATCAATTCTAAGGAATGGACTAATTAAAATTTCTACACTTGGGCAGAATTTTTGAGAAGGATCTCAAAAATTCCTCAAGCGCGGTGAAATCAAGAATTGACAAGTACACACTTACACTGGGGCAGAATTTTTGAGAGGACCTAAAAAATTCCTTCGACATAGCGAATTCAAGTCGGTATGAAGATGTATACAAACTGAGACAAAATTTTCGAAAGGGATTTGAAAATTTCGCAAGTCAAGATCAAGAAGGAGAAAAAGATATGGGAGACCTTGTTTGAGTAACCAATGTCTGACATTAAAAGGGCGTGTGTAAAATATATCATTTCCGAAACATATATAATATGCTAAAATACATATATTCTCCAAAAATCATCGCCCAAAAACTTTTTCAGCTCTGCTAGAAAAATAAAAGATTTTAAGGAAAATGAGCATCCTTTCCTGCCAAAATGTGAACGGAAGAAGTCAATGCGCAGGGAGAGCGGTCGATCATATAGGAAACTGACAAATATTTTGTGGACGCAGGAACAAACAAGCATGGATTTTTTACACTAACTCGTTTGCTAGAATGTTTAAAATAGGGTAACGACAACAAGCCAAGTGAAGAAGAAGCTTCAAGGAATAGCGGCGCAAAAGAGTGTACGAAAGGGTAACGAAGCCTTCCCTAAGTAAAATTTGCTTTACACTAATAAGTTTGTTCATTTTGCAGAGCACGAAGATTTTTTACAAAAGAAAAATTTTAAAGACTACTGAAAGATATAATCTAGTACCAAAAGCTTGGTCTCTACTAAACAGTATTGTGTTAAGGTATTGAGACCCCGGCCTAGACGTCGCATGGCTTGCCTTGATATATTGACTGAGTGGACATCATAAAAATCTAAAAATTTAAAATGACGCATTGATATTGGTATCGAAATGCCATATTCACAATCGAGTCTAGTCCTTTTGAAAGATGTGAACCCTGTCGACGGGCGGGTATTCTTCCCCAGAGTCAAAAATGGAAGGTATCAGTCTTGCCATCGAGGCAAGCTTCACTCCTCAAAATGACGATATGGATTAAACGACTATGTGCCGAAGGGGCTGAGTCGTCATCCATATATATAGCCAAAAATAGGTAGCATAATTCTAAGGTTGATATCCACAATCGTTGAAATACAAATGTGATTCCTACATCAAGATTTACGGTTGCTATCGCAGTCTATTTCAAGTTAACATAATCATGGTTCAGGGATAGTGGTAGTGGTAGTCATGAGAAAAGGCTCCGCACTTGAATATGCAGTAGTTAACTTGAATATTCTGACTAAATGTTGTAATTCTGGACATAGAGGTTAGTAGTCATCATGAAAGGAATATGATACTGCACTCTGGTGTGCAGTCTACATTTGGGTATTTTTTACTATAAGTGATGTGGTTCCGAACTGGTATACCGCAACCTTCGCATTAGGATAACGATGTAGGTGACACCAGATTTGCAACAGTCACCGCAATATGTAAAAATGATATGAGTCCAAATTTTCAGGGGTGGCGGATGTCATAAAAAATAAAAATGATCCCGCACTTGAAAACATGGTTTTCATTAGTAGCATCTTGCTTACGAAAACGACAGCCAGACTAGGGTGTGTAGGTTAGCAAAAATGCAGTATAGCCCGACCCAGATCCCAACAGAAGTTATCATTGAACAATGTAAACATCTGAAAATGACGAAAAAAGAGCAGGTAAAAGTGTCGTGATTATTATCCATAGTAGATCATTTTTTCAAAAATACACGAAAAACAGACACCGGCAGGAGAAAGAAAGAAGACGGACAAACATTTGCAAAAAGACGGACATAATGTCAGAAGATGACTCCAATGTCAACAAAATGGCAAAATGCCACTCGGGTATGACTACATTAAAATCAAAATTTCCAAAAGACTAACACGCAGGACTCAGCATTTGGAAACGAGCTAGAAGCTGCCGAAGGTGAAAGCAAAAGCCGAATTCAAAACATGCGGAGCACACGTGAAACTTTTCTTGGGAAACCGGTCAAAAATCATGTACGAGAGTCAATCTTTCTACACCTGGGATTGGAGATCATTTCGAGCATCAACACTAATAAGTCCTTTCCAAAACCGCCTCCGGTTCGGATTTTTCAACCGGTAATAGCCAAGGGGATCCCCACATAAAGGGATATTCCTTTTCAGACCATCGAGTCGAACTACAATTGTCCTGATTCCCAAAGTCAGGGATATGCAGGCTACTCAAGTTTCGAGGATCGGCCATATTCCTGTAATTATCTCGGGACACCTCGAGATAGTTTAAAGAAAACTCTTTATTGCATAGTCCTCATAGAGTCAAAACTACAAACGACCTGAACTCTCATTTAGCCTGAGATATGTAGGAAGCCTAGAAACCGGGGTCCGGCCATACTTTCAAATATTGCGCAAGAAGGGCTGTTATTTCTATTATTTGGTAAAAATTAGATTTGTCAAATTTGTAGCTCAAGGATGGCCTTGCCATCCTTGATCTTCGAACGGGCAATTGTTGAAACCTAATTTTCACCTCATAAAACGCGTATTTTAATTTTCCAAATTTCCTGAGTCTAAGATGGAGTAAGGATTCCCTTAAAAATTTAAAAATTTAAAAATCCCGAGAAAATTAAAAAGATTGAAGTTTAATCATTATTTTCCTAAAAAATTAACAATTACAAGAAATTACGAGTTAGTTACTTTCATAAATATAATACAAAAAGAAAATACGCATCTCGCTCCGTCTAACTCGGAAAGAATATTAATTAAGACGACGTATGAATTACAGTTTATATTTTTACCGCATTTTTCACATTCTTAAATATTTTCCGGAACTATATCAATATTAGGCTTGTTTCAAAGCTAAAATTTTAACTCTACGAGTTTTAAATTTTAATCTGCCTAAATAACTATTTTTACTTAAGTTATATGTGTATTTTAATACTTAGTTTTATTTTGATTTAAAACGGAGAGGGGATTGAATGAAACCTTTTTAAAACTAAAGGGGGGGGGGGGACTTTTAAAAAAAATAGGGGTGGAAGTTTATTAAAATTAACATTCCACACCCCCCTTCCCCCCTAATATTTTCATTTGGTCTTACCCATCTCTTTCTCTACATCAAAGACGATTATTTAGGGTTGAGGTTTATTTTGCCACTGCAACACGGTGGTTTTGACTAAAATTTAAAGGGCTTTTATGTCCTTTCAATCGTTTATGTCGATTCCAGGTTCAATTGCGTTTAATTTTTCATAATTGCACTAGTTATGCCCTTTTTTATGGATGTTTCTCGGGTCACCCATGCATGTGGTTGCCGTGGGCGGGATCTCGAGTCCCTTGCCATCTTGAGCACCACACGCGACTATATGGGTACCTAGAGTAATTTCCACGAGGGTCCGCTAGTTTTGAGTGCGAATTTGAGGGTTTTTATCCCCTTGGTACAAAGTTGGTACAATTATACCGTTTGGATTGTACAGTACGCGTGGTTCATGCTGGCATTTGTACTATCCTCATATTTATCTTATTTTTTTGGATTTTATTTAAAATTTAGGGTACAATTAGTTAGCATTTTTATTTTGTCCTATCTGATTTATTTTTGAAATTCTAGATAAGGAACAAATTCTGGGAATTAGGGGGGGAAATGAAGGTCAGGTGTCATTATATTTTGTCCTAGGATTCCTATAGATTTTTGGCTATAAAAGAGAAAGTCTGGGAACAAGTTAGAGGTCCAGATATTTACTAAAAAAAACCTATGTCTCATCTGCACTAACTATTTATTCGAAATATATATAGAAAATACAATAGATATAGAGAAGAATATAAAATATAGGAAGAAAAGGTGATTTTGGGGATTGGAAAAGGTTTTGTTGCTTGGACTGTTGAATCAATCCCCCTTTTGATCTTTAGGTTGCCCCAACAAAAGGTAAATTCTATTTCAATCCTTGTTTTTTCATTTCCAATTATGATTACTTACTGTTTGTGATGTTTTCTTGTTAGAAAGATTGAATACATATTGGCTGGATTTTTGTTTTAAGTGATTAGTTGAGTATTCTGTGTCCTTTGTTGTGATTTGAAATTAAAATGAGTTAGGAAGCTTAAAGTTTGACTGTGTTAAGTAATTTTGAGTTACTTAAGTAAAATAAAAATGAAGAAAGAAGAGTCTAGGTTAGATTATTGACATTAAGTTAAGTAGAGTTGTTGTTTTGGCCTAAGTTAGTTACTCTTGATAGATCTTGTTGAGTAATACTGGTCGGTTGAAAATCTGCCCTGGTTTGTGACCCTGCATCTTCTTAAACTTTGTTTGCTGGTTTGAAATTATGAGTTAGATTGGAAAAACAATTTGGAAGGGTTTTGGAATGAAAATATGATTAAGTGAAGATACTTTTAAGTTCAAACATGTTTCTTTTGAACCAGTTTCAGTCACAAATATCAAAAAGAACTTTTTTTCTCTTCTTCATTGTTAGGTAACTGTTTATTTGCTTCAATAGTTTGATTTATTTGGAAGTGCATGCCTGTTTCTAAGAATGTTAAAACCTGTCCTAGATAAGTAAGTTTCTTTCTGAAAATAGATTCTAGAGTCTTGTTTGAAGCTTGAATGCAACTTATGAAAACTTGTGCATCTCAGATGAGTTTTGAGTTGAGAAATGGGATTTGCAAGCCATTCTTGATTTTCTCTAAAACTGCTAAATTTGATTGAATGTCTTATAACCTGATTTGTGGTCTTGATCAGTTCTTGTTTTGAAAAGAAAAAATGATTTTAAAGGAGTAAGAGTTGTTCTTGAGATATAGTATGATGACTTGAAGTTTAAAACTGTCTAGGTTCAATAGGAAGTTTGGATGCCTTATTAGACTTTAACTTTGACAAAATAAATTAGAAAAGGTTGTAAGCTTTGTGTGTGAACTATGTAGTTGTTGAGATTTCTGACTTAGCTAGATGCTAAGCTTGAAGTTAGGAACCTGTCTCTGTTAAACCATAGTCTTATGAGTTTTTGTATCTTTACATTTGCCCTTATTTGAAAACTTTGAAGGTTTAAAATAGAATAGACCAGAAATGCCCCTTGTTATATTTGCCCTGTTTTGAAGTCATTTATGTTGTAAGAAGCTGGGGAATTGGATTGTATCTTTCAAGAATTAAGTGTAGAGGTTCAAACCAGTTTGAAAGCTAAGAGTAGTTCCTAAACCTTTAGAAGTTGTTTTCCTTCCTTTGTAAATCATAATTTGGGGCAAAATTGTTTGTTCATGGCTTGAGTCCTAAAAAAAACAATTTGGCTTAATCACAATTTCTAAAGCACTCAGTTCTAGGATTTTTAACAGTCAAAAGCCTGGGAATTAAGTGGAAACTGACTTAAAACTGTGTGACATCATTATGAGTCCAATCTGTCCTCTTTTGTTTCAAATAATAAGAAAATGTGCATTTGTCTATGTTGTTCTGTGCTTTTTTTACTGTGTTAGCCACTATCTGTCTTATTGATTTTAATATAGGTACTATATGACCTCTATGAGTTTCTTTCTAGTTCTTTTGAACTGTGGAAATTCTTGTTTTGTGACTGTATTGGTTGTGAGCCTTGTAATGTGGAAAACTTGCCATGAAACCTTTCCTAGACTAGACTATGTCTCATATTGGCCTTACTTAGACACTGTTTGGCCTATTTGAAACCAATCTAGCCTAGAATACTCCTTTGTGTGATAGCATTTGTAACATGCATTGGTTAAGAGTAATCTCACAGTTTGGAAGGAAAAGCCTTTCAAATAATAGGAATCTCTAAGACTGAAATTTTGAAAGGAAAGGAAAGAGTGAAAATCTGTTTTGATTTAAAAACCACTAAGCCATGATTGCAATGGTGCTAAGTTGGCATTTTTTTCATTTTTCTAAATCTGCGAAGCTTGAATGAAACTGTTTACCTTGTAAGGCAGCTCTTGTGATTCATGTTTAAGTGATTGAGGTACATACTGAACCTAGTGGTAGTTACATGTATTTAAGCTTGTGAGTCTCATTTCTGTTTACTATTTGATTACAAATTATTTTTGAACTAATAGGCTAAAAGTTGTAAAACTTGAAGATGTGAACCTGTTATCTATAGAGTGTGTTCCATCATTCAATTGAATGACTGGTTGTCTTGACTTTATACCTGAACAAATCCCTCTAATAATGTAAAACTTAGTCTATGAACCTGGTCTGGGCAGATAAGCCCCCTTCTTGACATAACATTTAGTGTTGATGGAAGTTTAGAATAGAAATAGGATTTAGAAGAGGCTCATCCCCTATTGTCTGCTTGAATTCCCTTCATTTGAAGCCCTGAGGCATTTCTATTAGTTGGAATGTGCATTACAATTTGATTTTGAGACTAGAAACTGATTCATATAGGAAAGAAAATCTGGTATTAGAGCTTTATGATAACTGTTCTTTCTTTTCCAAAGCTGAGCTAGATTATTTGATTGCTTGCCCATTTTGTTTCTTCCTTCTTGATTGCCTTTGTGATAGCTGGACTTTGAAATTGCTTGAAATATGGTTGAAGAGGCTAAATACAAAGATTGTGACCCTTTTTCTCTGAAATATGTCGTGTTGAACATGTAAGTTTTAAAGGAATTTTATGGATACTCTTGAAAAGATAAACAACCTTTGCTTTGCTTTCTTTTTAATTAGTTGTTTCCCCTTTCCTTGGCAGATGTATGATCCTATGTTGAACCTCAATTGCTGAAAATACTCTCTTTGAACTCTATCTGAATTTTTATACTTAACTGGTCAAAGGGTGGATGTGAGGTGGTTGTAATCTGTCCTTCTTGTTTTGTGGATGTTGTTGTGTCTATGGGTGAAACCTCTTCATGACCATCTCAGTCTAGACTTACATTTGAAACTACTGCTCATGCCTACCTGATTCACATTAGAAATTATCTGGATATCTGCATAAGTGTCTTTGTCTGAAAAATGGATTTCTAAGACTATCTGTGTAATTGTTATTTGCTCCCTCCAGTTTCATAAGCTAAATTGGGAAGCAAGTTGAGATTTGGAATATCATTTAGAGACCTTGGAATGCCTCATAGAATTTGTTATTGTTGAGTTGCCCATGGCTTGTCTTAACCTGTGTTTGGAAATCCCACCTGTGCATTATCTTAAACCTGTCAACTTATTTGTATTTTCTGGAAAAAATGCAGGTTGGCACCTTTACTTTGGAACCTGGTTTAAAACCTGTTGACTATCCAAAATGAATTTTCACAAACTTGTTGAGTGTAATTTGAAAACCTTGAAAGCTGAGAGTATATTTAGGTCAAATTGGTACTGTTTCATTTTCTTTAACTTGCAATATGTTGGTTGTGGTTTAGGTGATGATCCATCTCCATGTCATTTTCTTGCATTGGCACTTCTTCAAAAGTTTTTGCATTTGACTCATGAATATCTTGCTTGCTTGAAACTGCTTGATTCTTCTTCTTGTGCTAGTTGAGTCACTCTGTGACACTTTTGCTCTTGAAATTGTTGATAACTGGCCTTGTAGCCGTGCATTATGAGAGTCTTTTGATTGTTTGTTTAAGTCTTAATTGGTAATTAGATATTTAAGTTTGAACTTGTGGTATTTGTTGGTAGATTTGAAGTTTTCTGTGTGGTTAAATGTGATGTTTGAGAGTTGATATTAGCCGAGAATGAAGTGTATATTGAAGTGTATAGAGGGTATGCCATTCATGGGTTTTACTCTCTATTTTTGACAGTATATCAATGGTACACTGTGTATATTCGCAGTTTGACACTTATAATATTTCAGAGCTGTTAGTCATTGGGCCACAGTTCTGGGCCTGTCCGTCTATATAGTTGATCTATTAATTGTTGGACCCTTTTTGCATAAATTGTCCCTTATTTGATATGTTTAATAATTGTGATCTTGGCCCAAAAGCATTGTGATTCATATTTTTGCTTAATAATTTAATTCCCATTCTCGGTTACTTTACTAATATTATGTATACCTATTTTTGTGACCTCCCAAATCTGTTGGTGGGTCCTTCGAGGCCCATTAACGTATCTAGATCGAGTCAACCTTTTCTCTTGGAGCAAAAATGGAGCATACGTTAGATTTAAGATGAACCCGATTGCATAAATACCTCCATGTTGGGCTTGGTCGGCCCAATCTCTCTATCTCCATTTTATTATGTACTTTAAATTGTTACTTGTACAATTTTTATATAAATTGGAACCCTGAATGAGATTATCACACCTAAGAGTTGCTAAAAAAAATTCAAATTTAAAAAAAAAAAATCGTTTAGGCAAATTTAGGATTACGGATGATTTTGAGGATTTTGGATACCTTTGATGTGATTTTGAACTTATAGGCAAACTTTAGGACTACTATGATTGATTTGAAACATGAGTTGAAAAAAATGTTTTGTAAACTTGGATTATCATTTTGGGTGAACTGTTTTGACTATTAAAAAGGCTAATGAGTTAACTTTGAGACTTTTTTGTAAAGATTAAAATTAAGAATTGGATAAAAATTCTAAAAATATGGCTAACCTATGGAGTATATTAGTATGCCTATAAAAACTATTTTCTATACTTAAAAACATTTTTTCTAAAAAACCTTTTTCTAAACTCGGGTGGGCTTACGTAGTGTTCTACTTGGGTTAACGCCTTCGGGTTTTAACCTAGGTGTTCTAGTCCGAAATTCAAAAAAGGCCCAATTTTGGGCAAGACTCTACCATTTTTTGTTTCTTGAAAAGGAGTGTTTTGGGCATGAATGACTAATTTCTATTTGCGGAAATATGAAATAAAAATTATTTTTATCACAAGCAATTTATATCTACAAAAGCATACTATTAGAACCCGTGGGTCAACCGTATTTTACGGATCCTTAATACCAGGGTGCCTAACACCTTTCTTGGGGGATCACGAGAACCCTTACCCATACTTTGATTAGATTAGGATTCTTTTAAAATTTAACCGTTTTAAATGAACCCTTTTCGAATTGGTTTTCCTAATTTCCTAAAAATTAGGTGGCGACTCTAAAACATTATCCATTTAGAGTACCATTACGTAGAGGTATATTTTTCCTTTTTCCCGGTACGATTGACAACCGTACTTCCCCGTGACACTTTCCTTTTTAAATAATGCAAGTGCAAATGCGAATCGAAAAAAATATAGAACCGCTACACCTGCTACTACTATTGTTATGACTCTGCTAGGTTGATCACCTTACGAATTATGAATTATGAATCGGTTCAGCGGTGGTTTGGGGTATTGCAGCGACAATGATCGATTCTTATTGGGATGAATAGGGTTGGTCAGTACTTTCTAGTGGAAAGACTTCTTGAAGAATGGTTTACGTGATGCACCGGATTTAGAGTGATTCCCAGTTTGAAGTTCGAGTGAGACAAAGGAAACTCTCGGTTGTCTGAGTGTGCAGCATAATACTATCTCCAGGATTGACTTGGCTAATTAGCAAGACTTATGATTTTGCAGAATAATTTTGAGTGGGGTTGAGTGATGGTCGGTTAGTGGCGATGAATGTAGTCTGAATGGTATAGAGAAAGTGAATAATTATGATAAAGGTATAGTTGCAAGAGAATCAGTAGGAGTAAGGTACATCTTCGGGATTTCTTGGGTTAAGTATGGGTTGTAGTGTTGTTGTCTTGCATCTGTCAAATGAGGTGTGATTGTTAAGTGCGCTTAAAGAAGAAAGTCTACAGAAATGGACTAAGTGTGATGTCGAAGTTCCGTGAATTTCATGATCAGCGACTAGTGAGAAGCAAATTTCAGGTGACTAGCATGCTAAGTTTTATGGAAAGGTGGCTTGTGTTATACCAAGATGGGTAATTTCATAGCGCTCTTCATTGGATGAGCTAGAGTTGTCTCACGAGAAGGAATTTTAGAAATCTCTATAATTTGAAGGTTAGAGTTATATTTTTCGAGATGAGACCGTATTCGTAGTAGTGGGTTATGTGTAAGTATTACTAACTGGATAGTTTGGGTGAGCATTTTTGGAATACTAAAGACTTGGGAATAGTTGTGCAAGAGATTGAGAGATTTGATGCTTACGAAATCGTGATGGGCATATCGAGGTGTTACAACAGGAGATTCGATGGTTAAATGTGTATTAATTGAGGCCGCATGTTTTGTGTTGAAGTGTTCAGGATCATGAGCAAGTTAAGAGGAAGCACGAGGATAATTTGATGTATTTAGGGTGCATGGGGTTCAGTCAGATTTGCGTATTAGGTGAAAGTTGAGGAAACATAAGATTGCCATTATAGGTATAGTTCTTCGCTGCTAAGTTGATGACTGTGATAGAATTCAACCTTTGGAGTCGAGGTGACGACATAAGATTGAGTATTCATGCGAGAAGGATTAGAATCGGTCGCCACAGATGTGTGATAGGGCTGTGATTAGTTTCGTAAAGGTTGGAGTCAGTTTGGGTGACCAGTGGTGATATTCGGGGAGTTGTGCATTTTTCAGATCAGAACTATTTAATTTGTGTTGGGGGATTATTTTTATATTACTAGAAGGCCTTATGGGTTTTCCAGTAAATCACCTTCAAGGATTCGATGGATTTTAGTTCAGAATCGAGGTTTGCGAGTGGACTTGATTGTATCTTACCGAGGGTAGCTATTTAGGACAGTTATAATGGTCTATGTCGGTACTTGACGATGATTTAATTAGCGTCCTTTAGTTATGGAGGTTCAATCTTTTTCTAATGGTTTAGTGAGGCTTGATATCTCGGAACCGGGCAAGGTTCTGGCTTGTGATGAGGCGAGGTCATCTCTTTTGGAGCAGATTAAGTTACACCAGTTTGATGATGTAAAGTTATGTAAGATTCGAGATAAGATATTCAGTGGTGAGGCAAAGGAGGCAATTCTAGATGATGAGGATGTTTGAGGATTAAAGGGCGCATTTGTGTTCCTCGCGTGGGTGGACTGATTCATTTAATATTGGAGAAGTCTTATAGTTCCAAATATTCTATTCATCCGGGTGCTACAAAGTTGTATCATGATTTGAGGCAACATTATTGGTGGGGTAGGATGAAAAGGGACATCGCGGATTTTGTTTCTCAGTGTTTGAATTGCCAGCAGGTTAAGTATGAGCACCAGAGACCAGGTGGTGTGCTTCAGAGGATGCCCATTCCCTAGTGGAAGTGGGAGAGGATTACCAAGGATTTTGTAGTCGCTCTTCCGAAGACCTTGGGAAAATTTGACTCGATTTGGGATATTGTGGATAGGTTAACTAAGTCTGTGCACTTCATTCCGTTTCAGATGACTTACAATTCAGAGAAGTTGGCACGGATCTATATTTGGGAGATTGTCCGATTGCATGGAGTGTCTTTTCCATCATTTCAGACAGAGGCACTTAGTTTACTTCCCAATTCTGGAGGACTTTGCAGAAGGAGTTGGGTACTCAGTTGGATCTTAGAACCACATTTCATCTGCAGACCGATGGTCAGTCCGAGAGGCCTATTCAGGTACTTAAGGACATGTTGAGAGCTTGTGTTATCGACTTTATTGGTCATTGGGACCAATTCTTACCGTTGGCAAAGTTTGCATATAACAGTTATCACTCCAGTATTAACATAGCATCGTTTGAGGCTTTGTATGGAAGGACATGTCATAGTCTGCTTGGGTGGTTCGATGCTTTCGAGGTGAGACCTTGAGGCACCGATTTGTTGAGAGTGTCCTCAGACAAAGTGAAGTTGATTCAGGAAAACCTTCTGGCAGCTCAAAGTAGGTAAAGGAGTATCCGGACCGGAAGGTTCATGATTTAGAGTTTATGATAGGTGAGTAGGTTGTTATGTCCCGTGTTTTCGTATAAGTGGAAATCGAGAATAATTAAGATTTGTGCGTTATGAGGAAATATTTTGATTTTAGTGAATATGACTATGTTGGTTATGGAATCATTAATGTTAAGACATCGGGGAAGGTCGAGGGTAAATTTGGAATTTCGGAAATTAGTTTCGGAAATTACATAACGGGGCGTTTTATGAATTGGGCCAAGAAAATATAACACAATAATTGAGGCCCAAAGAGTTAGAGGTGGCCGGCCATAGCATTGGTCCAAGCCCACTTTTAAAGGGTCATGTGCTATGCACATGACCCCTATATGGATATATATCATCTACACTTAGAATTTATCAAGAACAAAAACAAAATTGAAGAACACCAAACAAAAAGGGCTCTCGGCCGAAGGAGAGAAAAGGAGAAAGAAAGAAATTCCCAAGCTTTGTTGTTAATCCAAAAATATTAGTTTCTACATAATTGTGAAGTACTCAAGACCCTCTTCAACGGGGTATAATTAGTTTGACACAAGAACTCCGTTTACGACAAGTCGGGTTTTCAAGAAAAGGTAAGAATTTTGCCCATTTAATGTTATAGAATTGATATGAATATGTTAAGGATTGAGAATAGACGAGAATCCCGTAACTTTGATGTATATAAAAAGTCGTGGGTGTGTGTGTGTTTGGTGTTGGAGCCGTGGCACTTATGTAGTGTAAAGTGATATGAATTGATCTTGTTTAGTTTGTATAATGTGTCGTTGTGACCTTTATGTCGTAAATGACTGATTGATGAATTGGATTGGCGTTGGGAAATGATTTCGGAACGTTATCGGAAAGTGTATACCTTTGGTATAGTTGTGTATATCATTGTATGTCTAAGGTGCTAAAGACTTTAAATATGATTTATGGTTGATGTTAATGAATTCAGAATGAAACGACGCAAGTTACAATGTTCGTCGTGACTTTTGGTGTTTTGAAAGAATTATGGAAAGTAATGGATTTTGGGCAATTTCGTGTATGGCTTGGAATGTATTTGGAATGTGATGGCATAATCTTGAATGAGTAAATGAATACAATAATATGGATATAGATTTGGAATTTTGAAGTTTGAATGAAAGATTTCCAACTTGCGTAGTAAGGTAGACTTTTGAAGTTTGAATATGGTTTATATTGTTTGATGATGTTTGGGTTGTTGTTGTTGATGTATTTTGAGCCGAGCTAAGTCTCGGGGGTGTTAGATTTATAGGGGAAATGCTGCCGAAATTTCGGTAGACAAAAATGAAGTTAATGGCATTTTTAGGCCTAAGAATCTCAATTGGTAACTTTGACCATTTGCAGATTTCAGACGAAACGGGACTTGACTTTTGGGAGAGCATACGACGTCTGTAAGGTATGTAAAGCTTCCAACTTCTTCATTTGGCATGTCTTAGTGTGATAGGCGAATATTGGAACTTCCGGAGCATTTCTGCTCCTCGAAACCCGATCCACAGAAAAGTTACTATTCATTCAATTCAATTGAAGCCTAAGGGCTCTATTTTGGCTAGGATGCCACCAATCGTCCGAAACCTATCGAAATGTGGTCGGGTAACTTAGAAATGATTATGTATGACCTTTTGGCCCCTCAATGTTCGTAATTTATGTTCGCCACCTCAATTTGACTCGAGGTGGGCTCGCTAACCCCGAGACGCCCTATTTGTCTTATTGGGCTATCTTTGTGA
The DNA here is from genome assembly GCF_019175385.1 of Lycium barbarum. Lineage (NCBI taxonomy): Eukaryota > Viridiplantae > Streptophyta > Magnoliopsida > Solanales > Solanaceae > Lycium > Lycium barbarum. The sequence continues at coordinate 118,545,921 of NC_083340.1, read as the reverse complement.
ATAAAGTTTGATATGATACTTTCGATTTTGGAACTCCCTCCTATGAGATATATTTTGAATATTATGATATGCTAAGTTACGTTTTGAGCCATACGTACCATTTTGGAAACTTTTGTGAAACGGATCTTTGTATCGACTAAGTATTCGCTTATTTTGTGCTATGGAACGATTTGTAAAACTATTATGTTTTGAAAGACTATTTTGAAGTATGATTTGCATTTGTTTGCTCACGACTCCGCTCGTGCCTTATTATGATTTCGTTCACCGGTTCCCGGGCCGGTTATGATTCGTGCGCCTTACGATAATTCGGCCGTATGCTGTGTTACGGTTCCCGAGGCTTCGCCATAGGGCCGGGTTCCGTTTGGAGTAATGCTGTGATATGGCTCGTGATGCGATACGCTCACCTATGTTTGTGTTTGTGATCGGAGATACGGAGATTTGAAACCTTCTGGTGTTATGCTGTGTGTGGCGCCAGCGTCGGAGTGGCGATCACGTTCTTAAGCGTTTGCATGATTTCGTTTGCATTATGTATACGTATATGATTTTGATACAGATTTTGACATCCCGATTTGTACTCCACTTTGTTATCTGATTTGCTTTCAGTTTTGATCCATATTTCTGTACTCCGTGCTTTACATACTCAGTACATATTTCGTACTGACCCCCTTTCTTTGGGGGCTGCGTTTCATGCCCGCAGGTGCAGATATTGGTGATCCTCCACAGTAGGCTTCCCTCTTTGCTATTCTGGAGTACTCATCTTTGATCCGGAGTCCACTTTTGGTATAGACTCCTTCTGCTTTGTATATGTTCGGTATATTTGACTATTTGGGTACGGCGGGGCCCTGTCTCGCCATATGTCTTTGTTTTGAATTCGTAGAGGCCTGTAGTCATATATGTGGGGTGAGGGTCCTGTATATGTTGGTTTGATTTCGTTTTCTGGTCTTAAAGCGGTCTGCTTGTTATGATGGCCCCAAATGGCCCTTATGCTTATGTTTGCACTTTTGACCGGCGATGTTTATTCCGCCGCTCAGTTTGTATTTGATTTGTGCGACCGCTTAAGACATATTTCGATAAGTTATGTTTGATATGACTTTTATGAAACTCTGAAATAAGTTTGGATTTGATAATAAACATATGATTTGGTCTGGGTACCCAGATAGGGTACCAGTCGCGGCCCACGGGGCTGGGTCGTGACAAAAGTGGTATCAGAGCAGTTTGTCCTCGGAATGTCTACAGGCCGTGTTTCGTAGAGTCTTGTTTATCGATGTATTGTGCACCACATCTATAAACAGGAAGCTACAGGGCATTTAGGGTGTTACTTTCTTTGGAATCTTAGATCGTGCGATAGAGCTGTGCTGTTAGGATGATTTTGATCTGACTCGCTATTGTGTTTGCAGTGATGCCTCCGAAGAAGGCAACGGCGGCCCAGAAGGGCAAAGCGAGGATGGGAGAGACTAGTCAGGCACAGCGATCTACCCGAGCTCGTATCTATGATTTGCCTGAGGTTGTGCCTCGTTCTGAGGGGTCCGCTACACCCCCACTAGTACATCCTGGAGCAGGACCTTCAGCAGCTCCAGAGGCCCGAGTACCCGCTCCTGAGACTCCAGCTCCTCAGCCAGGGGCGGAGGACAGGACCCTGAGAGAGGCGGTACAGTTGCCGACTACACTGGTAGCAGGACAGGCTCGCAAACGCGGGCGGAGGAACGATGATGATGATGACAGGCGGGACAGCCTGAGAGTTCGGGAGTTCTTATTATGTGTCCCTCCAGAGTTTTTCGGGTCTAAGCCCGACGAGGACCCCCATGACTTTATTCGGGGGATGCGACGCTCACTGGACTTGGTAAGGGCTTCAGAGACCGAGTCGGTCGAGCTGGCTTCGCACAGACTTCGAGATGTGGCTACCCACTGGTACGAGACTTGGGAGCTGTCTAGGGGAGAGGGTGCCCCTCCAGCCACTTGGGATCAGTTTGTGACAGCATTCACCCGCCACTTTTTGCCCCCAGAGTTACGGCGGGTACGGGCTGATCGATTCTTACGTCTGCAGCAGAGGGGTCGGAGCGTTCGCGAGTATAATCTTGAGTTTGATTCTCTGGCCCGATATGCACCGGCCGTGGTAGCAGACATGTCCGATCGGATGCACAGATATGTCATGGGATTGGATCGGTATTTGATCGACAGCTGCATGGCAGTGTCATTGCAGACAGATATGGATATTGCCCGACTTCAGGCCTATGCGATGGGTATGGAGGATCGTCACAGGTCTGATCATTCTGGTAGAGATCGAGGTAGGAGGCCGCCCAAGAGGGCTAGGTCCGCAGGTTATTCTGGAGATTCTCAAGGCGGACAGCCTCAGCAGCAGCAGTCAGATCGACAGTTTCCTCCGTCCGGCCGGAGTACTCAGGCAGGCAGCCGGAGATTCGATAGTACGGGACCGTCTGGGGCCGGTCAGAGCTCCAGAGTGGCAGGTTCACAGGCATCCAGGGGTCCCAGCCAGGCCAGACCACCCAGGCCCCGTTGTCCTCATTGCGGGAAGTCTCATCCCGGGGAGTGTTACCGAGCTATCAGAGCTTGATTTTCTTGTGGTGGTCAGGGCCACTTTATGAGAGATTGTCCATTGGCTAGCGGTTCTGGTAGTGCGGCTCAGCAGACAGGGTCAGCCGCCGGTTCTTCATGTGCTCCATCTGTTGCACGCCCTGGAGGGCGGGGTATACCAGCACCGGCAGGACGCGGTTGAGGCCGCGGTGGCGTTTCAGGTTCTAGCGGTCCCTCGAACCGCATATATGCTTTGGCCAGCCGCCAGGACCAAGAGGCTTCGCCAAACGTCGTCACAGGTACATTACTGGTTTTCTCCAGATCTGTATATGCATTGATTGACCCTGGCTCTACTTTATCATATATTTCCCCGCTCGTTGCTGGTAAGATTGGGATAGTGTCTGAGCCTATAGAGCCATTTGAGGTAGCTACGCCAGTTGGGGATTTTGTTATAGCGAGGCAGATCTATAGGGATTGTTCTGTGATCATTTATGATCGTAGCACTAAGGCTGATCTGATAGAGTTAGACATGCTTGAGTTTGACGTTATTATGGGTATGGACTGGTTGTCTTCCTGTTATGCTAATGTCGACTGCCAGAAAAAGGTAGTCCGTTTTCAGTTTCCAGGGGAACCAGTTATAGAGTGGTTTGGATCTACTGCATCGCCGAGGGGTAAGTTTATTTCATACCTCAAGGCTAAGAAGATGATCCAGAAGGGTTATATCTATCATTTGGTTCGTGTGCACGATACTGCAGCGGAGATACCTACCCTTCAGTCTGTTCCGGTCGTCAGTGAGTTTCCAGATGTATTTCCTGACGAGCTTCCTGGCCTTCCGCCTGAGCGGGCGATTGATTTTACTATCGAGTTGATGCCGGATACGCAGCCTATATCTATTCCTCCGTACAGGATGGCACCAGCTGAGTTGAAGGAGTTGAAGGAGCAGCTGAAAGATTTGCTGGATAAGGGTTTTATCAGACCCAGCACATCACCCTGGGGAGCGCCGGTATTGTTTGTCAGAAAGAAAGACGGGTCACTGCGGATGTGTATCGACTAACGGCAGCTGAATAAGGTGACTATTAAGAATAAATATCCCCTCCCCCGGATTGATGACTTGTTTGATCAGCTGCAGGGTGCTAAATATTTGTCGAAGATAGATTTGCGCTCAGGTTATCACCAGGTGCGAGTTCGGGAGTCAGATATCCCGAAGACTGCTTTCAGGACCCGATACGGGCATTATGAGTTCAGAGTTATGTCTTTCGGGCTGACTAATTCTCCAGCGGTATTTATGGATCTGATGAATCGGGTATTTCGGCCTTTTCTGGATATGTTTGTTATTGTGTTTATTGATGACATTCTGATTTATTCGCGATCAGCCGAGGAGCATTCAGATCATTTGAGGACAGTACTTGGCGTTCTCCGTCAGCAGAAGTTATATGCTAAATTCTCTAAATGCGAGTTCTGGTTGACTTCTGTGGCATTCTTGGGCCATATTGTCGGCGCAGACGGTATTCGGGTCGACACGCAGAAGATTGAGGCTGTGCAGAATTGGCCCAGGCCTACTACACCGAAAGAGGTGCGCAGTTTTCTAGGATTGGCTGGGTATTATCGCAGGTTCGTGGAGGATTTTTCTTCTATTGCAACACCACTGACGAGGCTTACTCAGAAAGCAGCAAACTTCCAGTGGACAGACGCCTGCGAGCGCAGCTTTCAGATGATGAAAGAGAAATTGATTACAGCACCAGTTTTGGCTCTTCCAAAGGGATCTGACGGGTATGTTGTTTATTGTGACGCCTCTGGTATTGGGGTAGGATGTGTATTAATGCAGCACGGTCGAGTCATAGCCTATGCTTACCGGCAGCTCAGACCGCACGAGAAGAACTATCCCACTCATGATCTTGAGTTGGCCGCGGTGATTCATGCTTTGAAGATTTGGCGGCATTATTTATATGGGGTCCATGTTGATATCTATACGGACCATAAGAGTCTCCAGTATATTTTTAGGCAGAAGGAACTAAATCTGCTGCAGCGGAGATGGCTTGAGCTACTAAAGGATTACGACGTTGATATTCTGTACCATCCGGGGAAAGCCAATGTGGTAGCTGATGCGCTTAGCTGCAAGTCCGTGGGCAGTCTGGCTGATGTTCCCTTTGATAAGAGAGATTTGGTTCGTGATATTCATCAGCTGGCTAGCCTCGGAGTTCGTTTGATAGATTCTGGAGATTCTGGGATTTCTGTTCATCCAGTTGCTGAGTCATCTATTATTCAGGAGGTAAAGCAGCGCCAGTTTGAGGATCCTATTTTGATTCAGTACAGAGATGTGGCCCTTAATAAAGCAAAGACTCAGTTCGAAATCTCGCCTGAAGGAGTATTATTATATGATGGCAGATTTTGTGTACCGGACGTTGCGGGCTTACGGCGGCAGATTATGGGTGAGGCCCATAATGCACGGTATTCTGTTCATCCTGGTTCCACTAAAATGTATCGGGATCTCAGGTGTTTGTATTGGTGGGATGGCATGAAGAAAGATATTGCTGAGTTTGTTAGTCAGTGCCCGAACTGCCAGCAAGTTAAGATCGAGCATCAGAAGCCCGGTGGATTATTACAGGAGATGGAAATTCCAGCCTGGAAATGGGAGATGATTAATATGGATTTCGTTGTTGGGTTACCGCGCACTCCACGCAGGTACGACTCTATCTGGGTTATTGTTGACAGGCTGACGAAATCAGCCCATTTCCTTCCGGTTCGGACTACTTATTCGGCTGAGGACTATGCCAGATTGTATATCAGAGAGGTAGTCAGACTTCACGGAGTCCCTATATCTATTATTACTGACCGAGGTGCCCAGTTTACAGCTAATTTCTGGAGGTCATTTCAGGAGGGATTAGGGACTCAGGTGAGCCTTAGTACAGCTTTTCACCCTCAGTCCGACGGGCAGGCCGAGCGCACTATTCAGACGCTCGAAGATATGTTGCGGGCCTGCGTTATTGATTTCAGGGGCAGCTGGGATGATCATTTGCTGCTTATTGAGTTTGCCTATAATAATAGTTATCACTCCAGCATTCAGATGGCACCGTATGAAGCCCTGTATGGCAGGAAATGCAGATCTCCTATTGGTTGGTTTGACGTGGGCGAGACTAAGCTGATTGGGCCAGATGTGATCCAGGAAGCTGTAGATAAGGTAAAGCTTATTCGAGAACGATTATTGGCGGCTCAGAGTCGACAGAAAGCTTATGCAGATAGACGACGTCGACCGTTAGAGTTCCAGATTGGCGACTGGGTATTCCTGAAGGTGTCGCCCATGAAGGGTGTCATGAGATTCGGTAGAAAGGGTAAGTTGAGCCCCCGGTACATTGGGCCGTATCAGATCGTTCGAAAGATAGGCGAGGTCGCCTATGAGCTAGACTTACCATCCGACTTGGAGGTCGTACACCCGGTGTTTCATGTGTCTATGTTGCGGAAATGTATTGGTGATCCTTCCAGGATATTCCCAGTTGATGACATTCAGGTGACGGAGCAGTTATCTTATGACGAGCAGCCTGTATCTATTCTGTATCGACAGGTGCGGAGACTACGCACTAAAGAAGTGCCCTCCGTCAAAGTCCTGTGGCGCAACAATAATCGGGAGGAGATGACTTGGGAGGCGGAGGACGAGATGAAAAGGAAATACCCTCGCTTGTTCCCGACGTCCACAGGTAATCTAATTTTTCAGTTTGTTGTGTTGATGGATAAAATGAATTATGTATGTCATTATTAAAAAGGGACACTCCTGCCTTGATCATAAGACCTTATAAGATTAATTTAACATTCGGGGACGAATGTTCTTAAGGGGGGGAGAATGTTATGTCCCGTGTTTTCGTATAAGTGGAAATCGAGAATAATTAAGATTTGTGCGTTATGAGGAAATATTTTGATTTTAGTGAATATGACTATGTTGGTTATGGAATCATTAATGTTAAGACATCGGGGAAGGTCGAGGGTAAATTTGGAATTTCGGAAATTAGTTTCGGAAATTACATAACGGGGCGTTTTATGAATTGGGCCAAGAAAATATAACACAATAATTGAGGCCCAAAGAGTTAGAGGTGGCCGGCCATAGCATTGGTCCAAGCCCACTTTTAAAGGGTCATGTGCTATGCACATGACCCCTATATGGATATATATCATCTACACTTAGAATTTATCAAGAACAAAAACAAAATTGAAGAACACCAAACAAAAAGGGCTCTCGGCCGAAGGAGAGAAAAGGAGAAAGAAAGAAATTCCCAAGCTTTGTTGTTAATCCAAAAATATTAGTTTCTACATAATTGTGAAGTACTCAAGACCCTCTTCAACGAGGTATAATTAGTTTGACACAAGAACTTCGTTTACGATAAGTCGAGTTTTCAAGAAAAGGTAAGAATTTTGCCCCTTTAATGTTATAGAATTGATATGAATATGTTAAGGATTGAGAATAGACGAGAATCCCGTAACTTTGATGTATATAAAAAGTCGTGGGTGTGTATGTGTTTGGTGTTGGAGCCGTGGCACTTATGTAGTGTAAAGTGATATGAATTGATCTTGTTTAGTTTGTATAATGTGTCGTTGTGACCTTTATGTCGTAAATGACTGATTGATGAATTGGATTGGCGTTGGGAAATGATTTCGGAACGTTATCGGAAAGTGTATACCTTTGGTATAGTTGTGTATATCATTGTATGTCTAAGGTGCTAAAGACTTTAAATATGATTTATGGTTGATGTTAATGAATTCAGAATGAAACGACGCAAGTTACAATGTTCGTCGTGACTTTTGGTGTTTTGAAAGAATTATGGAAAGTAATGGATTTTGGGCAATTTCGTGTATGGCTTGGAATGTATTTGGAATGTGATGGCATAATCTTGAATGAGTAAATGAATACAATAATATGGATATAGATTTGGAATTTTGAAGTTTGAATGAAAGATTTCCAACTTGCGTAGTAAGGTAGACTTTTGAAGTTTGAATATGGTTTATATTGTTTGATGATGTTTGGGTTGTTGTTGTTGATGTATTTTGAGCCGAGCTAAGTCTCGGGGGTGTTAGATTTATAGGGGAAATGCTGCCGAAATTTCGGTAGACAAAAATGAAGTTAATGGCATTTTTAGGCCTAAGAATCTCAATTGGTAACTTTGACCATTTGCAGATTTCAGACGAAACGGGACTTGACTTTTGGGAGAGCATACGACGTCTGTAAGGTATGTAAAGCTTCCAACTTCTTCATTTGGCATGTCTTAGTGTGATAGGCGAATATTGGAACTTCCGGAGCATTTCTGCTCCTCGAAACCCGATCCACAGAAAAGTTACTATTCATTCAATTCAATTGAAGCCTAAGGGCTCTATTTTGGCTAGGATGCCACCAATCGTCCGAAACCTATCGAAATGTGGTCGGGTAACTTAGAAATGATTATGTATGACCTTTTGTCCCCTCAATGTTCGTAAATTATGTTCGCCACCTCAATTTGACTCGAGGTGGGCCCGCTAACCCCGAGACGCCCTATTTGTCTTAATGGGCTATCTTTGTGAATAAAGTTTGATATGATACTTTCGATTTTGGAACTCCCTCCTATGAGATATATTTTGAATATTATGATATGCTAAGTTACGTTTTGAGCCATACGTACCATTTTGGAAACTTTTGTGAAACGGATCTTTGTATCGACTAAGTATTCGCTTATTTTGTGCTATGGAACGATTTGTCAAACTATTATGTTTTGAAAGACTATTTTGAAGTATGATTTGCATTTGTTTGCTCACGACTCCGCTCGTGCCTTATTATGACTTCGTTCACCGGTTCCCGGGCCGGTTATGATTCGTGCGCCTTACGATAATTCGGTCGTATGCTGTGTTACGGTTCCCGAGGCTTCGCCATAGGGCCGGGTTCCGTTTGGAGTTATGCTGTGATATGGCTCGTGATGCGATACGCTCACCTATGTTTGAGTTTGTGTTCGGAGATACGGAGATTTGAAACCTTCTGGTGTTATGCTGTGTGTGGCGCCAGCGTCGGAGTGGCGACCACGTTCTTAAGCGTTTGCATGATTTCGTTTGCATTATGTATACGTATATGATTTTGATACGGATTTTGACATCCCGATTTGTACTCCACTTTGTTATCTGATTTGCTTTCAGTTTTGATCCATATTTCTGTACTCCGTGTTTTACATACTCAGTACATATTTCGTACTGACCCCCTTTCTTCGGGGGCTGCGTTTCATGCCCGCAGGAGCAGATATTGGTGATCCTCCACAGTAGGCTTCCCTCTTTGCTATTCCGGAGTACTCCTCTTTGATCCGGAGTCCACTTTTGGTACAGACTCCTTCTGCTTTGTATATGTTCGGTATATTTGACTATTTGGGTACGGCGGGGCCCTGTCTCGCCATATGTCTTTGTTTTGAATTCGTAGAGGCCTGTAGTTATATATGTGGGGTGAGGGTCCTGTATATGTTGGTTTGATTTCGTTTTCTGGTCTTAAAGCGGTCTGCTTGTTATGATGGCCCCAAATGGCCCTTATGCTTATGTTTGCACTTTTGACCGGCGATGTCTATTCCGCCGCTCAGTTGGTATTTGATTTGTGCGACCGCTTAAGACATATTTCGATAAGTTATGTTTGATATGACTTTTATGAAACTCTGAAATAAGTTTGGATTTGATAATAAACATGTGATTTGGTCTGGGTACCCAGATAGGGTGCCAGTCGCGGCCCACGGGGCTGGGTCGTGACATAGGTTCTGTTGAAGGTTTCATCCATGAAGGGTGTGATGCGATTTGGGAAGAAGGGCAAGTTGAGCCAGAGGTTTATTGGTCCTTTCGAGATTCTCTGTCGCGTTGGCAAGGTGGCTTACGAGTTAGCTTTACCAAAAGGCTTGTCAGGTGTTCATCCGGTATTCCATGTTTCTATGTTGAAGAAGTACCATTCATACGGTTCTTATATCATTCATTGGGATTCGGTATTGTTCGCTCAAAATCTGTCTTTCGAGGAAGAGCCGATAGCTATTTTGGATCAGAAGGTGAGAAAGTTAAGGTCTAAGGATATTGCTTCAGGTAAGGTGCAATGGAAGCACCGTCCAGTTGAGGAGGCTACTTGGAAGACCGAGGCAGATATATGTGAGAGATATCCCCAACTTTTCACTGACTCAGGTACCTTTCCTTTCTTCTTCGTTTGAGGATGAACAGTTGTTTAATTGGTTTCTGATGTAACAACCTGTTTGGTCGTTATGTGCGTTTTGAATTTTTTACCCTCATTGACCCTTCCTCTAGCCCTGTTAGAATGCTTTTGACCCGCGGGGATGGGTGACACGGTTCCCGAGGTCATGGGGCGAGTTTTGATACGATTTGAGGAAGTTAGAACCTTAAATTGAAAAATGTTTGTCCGATAGTTGACTTTTGGGTAAACAGACCTTTTTCAGAATTATGTCGATTCCATGAGATTCGAAGGGTCAATTACGACTTGGTGACATGATTGGTTTGGTTCCTAAGGCATTCAGGAGTGTTTTGTACCTTTGTTTGGAAACTTAATTTTGGTCGTTTGGGGATAGACCGGGTCAAGGTGACTTCCGTTGGGTATTTTGAGGCCATGGTTGAGTTCGTAACATGTTTTTACATGTTTCTGCATGTTTGGGTTGTATCCGGGAAGTCTTGGATGGATGTCGGGATTTTTGGTGGAACTTGGTGAAAACTAGAATTTCTGGTTTTTTGATGTCCAGCTTCTGCGGGTGCGTTTCCTCCTCTGCGGGTCTGCCCATGCGGGACTTGGACCGCAGACACAAGTGCTAAGTCATTTAATGAGATCCATCTCAGTAGACGGTTATCCACCAAAGTGAGATCGCGTAAGCGGGTCTTGCTCCGCGTAAGCGGAGATCACTATATCAGAATCCTATATTTTCCCCATTTGAACCATTCTTCTTCCATTCACTAAATTGGTAACCGAAGGAGTTCTAAGGGCAATTTGAGGAGCTTTTAGAGTTGATTAATTGGGTAAGTTTTCTTTCACTCCATTGTGTTTTGTTTAATGATTAAGCTTGGATTTGATGGTGGAATTAAGAGGTTTAGTTAGAAAGAAAGCTTGTAGACCCTTGGTTGACTTCATGAATCTTATGCTTGGAAAACGGGATTTTGTTGGTAAATATTGTTTAATCTAGTCATGAATTACTTGGAATGAGTAGATACTAAGTTGAATCTATCTAAATTTCTTGGATTATGAATATGAAAATTTAGGGTTTCTTTCTAAATTGGGGGTGTTACGGTTAGCATTTCACGGGCGGGGTTAGCGCTCGGAATGCTACTTCGAACTCGTTGGTGCTCTTTCAGACTTTGTTTTAAAAGAGTCGCCACCTAAATTTTAGGAAATTAGGAAAACCAGTTTCGAAGGGTTTATTCATATACCGTGAAAAATCCTTCGTAATCCAAAGTTTTAGGCAAGAGTTCTGGTGATCCCCTAGGGAAGGTGTTAGGCACCTTAGTATTAAGGATCCGTACTATACGGTTGACTTTCGAATTCCAATGTATGAGTATTTGCATGATCTGTTTATTTCCCGCATTACAAAATCTGTCATTTTTGCATATCATGTTTTGAAATAAATTGAGTATATCCCCTTTACATATAGGTTATTTAGGTTTAGATTTATAATATCCGGATACAACTAGCTCCTTTTATGTATAAGGACAATAGCAATTTTTTGTAAAAAAAAAAAAAAAAAAATTAAAGTATAGGACAAATGGATTTTGTTCATGCTTAACTCATACATAGTCTGGGTTAATCCGTTTAATATGTTTTCAGAATATCCTTATCTAAAACTTTATATTTACAAATGGATTACACGGATTTCAATTTATTCATATGAGGCATTTTGTTGTTTTTCTTTTTATAGCAAAGAAACTAGTTTTCTTTTATCCGGATTTGAGGCCTAATACTTGTATAAAGGAGTCATATTTTCTTATGGGCTCTGCCCAAATTTATTGCTGAAAATTTGATTAAGTGTATGTCTAGATGTGTTGAATTTTCACTGGGTTTTAGCCCAAATCCCTTTTTCTGTTACTGGGTTTAGCCTAAAAATGGTCCTTTATTTTTTTGAAAATTTGTTAAGGTGTGGTTCCAAAAAAAGGTGTTTTCAATTGGGACCTCAGCCCAGAATTCTCATTTTTTGCGACTGGGCTTGGTCAAAAATATTCCCATTTTTGGTTTTTGAGGAAAACTGAGTTTTTCCCTTTTTAAAATTGGTTCTTGAGATTTAAAACATCCATTTGATTTTTTCTTTAAGAATATGGTGTCAATATTCCATAATTCCCTTTTTATCATCTTTATTGATTTATTTACCTAGCCACTATTATTATTTTTTTTCAAAAATCATTTGTACTAAGCTCGGGTTTGAAAAGTCGTACGGGGACCTAAAGTCGAACTAAACGGCGTAGGCACCCTTGTCCTAAGACGACTAGTTCATAATCATAATGATTTCAATAATATACATGAGTTTTTACAAAATATTTACAAGTATGAAATACAACAAATCATACATAAGGGAAAACATAAATAAATGAATAAATTGGAAGAAAGGGGAAGGCTAGGGGGGTACCAAGCCCCTAGTTGGCCATTTTCACCCATGGCTGGGCCTTCTATAATACATATTAGCTTCCACTTTTGTCTTCTTGAACTCGATAATGCGAAAGAATGGGTTGTTGGGCTTTGGCCTAAAAGATTGGCTTAGACTCGACCCAAATGGCCATGGGGTGAAGAGGAGGAGAAAAGAAAAAGGGGACCCAATTAGTTATATTTTTTGAACTTATCACATATATAACTATACAAACATGTATATATACATATAATTTATTTACAAAAATCTGCAGTTATCACATCCGCATCTGCACCACTGAGCTTTTATTGGCAAGGATTTGGGTAGTGAATGGGAAAGTCACCATCCGTGTTCCTGACGCCGCACAAGATCCAAGGGGTTTCATGAACCCCAGGCATGGCAGGGCATCGGGGAATGACTTAAGACCATACCTAAATAGCTAACCTAATTTCCCAACCAATACGGCCAGAGGAGAAGGAATCATAACACAGGATTTCACATCCATTCATAAGGATAGCATAGGTTGACATATATCGACACAGTGTAACCAACAACCAAACAGAGATAGGAGGCATGATACAAATGGAAGCAACAACCAAATACATGGTTATGGATACACAGAAACATCACAACAACACACACATATATGGAAGCAAGCAGATACGGTATAGATAAAAGGCCAACTAAGAACCACTTAAACATAGCATGAATAAGGACAGACTAGAGGCATGGAGACATGGTTTAGATGGAAGCTAGCTGCAGATTTCCATGTTCATGGGAGAGCACAAGGAAATTCATACAATGGCAACCAACAAAAGAGACATATGGAGACCTCATACACAACAGAGCAGGTTCATATACACCTCTGAACCTGAGCATTTATTTAATTTACAAAAGGGCATGTGCAGGATCACATTATGGTGTAATAAAACCAATTGGGAATCTAGACAAGCATGGCACAACAGAACCAGGCCTCTTTGAGTTTAGCTGGCTATTGCAGGACATAGTGATGCTCAAAAAAAAAGAAAAAAACAAACTAATGATGGCAGCAAGACAAGAGTATGTCAATCTAAGCATACTTAAGAGTTATTCCCACATTCTTTCGAATTGAGTTTTAACCTGAGTCATTTTGCTATTAAAGGGTTCATTAAGTCATTTTAACTTCACAAAATCATTACACACTAGCCTGACTATCCAGCAGGTCATGTCATATTATAGGCTCTATCTAGCCAAGTCACAGAGGTTCCTATAAGGCAACCAGCCAAGTAGTGGCCACTAAACACATGGACCAAATGTTAAGGCCCAGGCCAGGACTCAAAGAATTCAAGAGGGAACATGACAGGCAGGCTTTCCTATTGAGCCTTGAATTAGTTTGCTCTAGATAAGATCATGCAGGAATTTAGTGATTTAGGCATAAACCCAGGTTAGCAACTTTGACTCACACTTTCTTCTTTTTCTTTCTTTTAGACTTTAGGCATGAGAAAATCACACTATTAACTAGGGTCAGTGTCAACTTCATTTTAATACACTCAGGATCTTCAGACAGGATTCAGAGACATCTCATGTAAACAAGTAATCAAACAGACTTGGATTAATGGTGATCTTCTAAATACTTGATCTAATATACCTTCAGACTTTTGGCATAACTGGACTCTAAGACAAAGTATCAATCAATGTTAAAGCAGGTCCTAAATTGCAATGTCCAGGTGCAAAGGCAACAGGGGACTCATGTTCACAGATAGGCCATAGGGTAGACACACAGGTTTCTACTCAAGTTCTAATGACTTAGTCCTTCTAAAGTATTGGTTTAGACCATTTACTAGCTTGCTTCTTAGACAGGATTCTTCTTATTAGCAACCAATGTATACATAAAGTCCAACTGACCTTAGTGATTCCTTCTTCCCTTTCCTTTACCTGGTCTCTTTCCTAATTCTGAAGAAGATCAGACCTATAAAGCAATAAACTCACCTAATCCATTATTAGCAACTAGTGGTCGATTACCAGTCCACACTCTTCACTTCTAGCAGCCTCCTAATTAATTCAGACCCCTTTTCCTTGGTTCATTGATAAGAAATAGGGATCAATGGGTATTCATAATACAATACATGCCCCACTGATCCTTGAGGTATGCCATGGTATTTTTTATTTGAGGAAAAGGCATTGTGAACCAAGTTTGATCTTGGTTCTTCCCAACCCCACTTCAAGGTACCTTTAAAAGACCTCCTCAAGGCCCAGGTGACTTGAGTCCATCCATATACATTCCCTGATCCCCTTTCCTTGTCAATTAACCAAGATGCATGCCATTAGGTGACCCTGCAGACTTCCATAATTAAACTAGTCTAAACACCATAGCCAGATTAAGGTCTCAAACTCTACTAACTCCTAACTTGTGTATTATTGATCTAACAGTCTGCTTTTTAAAGTTAGTTATCGTAAGCTTTTTAGGCAAAACAAAAACCAAGGCAGACCTCTAAATGGAACAAAGGATTCTATCATGGATTAACCACATCATATTTATCTTTTACCTTAATTAATTAACACTCAACACCCTCCCTTTAACCATGCTCATTATCAGATCTAGGAACCATTGCATATCATGATTTTACTATATCATTCAGTATACCAATAGCCTACAGGAACAAGGTTCAAACCACTCATTTTATGCAACAGTTTAGTGCCATCAGACATCAAGAACAGATAACACATCTCATGGGTAGGTTGTCACATACAGACTTCATATGTTTTACAAGAGGGATACTTCATATATCACAACACAGTAACTCAAAGGAAAGAAAACACACAAGCCAAATAGATGGGTCTGTAAAGCATAACCAAAATCTAGAACAAGGTCATGGCAACTAACACTTAGGGATCTATGTGAGTTTTCAGACAATTTCAAATATATCAAGAAGATAGTTAATTAAGCAGTGTTCTCATGATGGGCCATAGTAGTACTTGGGACTCAGTGATTTCATCAATAGGCCTTATTATTCAAAATTGGTGTTTAGACAGTCATGTAAAGACCTCTGGTAAATCCCATGGTTATAGGAAATGAGATTTAGAAAGAGAGAGCTCCTAGGTCCTGAAGAAAAGACAGTGCAGGGTGAGGCCATTAAACCCCCCCCCCCCCCCCCCCCACCCCCACCCTTTCCTGATCTCTCCTTTCAGTAAAAGGGGAGCAAAGGCTCGATTGGTCATCACTTCTAGTTCATATCTAAGCTCACCCTTTACTCCCCAGAAACAAACACCCCTTTTCCACCCCCATCCTAAACCAAGTGACACATCACCAGGGGTCCTCCTAAAGGTTAAGTAGCTAATCCTCTATTTTTGTTACACCTTGGAAATTTCATGTCGTCGTGTAGTGAATAAACCAACGCGAGCTTAAGGATGACAGGAAGTCCTAGGATGCATACGTTAAGATTTTGAAGTTTTATATAAATTGATGAAATAAGGAATGATAAGGATAAGTGGAGTATAAGTGGGGTTTAGGAAGGTTTCGTATATCATCGTGTTAAGAATTGTTTGGTAAGGCCTTGAGGGCGAGTTATAGGGATGTTTAGATCATTAATGAAGTATTAAACAAGTGTTAAAAAGGTTGTATAAGGATTGGAGATCAAACGAAACGACGAGGACAACGTAGGAAAAACTGTGAGTTACACGACCACATTATACGGACCGTGGAACTTTATACGGACCATATAATGGTCTGTATAACCCAACAGCAACAATGTTTTCCATGGTGGTGAACCACGGACACTTATACGGACCGTATAATGTTATACGGACCGTATAAGTGGTCGGTATAATACCCGACGGACTGATTAAGTTGCAACTATAAATACATGTTCCCACTTTATTTTCTCATTCTTTCTACTTCTCCACTTCTCTCCATGCTTCTAGAATATTCCATACATATCACTTTCAAGAATACAAGGGGAAATCAAAGGTTCATACCATAAATTCAAGTGAATAGAGTGCAAGGAAGCTCTTTGGGGTTGCTAGAGTCAAGAAATCCCTTGGAAATTGAAGCTAGGGTTTTCTTCAAGTGAAGTATTACCAACCAAAACCCGTTCCTACACATTCAAAGGTGAGTTTTATGATTATTCCATGTTGTTTAAGGTATTGAAAAGTTGAAAAACTTGGATTATGGAAGAAGAGGGAAAATAGGTTACAAAATATGAAATTAGTGGCAATTGTGAGTAGTAGATTGATATGAATCATGGATATTGATATGTTGTGATTGTAATTACGTTATGAATGATGTTAAGAGTATGAGAGAAACATTAGATGAGAATGAATGAAACGTTTTATTATGATTATGATTATGGATGACCTTGAGAGGAAATTGTGGGGATTGGATAATGATGAATTTGACTAAAGTCATTGATGATGATATTATGAATGTTATTATTGACGTTTGAGAGTTGATATGTGATATGGAGAAAGTAGTAGAAACAAAGGAGATGCTGCTCAATTTTCTATAGCTTTAGTTCAAATACGCTTATGTTGTCGATTATCTAATGTGAGTATAAACTCTCTTGAAGGTAGAAACGTGAATGTTAGAGAGGAACGTTCAAGCGATAGAGTAGCTAAACGAAAAGGTATGTAAGGCTAGTCCCTTCTTTCTAAGGCATGATTCTTATGACATGATATTCTTTATCTCTTCATGACTTTCCTACGTCCAAAAACTATGAGTTAATCTTGGCAAAGAGCTTCATATGAGACAAGATAAGAGATATGTTACGAGCATGATAATTATGATGATGAGTCCAAGTCTAAAGCCCATGATATTATGTTTCTACAAAGCTAATGATTCTTATTATGACCCATTGATGTTGTTCATTGTATACACTCACCTTATATGTTAATTCTTTCAAGGTGAGGCAGAATGCTTATGAATGCTCCATAACGGAATCGGGGGTCCACGACCTTATGTCACCCCGATAGAGTATAGTTGTCCTGAGTTTCCATTCATGCATTACGATAATAGTAAGATGAGACTATGTTAAGTCTATGAGATGCACATGATGATATCACACCGCGCCTACATGGCCGGGCAGACACCGCTAAAGCGGGCAGCGTATACACCATGTCTAGACGGCATGGGCAGACACCACTAGTGGGCGGCATGAGATGACACCCCAGACGCGGGAGGCCTGGACGCAGGCTAATGATTATCACACCGTACCTATA
Source organism: Lycium barbarum (assembly GCF_019175385.1). Lineage (NCBI taxonomy): Eukaryota > Viridiplantae > Streptophyta > Magnoliopsida > Solanales > Solanaceae > Lycium > Lycium barbarum. The sequence goes on along the minus strand of NC_083340.1, from coordinate 118,528,615 downwards.
TGGTCGGGCAGCTTATACATATATGCATACATGATATGATGATGACTATGAAGTAAGTTAGCATGCATTATTTCAGTTTTAAGTGACAATCATTTACAGATCGCTCTTCACTCGATGTCTCCATATTTTATTGATATATCATTATTGTTTATGCCTTACATACTCAGTACAATATTCGTACTGACGTCCGTTTTCTTTGGACGTTGTGTTCATGCCCACAGGTAGACAGGGAAACGGTGCAGATCCATAGGAGCCATCAGCAGATTTACAGGAGCACTCCATTATTCCGAAGGTGCTATTTGTTTCATTCTTTTGTGTATATATATACGTATTTTGGGCATGACGGGGTCCTGTCCCGTCCATATGTCTAGTACTCTAGTAGAGGCTCGTAGATACGCATGTGTGGGTAGTATGGTCTCACGATGTCCTCATTGTATATATATTATTTTGATAGCCGAAGGGCTTAAGTATATAAAAGTAATTATGTTTACAAATGAAAAATGGTTTTCCTATGTTTATGAGCACAAGAATAATGAAGAATCGTATAACGAGTATGATGAGTAATAGAATGAGTGGTGCTCGGTGGTTAGCCCCGGGTACTCGTCATGGCCCCTAGTCGGGTCGTGACAGTTTTAATGCAGCACCCCAACATGTGACTCTTTATTTTTTATCTACTAAGTGATGTACAAACAAGCGAAGACAGAAGAAATAAACACTACACATATAGCTCATCATAGAGGACTTTGACAAACTAGAACGCAGATTTGCCCTTTTTTTTTATTGTTTTCTCACCTTGCCGTTTTATCTCTCAGAACTAGGGAACTATTCTCATGAAACAGTTAAGACAAGGCAGGGGTCCTTAATTTTAAGTGTACATCAAATGAAGGACAGATATGACCATGACACTACGCAGATAGCTCATCCATGCTTAAGTAAGTTGACATTTGGTATTGGATCAGTTAACTATAGTTCAAACAGGTTTATCCTACCTCTGATTAATGATTAATAAGAAATTTAGTTCAGGTATCTACTAACCAAACAAGGTATTCATACTAAGACTGGACAAACAACAGATGCCATTTATCCTTCAGCTATTATATTTTCTCAAATGACAAATGACTTAAAATCTATTCTCAACATTACAACCAATTTTGAACCTTAACTCCAAGAAGTATCTCTCTAAACTTGAGCTTACTTCAGCATTTTTCTTTATTTTGCTCTTAATTCAGTCTTACTCATGTAAATGATCAAGATAAAGAATGAATTATTACACTAGTGGTCCTAAGTAGAACTCCATTTAAACTTGGTTTGTAAAGTATTACTTATCAATCATGATCATATGTTCACTACAAACAACCACAGACCAACACAATTCATTAAGATATCAACTTAAGCTAAACATGTTCACTTTAGTAACTTCAACAAACCAACACTCAACTAAACAAGGAAGGTTACAGGAGAATGATCACAAAAAACTTCAGACCAAACATAGCCCAACTCAGTAATGCTCAACAGTCAAGACAAGCAAGAGAAAACTAAAGAAGATAATATTAAGGCAGGTTAACAAAATTCAACAATATTCCTAAATTAAACATATCACTAGCCAAACTTAAAGGAAAATACAAAGAGGTAATAATAAGATAAAATGTTACCTTTTTTATGCGCAGCCGTGTCAAGAGTTGAACTTGGAGCCTTTGTCCTTCCAAACCTCCGACTCAGACCACACAAAAAAGAAAGAAAACACAAATATTTCAGAACTAGAGAAGACTCAAACCCTAGAACAAGGCTAAATATTTTAAAATTTTACTGTGAACCTAGGCTTTGAGTTTAAATGCTCAAATTAAGGCTCTGAGGTTGTCAAGAAACTTTTTTCAACTTCCAAAAACCTATAATTTGTGAGAGGGTTTGGGTTCTATTATAGAACCCCAAAGTTCATTCAAGGAGTTAAACACACGATGTGGGACAAACCAAATTTCCCAGAAATTACTATTTGTAAGACTTCCTACGACCCATATCAACTCGAATCAACAACGAATGGTCTGATTTGAGTCTTGTTTGAGTCGATATGACCCATTCTTGTTCAACCAATGAGGCTCAAGAATAAAGCACAACAAATCACATAATTAACTTGAAAGATAAAAAAAAAAATAGAGCAAAAGAGGCTATTTATTACCGTGTTTGGAATTGTTTTCGCGAAATCAAGTGGAAACATTAATTGTTTCACCATAATAGACATGAAAAAGTTGTGGTCTCTCTATTACCTCTGCATTTTTGCCATTTTTGATGGAGAGAGAGGAGAGAAAAGAGGTGTGACGCCTAGGGTTTTCACAGAAAGGGAAATGGAGGGGAGAGAGGAGGTCAAGGCCTCGTTTGGTATCAAATGAAATTGTGAAAGGGTATTATCCCCTTTAAGTCGTCTAGGCTTGGGCCGGGTCGAGGTCTATTCTTGGACGGGACTCGGTCCAAGTCATAAAAAAATAAGGTTGGCCCTTTTTATGTATATAATGTATACATATATATGTATACCTAATGGATACACACACACACACACACACACACACACACACACACACACATATATATATATATATATATATATATAGATAGATAGAGAGAGAGAGAGTAAAGTAGGTAATTTAATAAACGGACAAGAACTAAAGTATTGATTATTGGTCATAATATTTCAATTATATTCAAATTAGGATATAATTATCCTATTAAATAATTTGAAAGTGGCCAACTGTGTAAATGGGCTTAATTTTGCGAATATGGGCCTAATTGATGTTAATCTGACTATTATTTTAATTATGGCCTAATTAGCAAATTTTAAAATTAAATTGCATTAATGACCTTAATTAATTTGAGCCAGTGGATTTGGTTATTTCAATTAAGGCAATTAACAGGCTAATTTTACAAAAATGACCCCAATTTCCTTAAACCATGAATTGGTTAATTTAATTGTGGCCATAACAAAAAATAATTAAACAATTAAAAATCAATTTGCAATAATGACCATCTAGTTGATCAATTAGCCTGATTAAAACATTTATAGACAGTTATAAATAACTTGCCAAATTATGCAATTATACAAAATTAAAGATTAAGGGGTAAAATGGTTAATTATTTAAATTACTCAAACTCCTTGAATTGAAGGGCATAAAGTATTTGCTAATTTTGATTTTTGAAAATTTAAACAATTAAATAAATGATTATTATTTTTAAACAAAATGCCTTTATCTTTGATTAAATCTAACAAGTATCTCATAGATGTCATAAAAGGTACCAATTAGTTTCTAAATAATTTGTGATGTCATAAAAATCTTTTTTACCAATTTAAAGGAGTAAAATATTGACTTGAACAATTTGTATAAAAATTATTTAAACCCTTTAAGGTGCGTAGCTCATTTTATTTATCCAAGGACTCTGAGTGATTAAAATAAATTATGGAAGGTCAAAAATTAGGTGTCAACGGGTTTTTTTTTTTATTAAAAGGTGAAATTGACGATTAATTGAGCTTAATTAGTAATTGAGGGATAGTATTGGACTTCCTAAGTGTTGATTAACCGATTTTACTTTAATTTCCTATTTTACCCTTATGGGCCCGATTTTCTCTTTAAAAAGGGTTAATTTCGACAAGTATAGTATTGTAGCAATATAGGTACCGTTAGTCTTCGTTTCGAATATAGAATACATTGTTCAATAGACTTCGATTATTCGGAAGCTCTCCGGATGGGCAAAGACTCGTGTTGGATAGTTCGTGGCACCCGCTCAGCACTGGGTAAGTAATGGTTTACCTTTTGGTTAGACTCCAATTAGTGAAGCAGTTGTAAGAGTTAGATATTGACGGGGAAATAAGGCTAGGCCTTCGACTATGGAGTTGGGATGGAATTCTAATAGGTTGGTTGTTGTTGTTTGTGGGCTTGTCGCCTTGTTATTGTGATTGGACTTGTCGCCTTATTTGCTATGTTGTGATTTGTGTATGCATTCATCTCTTTATTGTTATGCCACTTATCATCAGAAAGAAGAAGAATCATGAGATTAGGCTTGAATTATGATGTGTGCTTATGATAAGACACGGATGAGATTTTGGTTACGATTTGTTGTTGATTATGATATCTTGCATGGCATACACTCTCATTTCATATGTTGCATTGATATGAACTGTGACTTGGTACTGATAATGATAAGTAAGACAAAGGAACATCTGAGCTCTTTGCCGAATTGTGTAAAAGTGAGATGAGAATTTGTGATCCGAGGTTGCTACTGGAGTGGAATGTGTTATACTTGGTGCCTGAGGTTTCATGCCGGGACGACATGGACTTCGCGGGTCTCCCACGGGTCATGACTATTGGGACGTGGAGGTTTCCGTCTGTAGCATGTGTGTACAGGTTTGGGGTATTTGTCCAATACATTGGGTTGCATCGCATATGCATTCACTCTTGGATCCATTCTTCATTGATTGAATTGTACATGGCATTGATATTGAGTTGATCTTATGTTGATTTGTTTCGTGAATGTTCTTCACTGCTTACATGTCTACTTGTTGATTTCTTCCTTCATATATGTGAACTAATTATTGTCAGCCTATGATACCTACCAGCACAGAGTGTTTATACTAATACTACCTTGCTGTACTCCTTTCTGAGTGCAGAGTTTGCTGCAAGATCCATGTCAGCCCCTCATGAGTTATTCCCGAGGCTTCTAGTACGAGTTTCCAGGTTGAGCCATGTTCCAGATCCACAACCCGGATGTCCTTCTATTCTGAGACAGTATTTTATACTTATGTAGTTTATAATGGCTCTTGTACTATGACTTAACCAGATTCGTGGGATTTCATTTGTATTTTTGCGTTTAGATATTTATGATATGATATTGAGACTGCTTAAATAATTCTATTTCATTTTGTATGTTTAAATGAATTGTTGAATAAGGGAAGGGTTAGCCCACCAGGAGGGTTAGTGTGGTGCCCTCTCGATCCACTAGTTGGGTCGTGACAAGCCATTTTTGCGAATTTAAAATGAATGTATTAGAGACACACTCAAAGTTAAGCTCTACTGCACGATCTAGACCAGAAAGAACATGGAGCTTTTAAAATACCAATAATCCCTTATTTATAAATGTGGAGCGCTCACAACAATAAAAGAGATTCTATTGACAATCTTCATAGACCCCTAGCTAGGCCCTAGGACTCTAAAAACTTAGGCTTTAATACGAAGTTTGTCATCACTTGATTTCTGACTGTGTCATGATCGACACTTGATACCGTAACTTGACTGAGTGAACCAACTAATCTTTCCTTTCTATCTTAGCATTTAAATAATAGAGATCATTTTTGTTGAATTCCAAAAACCTTAAGTTTGAAAATATTTCACATGATTCAAATTTTAACATCAGACATCTAGTAAAAAACATAGGAACTCATCTAAAATGACTTATAACTTTAAGTTTTGTCTATGAAGCTTCTAACGAATACAATGGATTTCTCGAGACATAGATTTCCTGGCTAATCCTCAACTGAAAGTAAATATAATGCAAAAGGCTGAAAGCAAGGAATAACTCAGGAACTCCATGGTCTGAAATGCATGAGCTCACCAAAATCAACTGGAACGGGAGTAGATCCAAACGCATACCTTGCTCGGCTAATAATCTGCGTCTACATTGACATTAGACAATGTAGGTCAAATAGGAAAACAATAGGATGCTAGTACACCACAGCAGTACTTAGTGAGTAAAACAATCCTTCCACTAAAATTAGAACGAGACATAGAAAGGAACATGAAATGCATGACACGATTTAAAATAATAAAAGTTTCTTATAAACAGTGGACGTATCAACTTGTGCTTCTCTTGTAAAATTCATTCTGTGTTTCTTTTGCAATACGTTCTCCCTTCTTTCTTTCATTCTTTTCCAGGGAGGACCCAGAGAGGGAGGACCCAGAGATGCTAACATTCTTACTTCACATATATTTTAATTATATTTATGTAATTTTTAAAATTCTTATGTACTACACCATCTGTTTCAATTCATGTGACACACTTTTCTTTTTAGTCTGTTCCAAAAAGAATATCACATTTCTATAATTAGAAATAACTTAACTTTAAAATCCCACTTTTACCTTTAATGAAATGATATGTAGCCACAAAAATGTCTAAAGTTTGTTTTGGACCACATATTTAAGAAATCTTCTTTCTTTCTTAAACTTTTTGCCAATCAAATGATGCCACATAAATTAGGACAAAAAGTAATTATATCAAGGGGTACAAGCACAACACACTTTTTTTAACGGAAAAGGATCAAGAATGCCTTTTAAACTATGCGAAATTGAACAAAAATGCCCCCGGTTAATAGTTTGGTCCAAAAATACCCCTATTGTTACTTAATTGAGTCAAAAATGCCCTTTTCGTAATAAAAATATTGTTTCTTTTCTTTTTAAACACATTCTTTTTTGTTTCTTTTCTTTTAAAGTTCTTTAACTAATAAAAAGTGGGAAATAGTCTTTTTTCTTCTTAATCTCGTTTTATCAATTAAAATAGAATAAATCCATGTGCTTTTCTAACGATAATATAGGTAAGTCAAACCTCTCTATAATGGTTGCGCTTATCTGAAAATTTCATAGCTGCTATACTGAGGTGATGTTATGTATGTATACTGTCATTTGATATTTAGATCTCATTTAGCGTTGTTATAAACAAAAGTACGCAAGAAATTATTTTTCGGTACTTTTTATGTTATAAATAAAAACAAAATACTTGTTAATTTTATACAAAATCGGTAGATAGAACATAGGTGATTTTGATACTATGAGAAATATTTTTTTTTCCTTTTAGATATTCGTACTTGAAATTTACTATGTGCATGACATTAATGATTATTACCATAATTATTTTAATATTATTTTTGTATAATATATTTCTTACAAAATATTATAACACAATATTTGAGTATGCCAGTTATAGAGAGGTAATTTTACAAAGAGTGTACCGCTATAATGAATGTAACTCTTGTTATAGGTAGAATGTTGTTATAGGGAAGTAAAACATAACATGAAAAATCGGTTCTGGAGAAAATCAGGCCATTATAGTGAAATGCTATTATAATGAATGACAATTATAGAGAGATATGACTATATATAAGATCATACTAAACCAATCATTAATTTTCATTTAGATAAAGATAAAATTCTTTTTCCTAATAAAACAAGTTGGTTGCATATGAGTTTTTTATGTAGTTGGGTCGGGTTTAAATGGAGCGGATTTAAAAATGAAATCGGGTTATGTTGGGGATTTCCATTAAGATAGGGGTATATTTAAAAATTTTAATGACGGGAGGGATATTTTTGACCCAAATTTATAATGGAGGATATTTTTAGCCCTTTTCCAAAGTAGAGGGGCATGTTTGACCCTTTTCCCTTAAAATTAAGGATTATATTAGCAAATGCTTATCATACTTCAACTCAGAAAAGATTAAGAAATAAATAAAAATATCTATTTTATTAGGAAAAAGAATTTTATTGTTATGTAAAAAAATTTAATGATGAGGTTACTATCATCTTTTATATGAGCTATATTATCAATTAAAAAAACAATGGAGTTATTCTAATTTAATTGATAAAACGAGAATTAAGAAGAAAAAAATTACTCGCACTTCTTTATTAGTTACATAAATTTTAAAAGAAAAGAAACAAGAAATTCTTCAAAAAAAAATATTTTACTAAAAAAAGAATGTCTTTAAAAAGAAAAGACAATATATTTATTAGAAAAAGGGCATTTTTAACCCAATTAAGCAATAATAGGGACATTTCTGTACCAAACTACTAGCGTACGAACATTTTTAGACCAAATTATTAACGAACAACATTTTTATTCAATTTCTCGTAATTTAAGGGGATTTTGTGACCCTTTTCCGTTTTTTAATGTTGCAAGCATAACACACAAACCGAGACGACATTTACTAGTGCATCCGGATAAAAAAGAGTGTTCACTTAGCATTTGCACACGAAAATACTAATTTCTAGGCATAAATAATGTAATTTGACTAAAAGACCCCTGATTAAATAGGTATTGAAATTTGGTCCCTTAACACTTTATAAATCTGAAAAAATAATGTTAATTATAAGTGGATATAATTTTTGAACCAAAAGAAAAAAATAAATGAACACTCTTTTTAATCGAGAGGAGTAATTTATGAAAAGTACCAGAAAGTACATAGGGAACTAATTATTCCCCCAAATCTTTTTTTTTTTTGGTTGTATTTTGCAGTAAAACCTAAAAGAAGACTGAGCTGATAATACTGAGGATGAGCATATAGTTCGTCATTAAAATTCTAATGTACTCACAGCAAGCAAGAAAAGATGTCCAACAATGCAGCTCCCACTCCTAACGAGGAGCAATCACAGTCGCAAGGCTACCCAACAGGGCCTCTCTCTTACCCTAAACCCGAAGCTGAATACCAAGAAATTCTTCAAAATTCACAACTTTTTTGGAACAAACTTCAGCAATTCTCTGCATCCTTATCTTCCAATTTCCAGTTAGTCTCTTTTACTAATTTACAATTTCATTTACTTAGCTTTTTTGTTTTTCAATGTGTTCAGATTTTATGTGCCTTGTTTCCGTTTTTATTTTTTTCGTGTTCTTTTTCCTTAATGTATAATCCCTTCGTCTCAAATTACGTGTGGCTTTTTTATTTTACACACCACTTGAAAAAAATACTCCCTACTTTTCAAAACGTTTGTCTTACTTGATGCCTCTTTCCTTTTACTCTTTAATTCCAATCTTTCCAAATAATAAGTTTAGGCATTTTGGTACATTCTACGTATCTTTAGTTAATAACCACAAGATTCAAAAGTCTGCTTTACTCTTTTAAACTCCTTGCCAAGTTAAAACCAGACAAATATTTTGAAACGGAGGGAGTATTAATTAGGAGGGGATTTTACAAGCCTCTTAAGTACTCCCTCCGGCTCGAAATAAGTGTCCACTCAAACTTTTTATTCTTATTCAAAATAAGTGTCTACTTACGTAATCAAGAAGGAATTAACATTTATTTTTTTAGATTTTCCCCTGTTTACTCAAGGCAATAAATATGCAAGAGTCTTATTAATTAAGGTTAGTTTAGTCAAATACCTATTTTTTTCTAGGAGTTAGTGTTTTCTTAAAGGGTGAAAAAAGCTAGGTGGGCACTTATTTTGAATGGGAGATAGTATTAATTAGGAGAAATATTTGACCTAATTTAACTTTATTTATGTCTAAGTTATAATCTCTCTATTAAATGTTTACTCTTAGTTATGTGTCATCTCTATTAATGACAAAATTCTACTAAGGGTAAAATGAAAAAAATAATTAATTGTGCCTTGAACTTCTAAACCGACAAATAATTTGAGACAACTATTTTTAATAAACACGACAAATAATTTGAGACGGAGGGAGTAATCTTGTTTTTTATAACCATGTTGTCCGGGCCAGTTTGTGCGTAGCTCGTTTTATCCACGAGATTCATATCACCTCCCACCAGGAACAAGTACCTTGTCCATCATAGGACAGATAGAAAGAAATCACCTAGCGTTTTTGTCTTTTCTGAAATTTGAACCTAAGACGTCATGATTTTTAACCCATTTCGTTGACTACTAGGCCACACCTTTGGGTCCTTAATGTATAATGAAAAAAGGATTAGAACAGTTTACTCCTTGTATTTCCTACAGGCCTCAATAAAGTGGAATCTCTTTTGAGGTACAAAGTAGTAGGGTAACATAGGAAGCTGGTTGTGTTTTGTTCTGGTTGTATAGTGAGTAAAACCTTTCGATATAAGATAGGACCGTCTCAGGTTGGAGTGTTTGCTCGTCCTTAAGGGCCGCAAGTGAGAGTTTTGCTCATTCCAGTCGCTGAAATATTACCAGGACCCACTTTTAGCAGGTGGGTGTATTATCTTTCACGAGGTGGGGGATTTTGTAGAGGAGTGCATGTATAAATAGATACATAGGTGGAATTATTTTCTGCAAGTTCACTTTACATGTAGGTCTGCAAGGATAATAAATAAATAGTCTATACTAATTCTTTTATAATAAGCGTAATAAACAGAATTTTTTTTAAGTAAAGGGTAGTCAAACCAATGTAAATAAAGATTAACTTTTGCTATCTTGTAAGGTTACAAAGTCCTCATTTTCCCAGCTTGCATTTGGTGGACAATATGGAAAGAGAGAAATTCAAGGTGCTTTGAAGACAGTAGTAGTGATGTACAAAAGATCAAGCTGAATTGCGTCAAACTTTTTACCTTGAGGAGACTGAATCCATAATTGAAATCCTAGGCTCTTGTTAGATTTTCAGAGTTTTGGATCAGCTTTCTCACTTTTGCTGTAAATATGGTTCCAGTGCAACCTATGCACTGATCAAGTCAATACATACCAATGTTACATTTTCAAAAAAAAAAAAAAAAAAGGTCCTCATTTTGGAGTGAAATGACCGGAGTCAAAGTTTAGTTGCATCTTATTGACCATAGAACTCAATGCTTATTCTTTGTTCCTTAGCCTGACAAAATAATTCGTTCTTTAGGGAGTAATCTGTTAGGATGCCAATAAGGTAATAGGCTAAACCGTATTTCATTCAGTTCTCAAGCCAAGTAAAGGCCTCTGGACCCACATCATGAAATTAATAGTTTTATATTGATGAGTTGCTCACTCATTTTTTCAGTTGAACAGTTAACAATTGAGTGCACCTCCCATCTTGTTAGGATTTGAAAGTTCATCTGCTGGTGCCGCACAGTTGATGCTGTGTTTTCGGCAAAGTTTAATTGCCACAGATAGAAACTATACTTTGAATAGTGGTGATGCAGTACATTTTTGCTTTATATTTTATCAAAATACTCTACTGACCTTGAATATCTTTAGGGACTTGAATTACTTCATTTTACTATAAATATGAACCTAATGGGGTTACGCTGTATTTGATGGAATGTTATTATTTTTTGTTCACTCACTTTCATCTGTGTTTATGAGATGTGCATGCATCAACTATTGGCTCTGAAATTAAGTATACTAAAGCACGGAGGATATTGTAAACTTCTTGGATACAAGAAAAAAGAGTAGATAAATAGTAATGTTTGGAGAAAATTAGAAAGATGAAGTAAGAATATGATATCTTCTGAGGCTAAGATACTTCTCAAACACACACACAAAAAAAAAAAAAAAAAAAGAGGTACAAAAAAAAAAAAAAAATCTTCTGGGGCAAATCTGAGGAAGAGATGATGAAACTGGAGACAGTTCATTGCCCTTCAGAATTGCCACAAGTACATGTAATGATGATTTTATCTGTTGTGATTAATTATATTTTTAAAGAAATTTTATATCATGTGTGTAACCTTGTTGAGAGTCTATTGCTGGCGTTGGAGTGAATTAATTGTGACTTTATCGAACTGCAGATTCATGTTAAAGAGGTTGCTTTGATTTGTCAAACTTGCTAATTGCTTAAAGAGTAAACAGAAAGTTAATGATCAAGTGTGGTGATCTTTTTTCTAAAAGACGTCGGTGTGATCTTTCCTCCTGTCATTCTAACTTTTCCCGACAGGATCCCTCTTGTAGCAGGAACACCACTAGATCTTCACCGTCTTTTTATTGAGGTTACATCTCGAGGTGGAATAGAAAAGGTATGTACAAACAAACATTTTGCTTCAGTGATATACATTTGCTTTTACATTAAAATGTCTTTCAATTTTGGTTAGAGAATCTTCAAATGGAACTACAGTAAAATGCCTTATTAAAGAAAAGAAAGAAACTACAGTAAAATGTAAGCATGTTGACACATGAAACTAATTGTTTCCTTCTGATTACATTGGATGTCATAGCCTCTTAGGTCCTAAATCATGTTTAAAATATAATAATGGGCTTTGAAACCTTCGGCCTTATCTCTGTCAAATTCTAGTCCGAAGGTTACTTGAAGATATGAAACAACTATCGAGTACATGTTCCACTTTGCATATAAAAATTTTACTTGTGGGTACGAAACTAGGATAAAAGATACGAAACAGCTATCGACTCTTTAAGGTTAATGCTAAGTTACGAGCATTTGTATTTTCTTCCTGTATATTCCGGTATCTCCTTGGTACTTGCCTCAATAAAATTTCCCTATTTTATCAAAAAACATACCCTAAATACGTTAAGTCTTGAATGCACAGATGCGACCTGGTAAGTGCTATACAAACTGTTAAAATCACTTTGGTGATAAGGTGGGAAATTGTTAAGGAAAGTTAGTATGAACTTGGGTGATACCTTACAAATAGCGGCTGTTTATTGTAGCTTTAGAGGAGTGAGGATAAAGGGCAGAAAAGATGAGAAAAACTAAATCAGAGATGCAACCTTCCATCATAAGGGTCATCAGCTATTGCTTATTCTTCAAAATTTGTCCATTCATCTTCAACTAATGATAGATCTAGTACAACTAGTATATGCAAGACATGATTTTGGACTAAGGGGTCAAATATGAGGACGTTGAACTATTCACATAAATAGGCTCTTGTCCTAGGCTGTACAACTGGTCCCGATGGGTTTTCACTCAGTGGGTTTGGAACCTTGAAATTCATGCATTAATCACCTATCCATCAAGGTCATACTCATCACCACTTCAGCAACCTTTTGGAGTTAGAGACCAACCTTTTAACGTTCAATTACAAGGACACTGATGCAATCTGTTAAGACAGGATTCAAAGGATCATTTACAGAACCGAATTACTTCATCTTTCTCTGAGATGCCAAAATTAGAAAATACCCTTTGGGGTCATCTGGTTTGTGGTTTAGTCATGTAGGGATTATAATATAAGAGTTATTATGCGGTAAATAATCATATAAGGTTTGTTAATGCGGGGAATAATCAGGTAAGGATTGTTATGCGGTGAATATTAATATAAAATTATAATAGTGAATGGTAATATGAGGATCGTTATGTGTTGATTACCTACTTTTTGGCCATTTTTATATTTAGATATTCTTATCCACGTATTGCTAATACATGTATTTTTCTTTCATATTCTTGCTATCAATTAGTGACGTAAATCAGTATCATTCTTCTAGATTATAGTTGTTTGTCACAATGGGGTTACATCAGTATAGCTGTAAAATACCATTAGCCTTAATAGTTAATACGGTTTTTTAGCCGACGCCCAATTAATGCCCTGGGTCTCTTCTCCACTATACTCACTAACTTTAAACATAAAAAATAACCCCCAATCAGTGAAATCCTCCATGGGAACGCCTGCCCCTTCACATTCCATCATTGCCAATCCTTCTCTTTTTACCACCACCAGTCCTCCACAAAGACCCCATAATCTAATCTATATATTTCTTTCGAAAGCTAAAAAAACAAGAAAAGATCTAAGGAAGATGAGATATGATGAAAGTAAATATATTTCATTCATAAACAAGGGCCATAAAACGGCCGTATACAAGTGGTATACCAAAAGGTCAAGCATCTACAAAAACATATGATTCTCTACAAACTCCACCCAATCGTCTATACAAAAGGGAACTTTCTGAGTACACCAAAAGCAAATAAGGGAACGGAGGCTACTCCTTAACTAGGGAAATCTCGACTCCAATCCTTCAAAAGCTCTTCTATTCTAATTAAGATACGCTAATTATATATCGATTATTCATCAAGTATGCACTGATTGATTAGTGATTAACTGATTATATACTTTTGACAAAATTTGTGATTCCACAATTGGAAATATCAAGTTCAATGAGCAACTAACAATTGCTTGAAGTTACTACCAAGGTTAGAACAACTACTACAGCTTCGTGAGGCCACTAACAACTTCCTATTTTCTGTGGAAATACCATCCATGATCGCCGATCCAAACGTACGAAATTCCACCGCGTGAAATTACTGCAAAGCTCCTTCAAACAACTCAAATTCACTAACTCCACAAGACTCACACCACCTCGATCAAAGCTCTGTGGTAACTTCAGATTTGGGCAGCCTTTACCAGCGATTTCAAACACTAAGTAGGGGTTTGACCATGCAATTTGGAGCTCAAATTTAATGTTTTGATTTGAAATCAGTGTTTGTTTATGACATTTGAACAATTCTTCAACTTCAATTTGAAATTTTGATTTTATTATCAAAACAAATAAAAAAAAATTGAAATTTTGATTTCAAATCCCATATTCACCTAAAAGCTATGATTTCAATTCCAAGTTTGTGATTTCAATTTTTTTTTTTAAATTTAAAACTTGACCCACAAATTTACATTTTGCAACAAAAGACCCATTATTTTAAATTTTGCAAAAAAAAAAAAAAAAGGACCATGCTCAAATAGATTGTCTGTACCATGTGGGAGGATTATATCTAATTAAAGTATAACTAGTTACTGCTATTGTTGATTTATTGGACCAGTGGATCTTTGTAAAATTATATGTATTTGAAAGTTTGTAATAGCATGTAATCTCAAACATTTATTTATCAAAGGAACATGAGATATGCAATTTATTAATGCGACACCTTAGATATTCCGATATCTTCTTTATGAACACTATGATTTGCTCATTCGGAAAGATTGTATAAGAATTGGGGAAGTTTTGATGGTTTTAAAAAATTGTTAGATTTTCCTGTTTATAAGAAACAATACAATTTTTGAGATCCAAATTGCATGTCCAAATAAAATTTCAACATCAAATCAATCTGATTTTTAATCAGTAATTTCAATTCATGATTTGAAATCATGGACAAACGGTCCAGTCCCTAAATCATTCGAAGAGATGGAATGGTGGAGGAGATGCAGGGGCCCACAGAGAAGAAGAGAAGAAGAGAAGAATGCCAGAGAAGAAGAGAAGATAGGAGAAGAACAGAGGACGACCAGAGAAGAAGAAGAAGAAGAGATATGGCAGATACAAATAGAAAGATCGGCTAAAAATTGTGAATGTTGAGACCAGAATATTTATTTCGGGTAGTTTATAAAGATTGAGGCTTTTCTTTAAATGGACTTGAATTTGCTGCTATATCGCCTTTATGTAGGGTAAAAATTCCTAAATTTTAGCATGCACATGAAATACCTTTTGTATCAAATAAAATAAGTTGCTAAACTGAAGAGGCAGAGAATATTTATGGCTAAAAATAAAGATTCAATATAGTCCAAAATTTTGCAACAAAATAACTTGGTCAACTGAACAACATTAGTTCATTTTTCCAACAAAACAGAGTAGCCTTCATAAATAATTGAAATAAAAAGTACAATAATACGAAAGGATAGAAAAATGCACAAATTAAGACGACCACTACAAAAAAAGCAACATGAAAAAACAATTATCGAACAACATATTTATTACATTCTCAATCGAGATCCTTGGAATGTCCATCATCTTCAGCATTGGTTTCATCGCCCTTCGGTTGTGTAGGCTCTGTACCGCTTCCACCCCCTAATGTAGCTATAGTCTCAACAAACCACGGGTCATTCTCTTCTATTAAACTTGCTGGTAGGATAACATGTTTGTTATTGGAGGGAGGATTTGAACCCTCAGGGGTTGGCCTGGTGGCAATTGACTTGAGCCTTGGGGTGCTCCCTTTCAAGGTCTCAAGTTTGAAACCCACTGGGTGCAAACAATTTTTGAGGGCCATCGGACTGGGTAAAACCTGAATTAACCGTGGTGCACTTGCGGGAAACTCCTTGCCGAGGGCCTGTGCACCCCCGGGATTAATCGGGGCTCTAAGAGACCCGGACACCCGGTGCTTAATCAAAAAAAAAATAAAAAATTGGAGGGAGGATTTGGAGGTTAATTGAGCTTTTGCTTTATTTCATTAAGTTTAGCCATCTTAGAAGCAGATAACTTTAACAAACCTTTAATTTGTCTAGCATCAAGTTCATAAATACTCCTTTCTTCCACAAGTTCATTGAAGAGGAGTTTTATTTCCTTCTCATTCATTTTTCCTAGAAGATAAGTTTCATGTTTGACTAACTTTTTAAGCCTTTCGGCCTCAAAAAAACTTAAATACCTCATTAATACATCCTTAGCCGGACCTTTAGATTGCCAAGTAATGGGTTGGATTTTCTCCGGGCTAAAAATAATTATGGGCACTTCTACATCACATAGAGTAGAAACCTCTTCCGCTTTCTTAAATAAACTTGCTGTGCTATGTAGATTGAGTTTCTCACATCTTCACTACAGTCCCTAGTATGTCTAAGCCTTTTTCTAGCCATATTGATACTCAAACATAAAAATGCACTTCCTTTTGGAGTAGAATATATAAAACTTGAAGAGGTGTGCAGCTTTTATAGATGCCTAACAGGACTTGTCACTGTAGGAAAATTAAAAAGTTTCAAGTTGGTTGAAGATAGTATAGTCAAGTTGGTTGAAGATAGTATAGTCCAAATTTTAAATAATTGATTAGCATAATCTGGTTCTAAGGAAATTCTTTTAAACTTTTTCTTAAAAAGTTGAAAATTACTAAAATTCAAATTGAATTTGACATGTCATAGTGCACGATTATTTTTGGAGTTAGGAAGTGCAAATAATTAACTTTTGACAAGGGCACATTTGGTAGAAAATGGTTTCTATGGAAAATATGTTCTATAAAAGATGTTAGTATATTCGTAGAAAACATTTTGGGATCATATTTCAATATTTTGATAGATAAAAAGGTTTGTGATAAATTTTAGTTGTGCAACGCGTAGGAAAAGGTATGAGACCTAAATAATATCTAGTCCAATAGGGTAGTATTTTAATGCTTTTCCCTTTTATAATCATACAAACACTAGCTTATGTTATTTTACCATTCGTAAACATATAATTATGAATTTCCTATATAACTATTCTATTCTCCATGTAAAGAAAAGTAGTCCCTCCCACCCAATTATGTGATATAGTTTGACTAGGCACGGATTTAAGAAAGAAAGGAAGACTTTTGAAACTTGTGGTTTAAATAAGTCATAGATATATGTGTGGCTGTAAATCTTTTCATTAAGGGTAAAAGGGGAAGTTTAAAGCTAAATTGTTTCTAAATATAGAAATGTATCATTCTTTTTGGGGCAGACTAAAAAGGAAAGTGTATCACATAAATTGAGACAGGAGGAGTAAAAGTTTTTGTTGCGCCCATAAAGGAGGAATATGATCATCACCTGATGCCATCAACAAGCATCTAGCGCAAAATAATGCATATACAACTACAAAATAAATTGTAGCTAAATATGAATTTTCGTGGCTAAACACTTTAGCCACAATGATTTCTTCTGTAGAATATCGTAGCAAGAAATGGCGTAGCTAAAAGTTAGCTACAAACTTTACATATTTTGTGGCTAAAGACTTACTTATTACTATAAAATTTCATTATGTTGTAGATAGATTGGTAAAACTCTTTGGTCATGAAATATAGCAAACAATCTTATTCTTTTACTACGACAAAGGAAATATATAGAATTCTTTATCTTTATATTGTCATCACAAGGTGATCTACGGTGGCAAAAGATTTAATTTGTTTGCCATGAAAATTCAAAATTTTCTGGTTATTTTTATAGTTTAATATCGTGGCAATAGTGTAAAGCCCTTTAAATTTTTTAAACTTATTTGGGCTAATTTTGGCTGAAATAAAGTTATTAAAGCAACCCAAGGTTTGTGGGATCCACACAAGGGTAGGAGAATGATTGAAGAACGTTAAAATATTCAACGTATGAGTAGGAAAGTGTTGATAGC
Source organism: Lycium barbarum (assembly GCF_019175385.1). NCBI lineage: Eukaryota > Viridiplantae > Streptophyta > Magnoliopsida > Solanales > Solanaceae > Lycium > Lycium barbarum. The sequence continues at coordinate 118,510,952 of NC_083340.1, read as the reverse complement.
AGAAACATTGGACAAATGAAGTGAAATGGAAGAAAGAAACAAAACAAGTCCAGGACCTGTCGCTGCGACTCCCGCACTAAGTCGCGAGAGACAATCGAGGGCGAGCAAGTAGAACCAGAAAGTCCCGGGGGCTTGGGACGTCCTCCGCCCGAGATGACTGAAAAACCTGGAGGGGGCCGCATGATACCTGTCGCGACGCATGCTTCCCTCACACGCAACCTGGACAGTATAAAAGGAGGGATTACAAGGTGGGGGGAAATAGTGAGATTTTGGAGCTTGGGAATTTTCTCCCTATCCCATCCAGCTAAGATCAATTCCCAAACAGTCAAGTTGAGTTTTTATGGATAGTTTGGGTTAATTCCAACACATTGACACTTCAATAAAATATTTTGTTTAATGGGAGCTGGTCATGTATTGCCTTGTATTTGAAAATCCGCGCCTATTGGGGTATGTAGGACAGTAGGAGTCCCCCAATTTAAGTTTAGTCATAAGGTGTGTTGTCTGACCATTTATTTCGGAACCATAAGACCACCAAGATGTGGGGCCTTGGTCTCTTTTGGCGGCATAGGACTTCTCATTGTGTGCTTTGATATACGTGCAAAGGTACGTGAGTTGACAGGAAATAAATAATTTATATAAATCAACAGTTACCTCAGAAATAGTAAATTTCAGTAATCTGGCATTCCAACTTCTTTGAAGTTCCATGTTGTCTGGTCTTTGGAGTCTGTATGCCCCTTGTCTGACCGCTTTTATGATTTAGTACGGGCATTCCCAATTGGCCCCTATTTTTCTAGAGGTTAGGTCCTGTGTGTTTAGAAACACGTGTCCGAAGCTAATATCTCATATCAAATAATACAAGAATTTCTCGCATAAGTTAGAGCAGTATTAGTGATACGGTGTTTTGCTTCTGCTGTTAGCTCCGCATAACTTGTACAGAGTTTAGTACTAATGCAGAGCTTAATATCAGAGACCCCAAAAAAAAAAAATGTTGCATCAGTTATATGGGGTTTATATTAGTAATGATAAGCTTAATACCGAAAACCAAACGCTATATAAGTAATAGTGGATTGTATACTGGGATTGAACATCCTTATTCCTCAAACTAAACAACATTTGTTCTTAGTAATAAAACTGTATATTTGCCAACTGCCTGAATAAGAATTAAAAATGCTGAATTGACACTTTTCTAAAGTCCAACTTGCCCGTAATGCAATGCGCCTAGTGATTTTGGTTTTTGTATTACCTTTGATTTATTCTTGTTCAAGCACTCGTGGACCGCATCAGCTGATTTTCTCCAACCTTATTCAGTGACTTATTGCTGGTTTGACATTCTGAAACCTATTTTTTTTTTCCTTTATCATGACTAAAATAATTTTGTCTCAAACTTTAATATTTTTGGTGTAATGAGATTTGTAATTCACTCAAGTTTTGTTTGTGAACTTGCTGCAGGTTATTAGAGACCGAAAATGGGGAGAGGTGAAAGGAATATTCAGATTTCCATCTTCTGTCACCAATGCTTCATTTGTCTTGCGGAAGTACTATCTATCCATGCTTTATCATTTTGAGCAGGTTTATTACTTTCGGAAAGAAGAACCTTCTGTTTCTGCGGCTGGTATCTTGAAACTTTGCAACCAGTTACCTATATCTGTTGTTCTAATGCTTTTTGTTGTAAAATAAATACTGGAAAGGTTGTTTTGTATCTTTTTCAGATCCTACAGATAGAAATGTCAGTGATTCTGCAGCTGAAAATGATAGTGCTGCTACAGATCAATGTTCAGGTGTGCTTCCAGTCTTTTACTAGCTTTCTTGATGAGATCCTGACTCCTTTTTATGTTGAACACGTAACCTGTTATTTGTTTGAAAATTCAAAGGAGCTCCAACAGAGAAGTATTGAAACTTGATGCTGTGCAACTTTGCTTTCATATGTTGCTTGTGTAATTGCTATACAATTTTATGGTTCATGGAACTTGCAGTGAGTTATAATCCGGAGGCTGGGAATTCACTGGTAGGAACAATTGATGCAAAGTTTGATTACGGTTATGTAATCACTGTGAAGCTGGGCTCAGAGAATTTAAATGGTGTACTATATCATACAACTGCATTACCACAACAATTCCAGAAGATTAAAACTTCGGCTATGCCTTCCCAACGGATTAGGAAAAGACGCCAGTTGGCTTTGAAGGACCCCTCTCGACCCAAGACAAATCGAAGTGGTTATAATTTTTTCTTTGCTGAGCATTATGCCAGGCTGAAGCCTTCATATCAGGGGCAAGAGAGAGCTATCAGCAAAAGGATTGGGCTTCTCTGGAGTCGACTCACAGAGGCCGAGAAACAGGTTGGATAAAGTGGCTTGACACATTAAATTTTCACTTTTTTATGTTAATAATGCTTTATATTTATGGGCACAAACTGCATCTGCCGGCTGGAATGGTTTCAGTACTCTAACCTTCTTTTGCTGAACAATGATAATGGTGAAATGAGGATTTCATATTTTACAACGAGATAGTTTACATGTTGCTAATGTCATTTTACAGTAACTTTTTATTTGCTTGTTCTCTCGTGTAACTTTTAAGGGGAATCGTAGTTCGACTGTATTTTGAAGGCATAGTTGCAAAGGTAGTGATGTGTTTTAACCTCATTGTCACCGAGTAATTCTGATGCCTCCAAATGTCAAAAGTTCCTCTTTCATTAAAAAGACATTAACCAGGGAAGGTGCTTCATTAAGCATGCCCTGATTGTTTCTTTTTTTTTTTTTGGGGGGGGGGGGGGGGGGGGAAGGTGGGGGTTAATTTATGCTCGTCTTTGGTCGCAAATGCTACTGTAGAGTCAAAATTAGCAAAATTGACATTCCTGGATATGCCCTCAGTATGACAGAGAACTTTTGGAGTTAATAAAATGTCCATGGTAAATATATTTGACGCTGCTGAGGAAAATCTCAGCTCATACTCATTTTGGCTCTGGGTTGCTTTTAATTCAGGTTTATCAGGAAAAGGGTGTGAGAGATAAGGAGAGATACAGGGCTGAGATGCTGGAATACAAGACATCCAATGCACAACCGCAGTAGGCTGATATTGCACATCTATGTTTCCGCATCTTTCTTTCTTGTTTTAGGAAATTGTCGATGTTTTCATAGGCGGTATTTGACTTCGATGAATTTGTGCAAGTATTTGGCTCTTTACTTTTTTTTACTGTTCTTTTACTTTCTTCTTGGAGTCTGTTTCTTTTGGACCAATTAACAATACCATTTAAGTTAGATATTCTGCACTTTTAAGTAATGCGTTTCTATATCTGGAGGATATTCTGCATGGTAGTTCTGAGTTACACGCATCGTAGAACATCGCTAGAGTTGCTTTCAACCCTTCTGAAATACAGCAGATTTTACTACTCCCTCTGATCCAATTTCTGTGAAGGCGTCCAGAGTATGTGGGTCAAAATAATTAATTTTAACTATAAATTCGGTTAGAAATTTATTCAAATATTTTGAAATAGGATTTACATATATGAAAATTATATGAGAAGTACTGCGAGTCTATATAATTAATGGTTGAAAATATTTTAAAAAGATTTGAGAAAATTATAGTTAAAGAAAAAGAGTTTGACTCTCAAAATAGTACTCTTTAACACTTTCACGTAAATTGGGAGGGAGGGTGTATTATTTACTACTCCATTATTACTTTGGGAGATGGTCTCTTTTGCCTTTTCAGGTTTTTGTCTAGGTTGAGCCTCTCAAATTGGATTTGTTTTTGGAAGAAACTATGAGTGCGTTTGTTGAATGCTGTAACCTTTAGAGAAATACTTTTCTTCAAACCCCTCTTTCGGAAATTGTACATAATTTAGTTATTGTTATAAAATAATAAAGCAAGAAGAAAATTATTGTAGAGAAGAGATGAGAATTTTTTTCTCTTGGGGGATGAAATACAATGAAGGGAACATCTCTATTTAAAGGAGCAAATTGACTTGGTGCCAAAGTTACTAGCCCTAATATTTCTCCTAAAGACAGACATCCACAATATATGATAATATCTAACACTCCCTCTTGGATATCTATTTTGATAGATAATATGCCTCATTAAAACCTTACTAGAAAAAACCCAGTGGGAAAAATTCTAGTGAAGGATAAAGAGTACACATTTCTAATAATACACATTTTAGCTGCCTCATTAAAAACCTTACAAGGAAAACCCACTTAGGACAAAACCTTGGTTTAGGGAAAAGCAGTACAATGCGTATTGTCTCTCCCTGATGAGAACATCAATCCAAAACTTGAATCTTCGCATTCCAATCTTGTGCACCATCTTCTCGAAAGTTGCAGTTGGTAGAGACTTGGTGAACAAAATCAACTATATTATCACTTGCACCAATTTGTTGCACGTTGATATCACCATTCTTTTGGAGATCGTGTGTGAAGAACAACTTTGGTGAAATATGCCTTGTCCTTTTATGAATCCAAGCTTTAGTTGGGCTGTGTATGCTGCAACATCTTCAGTCTTTGGATAGAGTTGTATCGGCATATAATATTATTGAAATCACTCCAAGTGCATTCCTGACTTGCTTTATAAGCAAATGTTATCTTTATATGATTTGACTGTCATGTAGAACAACATCGTATGACTGTAATCCCTCATAGTCATAAGAAAATATATAAATGCATCAATTGCATAAAGATATGGCATTTCAGGACCAAAGAATTCTGCAAGTTTCTCATTTCAACTTCTTTCAGCAGATAATCTGTTGCTTGTGGAAACTCTTCAAGAGTTCGAATAATATTCAAGTAATCAATTTACACCCATAAAGACATAAGGATAGTATAATCATGTGTAATCTTAGTCAATGAGTACTAATTACGATAAAATCACGTTCACCTTGCTTGATATAATCCATATAAGAATTATGAACATATTTTTAGAACCTATATATGCTTCAGGCATTTAAAATTCTTGATTCATATAACTTTTGTCAAGTGAAAATATCCATTAATATTTAAATGCGTGACATTTTCTGTTATCTGGACTACTGGTCCAATAAGCTTGAAGCTTACCAAAATGTGTCATTTCACTTGGTAATAATGTCTATGTTAGCATGCGTTATAGACATAGAATTCAGATCCTCACAATCTTTTACAATCTTGCGCTATATTGTACCAAAGATATCATCGACGATATATCATTTGTATCGGTTCGCAATGTGACACAACTTATTGAGATCTCATCACTTTCATTATTTTTAGGTACCTAAACCTCTCATGAGGTTTCATGAAGTGTTATGTCCTATGCTTTTCAAGAGCACATTGCCTCCTCATTATGACCATTTTGATCATTTGCTCCTCTCCCTTTTGAAGGATTATTTCATTTGGAACCGATTGATCTACCATGCTTCATGCATGTTGTATACTTTGTCCTCCAAGGACATTAATATTAATAGGAGAATTTTGCAGATGAAATATGAAACTAGTTTTGGGTCAGCAAATGCTTCTAGCATTTAATTTGAATAACTTTTTGAGTGAGAATCATACTAATCATAATTCACATATTTCCTAGCAACTTATTCTCTCCCCCTTATGTTAGAAAAACTAACATATATTCCATCTTCTTTGGGGAATCCATCTTTGTGCATCATGGTAGATTAGTTAATCATATACCATACATAAAAAACTATTAGATGGAAATATTTGGTTTCTAACCCTAAACCAATCGTGAGGGGAGAATTTATCATAATTTATTGGTCTAAAGCATACAAGTGACGTTGTATACAATATGTCATATCTCAGACCAACACATGAAACTTTGTTCTCATAAACAATAGTTTAGCTATTTATTGGAGGCATTTAGCGCCAACCAGCTTGGATATAAACCGGCATTATCAAGATGGATTGACTTGATTACATAATCGGAAAATTATGATTTTAACTCAATTATTTTGAGCAATTAAGTTTGTAAATGTCAAACAGCAGGTTGATAATAAACACACATGTGACCATCTCATTGATGCATCTATTTAAGATATCACATAACAGGTGAACGGGCCCATATTCACCTTTTATATTCTTTCAGAATTTAGGGAATTCAATCCCAACATTAGCTAGTATAATCAACTTATCATGAGAACAAGCAACACAATAAATTCTCGAAGAATCTTCTAGTTCTTCTATGTCGAATACTCAATCTGCACATCATTTTTAAATCGGGATGGCCAAATTGCTCATGCCAACTCATATAATTATTTATACTAGTAAACTTCAAGTTTACCATGCCTTGTTCTATTTGTTTTAATAAACTTCTGATTTACTATGACATAAATTCTATTTTGTACAATAAACTTCTGGTTTACTGTTGCATGTGATTTTATCATGCTTATATTTGTGTAGTACAATTTGGAGAATAAAGAGGGTAACCTTTCACATACATATTTCTTACCCACTATGATTTTGAAGATATTTAATCCTTCAATCATTTATAGCTTCAATATGATAGCTATTTACTTAAATAAACTTCAGGTTTACTACAACTTACGTTTGGATCATAACAACTTCGTATATTACGATATATGATGAATGTAATAATAATAAATAAACTCTTCGGGAGCTTTCAATTTTGTTTTTCATAATAAGATATTGTTTGGACACTACTGGTGTCATGATTCTTGTATATACAATTAGGCTCTTCTGGACCTTGATCATTAATTTTGTACTACCAAATATTGCTTAGATACTTCTGGAATCATGAAAGCAAATTTAGACACTACTGGCGTCATGAAATAAAATAACCAAATGAACATTAAAAACAATTGTGAATTCATAATTAACGAAAAGTAAACATTAAGTTCTGAACTTCAGCATTTTAAATGTCTTAGTCAGGGAGGCTAATTAACATCTGATTTTTTATTTTATCAAAACGACAACTATGTAGTTATTATTGGATCGATTCGTACTAGATCAGAGTTCTCGAGCAGGGCCAAAGTAAGGATTTATGATGTTGGGGCTTCAGAATGTGAGTGATTGTATAAGGAAGTAATGTTTATCATTAAATAATTTTGGAATGTTTCAGGTAAAATATGTAATGTGAGTATTAATTGTAGTAAATACAGATTCACTTGTTAATTGTCAAAGAAAAGGAAAATAAGGGGAATATGCAATTTGCGAGGACATCAACCTCTGTGAAGGGGATCGATTGGTGAATGGTTTAGAAGGGGAAAATGGACTTGTACGGAAGGGTGTTTAGATATTATTCACGAGATGAGCTTTATTATTTTTTAGTCTTTTAAAAAAAAATCAGCCCTGTATGGTTGAGTTGTATACTATATGTGTTCCTATATGTGGCCTTGTAAGGCATGAGATGTATTTTCTGGGCTGTGTGCAGGTTTGGGATTGTTATAATTATAGAGGAAAATTTGCTGAAATTTCTTGAGATTTTAAGGAAATTGTGGAAACCTTTAAATAGGATTATTACTAGAAGAAAGAAAGGGTCTAGTAGTGAAGTAATTAGAGGTGAAGTTGGCAGTCAGTTATGGAACGTATTTGATAGATAAGCATTACATCAGAAGGAGGGAATAAGTGAGATACTATGGAAGATGAGAGAGGATAGGATATGAGAATGAGAATGCGAAGAGGAAATGTTGTGTCTAAAGTTGAAAGAGATTTTCATATACTAAATGAGATAGGTTATTCCAGAAGAAGTTCTCATATTGGGAAATAGTTGACCGACTCTCACATGTCCTCGAAAGATTAAGTTATAGGGTGAGTGTTATATGTATATGTATCGGTATATGATATTGATATGCAGATGTATATAATATGGATATAGGCTAGCAGGTCAGAGTGTGACTTATTGTTTTTAGCTAAGGCTTATATGTTTGACAGACAAACCCTACAGACAGGTAAATGATTGAGAGAAATAGTACATGGGATTTAAGATTAATTAAGGAATGGTTATATGAAAGAGGGATCGATATGACCGATACAAAAGGAATGATGAGTAAGGAGAAAATAAGACAATGAGCCGATTAGAGAGTAAAGTGATAATTGGAAGCAATATCAAGAAACAGTAAATTAAAGGAATAACAAGAAGTGGGTGTCGAATATACGAAATGTACGTGACAAAAATAGGAGCATTGCGATATAAAGAGGAAAGGAGTAGTTCGAACAGAAAGCGAGTAACTGACACCCACTCTATATAATAATTGCGGCACGTGTGAAATAAGGAAGATAAGTTCCTGGTGAGCGTTTCAACATGGATAAGGAAATTAAGTAGGTATATCATAAGGGTTGAGATTAAGATGAGACCTCAAGGATATGTGATAAGCGATTACTTCGACCAAGACATGAGATGTTATAAATTATTGAGTGTTTCATTTTCTCTCTACATCAGCTGAGAACGACTCTTCACCCTCTTAAAACACCCAGAAGCTCTACAAGATTTCTAAGAGATCCCCAAGAGAATCACACTTCACCGCACCAAAGACACCTCAGAATGGTGAAAGACTGCACGTCTGTGGTATTGCGGATTGATTAAGGGAAATTACGAAAGGACTCACTTTTGAATTTCATGTTAAAGTCATTGCCAAAAGTAAGTTTAAGATGTTCTTGGTTATGCTCATGGCTATCTCAATACTGATTGTGTTATTTAAGAAGAAGAAGATGAGGCAAGACATGAAAACGGATAAGGTATTGTACTTATGTTGTTGGATTACTTTGAGTATTTTAGAGATTATTATGGATGGAAATCGGGGTTAAGGATGTGCTATGATATGAAACCATTAATGGGAAGAAGGGTAAACCGGAGAACGAGTGCGAAGGCTAGGGTAGAATGTTTACGGATCATGTTGGAAAAGAATTATGGGATGGTCATAGGCTGTTTTAGACAAGATTGCAAGATTGTGAATAATAGGTAAAGAGATGATATGATAGTAAGGTGATGATAGGACTAGATGGTAGTTGTTTCAGTTTCAAGGGAAGATATAGAAAGTTACTTATGCATTTTAGTATGATTAGTTTTACTATGCATATGGTTTACAAATAGGAAGGTAAATCATACATGATGAAATAAGAAAAGAGTGTAAATTACAAGGATTTCAATATTTAGTGTTTAAGGCTGTTGATATGGAATTACAAGACCCGTATTACGATACTTTTATCGGTCGAACATGAACGGGATCGAAATGGTAATTTATATTGTAAGCTAATTAGGACCTGAGACCGTAGTAAGGAGTGTTACGACAGAAAGACCCACTATATGTTTTAACAACAGTTAGAGTGCAGACGACAAACTGAATGAATATAAGGTTGATCCCAATCTCATAACATAAGGTTAGTACATTAAGGAATGAGAATGAAATGATACAAGACATAGACTGACGGACAAAAGCGAGATATGAACTCCTCGGGTGAAAGTGAAAAAGACAAGATAGGATTATTTTACGGGACGTAATTAAGGGAAGGATATGAGATGGAGGTGAAATCATGGTAATGGTATAAGGATGGGTGTTGTGTAAAGAGTTACCATTATATAGTAGATGTTGACCTGATATAGTAAAGGATATACTTATTAGCATTCGCCAAGTAGGTTATAAAAGACTCACGTGAACAATTTAGTAAATGATTGGAAGAGTGATGATGACATAGATTCGAAAGGAGGACACAAAAAGGTTAAGTAATGAAGAAGGTTCAAGAAGTAACTCAGCGTTGAGGACAATCGATATGTTACGATACTAAGAGGAGTCGGGACAAGCCAACAAATAGTAACTCCTCTCTTACTCTATTGTGAGGATACCCAGAGAACATCCAGAAGCGACTAATGAAATATAGCCAAGTATATCAAGGACCACGGTACGATCCAGTATGCATTAAATTGCGAACTCGGGGTTTTAGAAACTTTCCAAACACCGCGAACTATAGATGATGATTTACGTGAAAAAAATGTGATCATGTATAACTCATGAGAGATTTATAGAAATATGACTTATGACGAATAGCAAGAGGATAGACAACGACAAATGAAGCATTGGATGACAAGTTCAAAGGAACTATAAACCATAAGGACATGAACATGACCCAATATGCAGTCAAGAGAGAATGAGAATTTCTCGAAATTAAGTAAGATATAGAAAGGAAAATGAAATGCAACAACAAGGAGATAAGGACAACAACGTTAAATCATTATTAAGAAGAGATAAGTGCGCTATCAAAGGAAATCCACGGTATATAAAGAAAAGAAAGTAATTGTCATATGAAAAGTATAATGATCGCATTTGAATCACTACATGATGGAGCCTCCACGCCCTGACGGATTATGGTAAGAGTTATCGTATCTCCAGTATATAAATAGGTAGGATGTAAGGGAGCACACAATAAGGAATATCAGAAATGAGTCAAAGGAAATTAACATTAAAGGTTATCGAAACTCATGACAGAAGAAGATTTAGAATAGCATGTTTAAATCTCCTGGGTATTAAGAAGTCTAAGATGTGAAGGTCAATACGGTAAGCTGAAAGATATCCAATGAGTATGTGACTAGAAGAAATGACTTTGGCATCAAAGACAATAACGATACTACTTTAACATTCGAGGACGAATGTTCCTAAGGGGGGATGATGTTACACGTCGGAAAATCTTTGTGCTATTCATATGGTAAACAAGTAAGTACAAGTGAGACAAGTTAAAGAAGTACCTTGAGTCTATATAAAAGGTTGGGATTTCATTTCGCTCCTTGTGTACTTTGAGGCTTCGTTGTAACCCGACTAATATAGATTTGTGTTGAAGACCTTAAGGGACATTTTATAAGCAGTCTACGAGCATATATTAAGATGGTATATGAGTACCAACATGTTATTCAAAGGCTATAAGAGTTGGAAGATACACGACTAGGTTGAGGTTGACGAATGCATTTAAGCGTGAGAAATGAGATTTTGGACAAATAAAAATGAGCTGCTTGCTTACCCGACGTGCCTGCTTCACCAACTTACTCCCCTTACTACTTGCTTGAGCTACTTGATATGTATCTTAACTACGAAGTAAGGATGAGACACATTTTAAATTCAACAGACCAGCAAAGCAACACCTATTTAATTAAGCAAGTAGGTGACAAGTAGGTGCATCACCTACTTGCTTAAAAAAGAACGACCAAGATTTACACACCCAAAAAGGGGAAGATTTAGGACGGCCAAGGGGACCTTGATATGGGCTGATCCTCTCACATTTTCACCATATTTTCTAGAGCAAAACATAGGGTAAAACCCCCTGCAAATCCAATCCCCAAAAGCTCCACAAACCCTAGGTGACTTCGATTGAAATGAAGTGATTCTAGTGCTAAAAAACCCGGATTGCTTGCTAGTTTCTCTTTTCCCTTCTTGTAGCTGCGTTGGGGGTCTGATTTGAGATGAAGAAAGAATAGGTTTCGTGGCTTATACTCAATCCAAGCTAAATTTATGATTTTCCTTCCCTTATCTAAGCTTCTACGAGTTGTAGCTCGATTGTGGAGACTAGAACTTGTGAGTTTCAAAAGCGTAGCATGCTGGTTGTCGTTGTGCCATTGCGGGATGGTTGTGAACTTGTTTTTAAGTTGAACTCATGGCTGGTTTATATGAGAAGACTCTTACTTATGTACTACTGGTTGTGTTGCTGATGTGCTGCAAATTTACGTCACATTTAATGCTTTCAATGGCGGGTTTTACTTGTGTTTCAAGCAAGTTAGTGTTATTTTTACGTGTTTTTATTATGTTTCAAGTAATACGAGGTCCCTAGAGCCTAAGTGTGGAAAACAAGCGAAAAAGAGGATAAAGAGTTGATCACTGGAAAAACTGGAGATTCTGGAAAGTTTGGTGGAAATTTAGCGCAGGTACGTCAAGCGGTCGCGCCCACGCGCGTCAGTGACTCTACGCGTTCGCGCCTACCTATTGCACGATCGCGCTGAGTTAGAGTAGCGGTACTGACATCATCCACACATTCGCGCCGCCACGTGGCGTGTTCGCGCTGAAGGCCTTCAGGCCCAGTCCGAGCAGAATTTGGATTTTGATGATTTTTTCTATTCCAGTGCATTTAAAAGCCAACTGGGAGCATTGTAAAATTATCTTTGGCATAAAACTCAAGTTTGGAGGCTAGGGTTCCTACGTAAATATTCTTTCTTTTATTTGAACATTGTTGATGGAAATTTCTTTGTGACAATTGAGATTGATACTCTTGTTTTGATTATTTATTCATTGACATTATATTTAATCAAGTAAGTTACTGTTATTTTAATTATTCTTGTTCTTCAACGTTTCTCAAGAGATTAGCTAACCCTAGGACTCGCCCATTTACTTTGTTTGAAACTCGGAAGAGGAAGAACGGGGTTGGGATAAAATAATTAACATGAATTTGGGGCGTTAACCCTCGTCTAATGGAAATTGACCTAGGAATAGGCGATATCACTTGTAGCCATATTTGGGTGTTCTTAGTGCTCCTAATTGCTTGAGGGATGTTCAATTGGGTAGTCTAGTTAATCTTCGGGAGAAGTTAATTTAGAGTCATTATCCGAGGCTAATTAACATAAACTTGCTATTATTTATAATTCGTGAAATAGATTGGATCGTTACTTGAGAAATATATTCCTTAATTCCTTACTTGTGGCCATTGATCAATTTATCAAAACCTTATCAAAAACCACCATTGATGCGTTCGGTCTAGATATTGTTAGTGATAATTCCTAATCAGCTTAAATTGCCTACATATTGTTCTCTGTGGGATTTGACCCCAACCTTGTTGGGTTACTATATTTGACAACGTCCGCGTTATACCAGTAATAGGTGTAATTTGAGCGTATCAAATTTTGACGCCGTTGCCGGGGAACAATTAGCGTATTTTGGCTAATTTAGGAAATAAGCTAACTTGCTTTGAACCGAACCTGTGAATATTTGTATAGTTGTTTTCTGTTTTTATTTTTTTATTTTTAAAATGGAATCTTTCCATCAAAACTTGTTTAGTAGTGATTTTTATTGTGAGCATGGCCAAATTGGTGAGTTCAAACTCATGATGGAGTGCCTGCTAGGTGAGGGTAACGAAAATAAAAAAGCCTTGGAAGAATACTTGAAAACTAGTCTCCAACTTGGTTTGATGACAGAAGAAGAAAATACTCCATGGGCATTCGATCCAGATCAGATTCAATATGAACTCTCCAATGCTCAAATAGAAAAAGTAATCCCTTTGTTGGGGGTCAAGCATGAAGATGAGTTTATTGGGGATGCCAAAGAAAAAAAAAATCGGAGTCAACCTTTGTTCTGAAAAATATGGTTGTTGTTGACTCCAATCCGGGGTAAAAAGAGGATGTCGAAATTTAGAAAGTTCAAATGCCATATATCCTGCAATTTTAAAACTCAAGAAGGCAGAACACCATTCCTCACTTAAAAGCCAAGAAGTGTAAGATGAAAAATATTATGCTTGGTTTGTTCATCTACTTATCACCCGCCGCCGCTCGTGGTCACAAACTTGAATCCAAGTTGGGTGCCCAATTCATAAGCTCCAAATGGCGAGAAAAGCGGTAAAGTTGGTAACCGTCGTGCCGCGACGTTAAATCAAGCGCTTGGTGGGAGGCAACCCATCATTTATGAATTTTTAGAATATTTTATTTTATTGTTTTTGGCTAACCTACAAAGTCTCAGAATTTTAGGAGTTAATTTGAGCAGGGCAAAACAATTTCAGACTATACCCTTGAAAACATCGATCTGGAAAAAGGGGGTCTCAATTACCTCTGCGCGAACGCGTCCCACGTGGCGCGAACGCGTTGAATAAAAAAAGAAGAAGAAATATTGGCCAGCGCGAACACGCCATATGACCACGCAAACGCGCCAACGCAGAGGTCCCAGGTAAGCAGACAGTTAAAAAACAGAAGCAAAAGGGGTATCAAAACAAAAAAACAAAACAGCTAACTGAAAAATAATAATAATATATAACTCCCATTTCTCTCTCTTTTCTCTCAAACTCAACTTCAAATCTTAAAAATTCTTCAACTTGCAACCACAAGGTATGTGATTCTCTCATTCTTTTGTTCATAGGGTTGTTTTTATCATCTTTTCATGTTAGAAATTGTGAAAGAAAATTGTTTACTTTCACTTGTTTAAGCATTAAAATTTAATGAAGTTGTTGAATTTCTTGTCATGTAAATTGTTGTTAGTTGTTGAGTGATGTGAGTTGAGAGTTGGGTGTTGATGTGTGCAAAAGTTGGGGCAAAATACGTGATGAATATCATGAAATCAAAGCCCCAAAATCATGCCCATAACCTGTTTGTGAAAAGGCCTTCTGAAATTCTGAACTGTCACCGCCTCAGCGCGAACGCGCCAAAAAAATAAAAAACAAATAGCCCGAACGCGGCTCTCTGTTGCGCGAACGCACTGAAGGAAAATATGTAGTGCAGAAGTTAATTTAGAGTCATTATCCGAGACTAATTAACATAAACTTGCTATTATTTATAATTCGTGAAATAGATTGGATCGTTACTTGAGAGATAGATTCCTTAATTCCTTACTTGTGGCCATTGATAAATTTACTTGCTTTCTAGATTAGAATTTATATTTCCGTATTTTATCAAAACCTTATCAAAAACCACCATTGATGCGTTCGGTCTAGCTATTGTTAGTGATAATTCCTAATCTGCTTAAATTGCCTACATATTGTTCTATGTGGGATTCGACCCCAACCTTGTTGGGTTACTATATTTGACAACGTCCGCGTTATACTAGTAATAGGTGTAATTTGAGCGTGTCAGGACTGGGCTGAAGTTAATCTTTACTTCAGCTCTTGAAAACTTCGCTCACAAGCGTCGGTCCACTGAAACTTCGCTGATTTCTGAGTTAGCTTCGTCAATGGTGCAGAAATGGTAGAAAATTCCTTTACAAATCTTATGTAATATCCTGCCAACCCCAGAAAGCTACGGACTTCGGTAGGCGTTGTAGGACTTGGCCAAGTCTTTACAGCCTCTATCTTCTGAGTATATACTCGAATACCCTCAGCTGAGATAATGTGGCGCAGAAAAGTTACAGAATTCAACCAGAACTCACATTTTGAAATTTTTTCATATAGTTCTCGAGTCCGAAGAATTCCAAGGACAGTACATAGATGATCTGCGTGCTCTGCTTCTGACCGAGAATATACCAGAATGTCATCGATGAACACGATTACAAATAGATCTAGGAAAGGCCGAAACACATTATTAATCAAATTCATAAATACCGCTGGGGCGTTAGTCACCCCAAATGACATTACCCGAAACTCATAATTTCCATATCTAGTTCTGAAGGCCGTTTTTCGAATATCTTTTTCTCTAACCCTCACTTGGTGATATCCTGATCTCTAATCTATTTTTGAAAACCACTTAGCACCCTGTAATTGATCAAACAAATCATTAATTCTCGGAAGCGGGTATTTATTCTTTATTGTCACCTTGTTCAACTGCCGATAATCAATAACATTCGCAAAGAGCCATCTTTCTTTCTCATGAACAAGACAGGTGCTCCCCATGGCGATCAACTAGGACTAATAAATCCCTTCTCGAGCAAATCCTTCAGTTGTGCCTTTAACCATTTCAATTCAGCTGGAGCCATTCTGTAAGGAGGAATAGATATAGGTTTGGTGTCCGGCAACGCATCAATAGCAAAATCAATCTTCCGTTCTGGTGGAAGACCTGGAAGCTCATATGGAAACACATTCAGAAACTCATGTACTACGGGGACAGATTAAAGAGTCGGCGGTTTTGCTTTGGTGTCATGAACTCAGACTAAATGATAAATATAGCATTTAGCAATCATCTTTCTCGCCTTGAGATAGGAAATAAACCTACCTCTTGGAGATGCCGTGTTACCCTTCCACTCAAGCACTGGTTCTCCCGGAAATTAGAACCGAACCATTTTTGTTCTACGATCCAAATTAGCATAACAAGAAGCCAACCAATCCATGCCCATAATAACATCAAAATCTAACATTTCCAGCTCAATCAAATCAGCTACTGTGTGACGATCACATACCACAATCGCACAGTTTTTATATACTTGATTAGTTATTACCGGGTCACCGACATGAGTAGACACCACGAAAGGTTTGATTGGATCAGGTTTCACCCCAATACAATCAATAATATAATGAGTAATGTACGATAAGGTAGAACCCAGATCAATCAGTGCATAGACATTATAGGAGAATACCGATAATATACCTGTAACAACGTCTGGGGAGGACTCAAGATCCTATCGTTCGACTAAGGCATAAATACGAGGCAGAGGGTCACTCGAACTAGATACTCCCCCTCTGACCCTGCCACGACCTGCTGAAGTCTGGGGAGTTCGCCCTACAGGGCGCACGGACGAAGAAGAACCGGCTGCTGATCCTGTGGGCTGAGCCCCACCTCTACCACTCATCGAGGGACAATCACGCATCATGTGCCCAATATGACTGTAGGCATAATAAACATCTGAGCCTCGACGACATGGACTCAAATGTAATCTACCACACTGGTTGCATCATGGTACCGGTGGTTTTCTCTGACGGGGATCACCTCCAAACTAGGAACCCGAAATCTTGAGCTCTGACCCGATCTAGAATAAGTGGGGCGATCAAATCTCCTACCCGTGAATCGAGGAGGTGCACTTGGCGTAGACTGGTCTGAATAACTGGAATACTGTTGCCTCTGACCCCCTCTATACTCACTACTAGTACCGGCGGATTTGGCTCTCTTACTATGACCCCTATCAATATCACGCTCACTCCTGCACGACTGCTCTTCCAAATTCTGGGCATGGGCTTGAATACGAGAGATGTCCATCCCTTCCTGAAGTGAAGCTGTCAAGCAATCTTTAATCAAATGTGGCCCACTCACAAATCGATGCACCCAGTCTCCCATATCGTCTACCATGGTCGGAGCATACCTTGCCAATGAATTAAAATGGAGACTATACTCCCGAGCACTTATGTTTCCTTGCTTTAGATTCAAAAACCTGTCAGCTCGAGCCCGTCGGACCTCGGGTGGCAAATAATGGCAGATGAAAGCATCTACGAACTCCAACCATATCGGGGGAGGCACATTTTCCCCTCTCGAAGATATCCAATTATAGTACCAAAGAACGGCTACATCTCGCAATCTATAGGACGCCAACTCCACTGACTCAGTATCAGAAGCATGTATTATTCTCAGTGTCCTCAACATTTCATCTATAAAGCCTGCGGGTCTTCATCCGGTTTTGACCCGAAAAATTCTGGAGGATTCAAGCTCATAAAATCACGGGCTCTAGCACTAGTCGCTCTGTCACTAGGACCTGCACTCTGTCGCTGAGCCTGAGCGGTAACAAACTGGGTCAGAAATTGAATAGCCTCTGTCATCTACTGGCCGGAGGCACCCGGTGGAGGAACTGGAGGCATTGGAGCTGGAGCTGAGGCCCCTTCATGCGCCTATGAGATAGGTGGAGTGTGAGAGGTCCGAGATGGAACCTCATAATGGGACTCACCCTCTTCTATATTTACCAGTGACTCCCGTTCTGCCCGCCTTCCTGTAGCTGTCTGGCCTTTTTGGGCAGCTGTCGCTTTCCTCTTCATAGGCATTACTTAAATCATAACGCACAATTAGGAAGAAAAGAGGAACCTTACATTATAGCTCTATCGCATGATCTATGAAAAAGAAGGATGGTCATTATTCCTAAACGCCCCGCAGCCTGTTGTTTATAAGTGTGGTGCGATTCACACCCATAAACAAGACTCTACTGGACACGGCTCGTAGACACACCCTAGGATAGACCTGCTCTGATACCACTTCTATGACGACCCAACTAGAGGGCCATGACGGGTACCCGGAGCTAGGCTACCGAGCACCATCTAGCATACTCCTTCTTTTTTATCTTTATGGACCTTGCATCTAACTCTCAACTAACACTACATGCATGAAGGTAAATTCCCAAATGAAACTCATTATACGATAACCATTTACTTCATCTCGTTTACTAACTTACATATAAGTCCTCAAGGCTACAAAAATGATATACAAATGTGCATCAGTGAGATCATGAATTCTAACTAACCACATATGTCTATGAGCCTCTATCTGGAGTACTGGAAAGCATAAGGACGAGACAGGACCTCTCCATGCCGCAAATGTGTACACAAAAGAATATACCAATAAGCGGCAACTCCGGAGTAGTGGAGTGCTTTTGTATATCTGTTCATAAAGCTCCTAAGTGTCTGGACCGTCTCCCTGTCTACCTGCTAGCATGAACGCAACGTCCACAAAAGAAAGGACGTCAGTTCGAACAATGTACTGAGTATGTAAGACATGTATAATAACATAATAAAGAAATAAAGAAAACATAAGGTGAAGGGATAACCTGTAGCTGTTTGCCTCTTAAGGCGGAATCATGCATGCTAACTTATAACAAAACAACATCACATCATACACATACATATATAAACTGCCTGACCATATAGGTACGGTGTGATCATCATTAGCCCGCGTCCGGGATAACCATCTCATGCCGCCCACTAGTGGTGACTGCCCGACCAAATAGGCACGGTGTAACCATAGCTGCCCACTGCGCTCATCGTAGTAGTGTCTGCCGGGCCAACTAGGCACGGTGTAATCATACATATACATAACTATTACACCTCGAAAATTTTTTCGTTCATGCACAGTGAATAGAATTGTTATATCCCGTATTTTTGAACCTCGGAGTATCTGCTGGGGTGGGGCCCACACACCGAGATTTTTTTTGGAACATCTGAAAAGTCATATGAATCACATATGTAAAGTTAAACACAACTCATGAAGTACCCTTGGACCAAATCAAAGTGGAAACCCTCCAAACGAATATTTTTAAGAAAACGTTTTCGGGTGACCTGACTTTGGGGGGCAAAAACTGTATTATAAGTTTGGAATTTCGAAAATACCTTGAAATAGAAGTTGTAGATAATTGAATTAGCTTTCCATCCATAGGTCTTGGGTTCCCAGGTGACGTCGGTACAAGGAGTTATGAACGTTTTAAGGTCGAAAGGTCAGTGGGCTAGGCCCAACTCGGGACCAACCGAGTTGGCCCAAAAAAAATAAAAATAAAAATTTAGGCCCAATGTTTAAGGGGTGGCCGGCCAAGTGAGGCCCAACCCATGGCTTTAATGAGTATTTCCATGTGCTAATTAATTATAAAGGGATCAATATCCCTTAGAAGGTTCAAGAGACTTAGAAGAGAAAGAAGAGCAAAACAAAAGCAAAAAAAAGAAGACCATTTCGGGTTTGAGGTGCAAAACTTCACCACCAAAAATCTTTCTCCTAAAATTTTTCTTTTGTGGTTTTCCTACTAAGTTAAGGTTCCTTTGTAACTTGGTATAGTTGGATTGGAGTGGGGAGCATTAAAATCACCAAAGTGATCACATCTCCAAGTGAAGAAGACTTGAAGAAAAGGTAAGAATTTCTACCTTTTTAGTGTGTTATGAAGTTTTGATTGTGTTGTAGTATATAGAAATGTGTTGATTGTATGGAAAAATGGAAGTTTGCAGAGTGGGTGTGTGTTGTAGGTGTGTAGCCGTGGGTATGCACAATTGTATAGCCACAATGTGTTGAATTTATGTTATATTCTAGTTGTGATTGTGATGAAATGCATATGGGAATTGAAAGTTGGATGAATTTAGTTGATATTGGAAAAAATAGGCATATGGCCGTAGGGTGTATATGGTTTGGGATAGAAAGGAATTGAGTTGTTTAGTGTGTTAAAGTGTTGTTGTGATGTTTGTAATGTAAATGAAGTTAGAATGATATAAGTTTGTATTGAATTGGAATGTAGAAACTTATGTCGTTTTAGTATGATTTTCCGACATTAAGGAAATGAAGTTGTTTGGTTGCTAATAGTGATGATCATTGATGAATTTGGAAGTTGGAAACTTGTTATGAAGTTGTATGCCAAAGATTTGATGTTTTGCATAAGTTATGACTTTGGCGGAAAGTTGTATATTATGTATATCGAGTGTATACCTTGAGGAAAACGATATGAAATGTTTCTAGAACTATATGGTGATGATCATGATTGTTGTTGAATGTGAAATTATTGATCTTAGTTGAAAGTTGGGTTGAATTGAAGATTATGTCAACTTGTGAGAAAAATTACTAGTTGAAGGATATTTATGTTTTTAATGTTCATTGTTGATATTGATGTTGTCGTTTGGGTTGTTGTTGATGATTTCTAGTCGAGTTGAATTCTCGGGGTGCTATATGTATAGGGGAAGTGCTGCCGAAATTTCGGTAGCCAAATATGCATTAAGTTGAAACTTTGGTATTCATAGCTTACAATTGGTAAACTTGACCAATTGCAGTTTTTCGACGAAACGGGAAGTGAGTTTGGAAAGGCTTAAGGAGCGTGAAAGGTATGTAAAGCAAACCCAATTCTTCCCTTGGCATGCCCTTAGTGTATTAGGGTCGGATCCGGGCCTCGAAGGACCTCTTGGCCCTCGGAATCTTCAAGACAAAATTTCAGTTTTTCCTTCAGTAGAATTGAACCATTTTGATACGCTTTTTCTGAAATTATGCAATTGTGCTCTAAGTTACTCAGAAAGTCATAGAATGTCTGTATAACCTTCGTAGATGATATTATATGTTTAGAGGGCACAATTTGAGCCCGCCACCTTATTTGCTCTGAGGTGGGCCCACTATTTACGGTTTTGCCCCTAATGTGTTAAAGCTTCCTTTTTAAGCGATTTTTGAAAGAAATGTTTTAATTACCCTACTAATCGCTTAACGAATATTATTTTAAATATTCTGTTAAATATTATAAATTATTTTGACACTCGGAATGACTTCGGGAAAGTTATACTTCTGTAATTTATTATGATATCCGAAATACATTTATTATGATTCCGTCCGACTCCATTGGATTGGTTTGTCTTTGATACGCTTCATCGAGTCTTTGAAAACAATTATGATATTTTTAAATTGCATTAGTCTCTCACTACTCCATTCGTGGATGTCCCAATGTTTCCCACACTGAGCCTGGGCCAGGATATGTTGTCAAGCGTAATTCTCTGCATTGTTCGCCGCGTCCCGATGTGAGGGGGCAGGTATACGCGTACATGGGTCTGTGGAGTATGATGTGCCATGTCCGCCTATTCTGTTTTGATCTGTTATGGCCATTTTGATATGACATTATATGATACGGGGCCACGCCCCTTTTTCTGATTCCTCTGTATAGTGGCACCAACGTCGGGAGGGTGGCCACATTCTGTCTGCCGAGTCTCGTGGCAGGGACCGGATATGATATGATATGACATATGTTTCTGTACGCATTCTGTCTGTTTTGGAAATATGCATTTGACACTCTGGATTCTGTACTCATTTTCTGTAACCATTATGATTTGACTTCTGTGATTCCGCTTTACATATTCAGTACATATTTCGTACTGACCCCCTTTCTTCTGGGGCTGCGTTTTCATGCCGCGCAGGTACAGACGATATGTTTGCT
Organism: Lycium barbarum; assembly: GCF_019175385.1. Lineage (NCBI taxonomy): Eukaryota > Viridiplantae > Streptophyta > Magnoliopsida > Solanales > Solanaceae > Lycium > Lycium barbarum. Next base: position 118,489,511 of record NC_083340.1, on the reverse strand, counting down.
GATCCACACGTTTAGGATCCCGTTTCTGCTATTTTGGGGCGCTCTCTTCTTCAGAGCCCATCTTTTGGTACAGTCTGTCACTGTTATCTGGATATGTATATTGTTCTGGGTATGACGGGGCCCTGTCCCGCCTTATGATTATGATATGTTCTGTAGAGGTCTGTGGATACATCTGTGTGGGTTCTGTACAAATGTTTGGGATACTTTGTTCTATGATGGCCTTATCGGCCTATGTGTGCCAAGTCTGCTTTTTCTGATAAATTTTGTAGCATCCACTAATATTATTATATTATTATTCTGATAATATGCTAATTTGGGTATCGGGTACGTATAGGTGCCCAGCTAGGGCACTGGTCGCGGCCCACGGGGTTGGGTCGTGACAAGAATGACGAAGGGCACGACGTATGCGATGTTTTGATAAGTAAGAAATAACATTTGATGATTCTAAATGAGATTTCAAAGACATTCGAAGTAAGAGAAGAAAGTTTGCCAAGAAAGACAAGGTATACGTCATGTATTGAGAAGGATTTACGAGTACCGAGTTAGTGATGGCTTAAGGGTGTTTTGGAGAAGAGTTATAACGTCCCTCAGATTGGTAATGAGGTGTTAAACAAGTATTAAGAAGGTACCATAAGGATTGGAGATCAAACGAGTCGACGAGAAAGAGTTCGGCAAAGCTGGGCATTGTACGGCCAAACACACTGGCGTATAAAACATACTGGCCGTATGTTCAACCGTATAATCAGCCCAGATTAGCATCCCTCTCTGGACCATATCTACGACCAGACATACGGTCAGTATAATTTATACGGACCGTATGTTGGTCCGTAGAAACTGGTCGGGACAGATTTTAAGTGGATATAAGGAGGACCCAAGTTCATTTATTTCATTTCATTTTCACCTCACACCTCAAGAACCCTCTAGAAAACCCTCTCTACTCTTCATCCACAAGAACTCAAGAAAGATTCATGATCAACCTCATCAACCAAGGAAAATCAAGTGTAAGAAACTCATTGGAGTTCATCCAAGGCAAGAAATCCCATTGGATTGAAGCTAGGGTTTTTGTTCAAGTGAAAGATTGTCATCCAAAACTTGCTCCTACACTATCTAAGGTAATTTGAAAAGTTGAAACACTTGGATTGTAGAAGGATATAGAAAATGGGTCATGAATGTGGGAATAGTGTCAATTTTGAGTAGTAGTTTGGAGTGAATCATGAATATTGATATATTGTGATTGTAAGTATGCTATAAGTGACATTTATAATATGAGATAAGCATTATATGTGAGAAAACGCAATAGTGAACTATGACCATGATTATGGAGGAATTGAAGTGAAATTGTGAAATGTGGATAATGTAGATGAATAATGATTGTTGTTTATAATATTGTGAATGTTGTTATGGATGTTTGGGAGTTAATAGATGATATGGGAAAAGTTGTATAAACAAAGGAAATGCTGCCCAATTTTCTCTTGCTTTAGTAAGCACGTTCATATAATCGATTAGCTAATGTGAAGGCAACTTCTCTTGAAGGTAGAAACGTGAGCATTGAAAGAGAACAATCAAGCGATGGAAATGGTTAAAAGAAAGAGGTATGTAAGGCTAGTACTTTCTTTATAAGGCATGACTCCTATCACATGAATCCTCCTATCTTTCCATGATCTTCCTACATATCGAAAATTATGAGTCTACAAGTATAAAGAGCTTCATACAAGATAAAGAAAAGAGATATGTTATGGGCATGATAGTACCGATGATGAATCTAAGTCTACAAGTATTAAAGCTCATGATATGATATTCCTACGAAGCTAATGATCCTTATATGATTCCTATGATATTACTTCCCTAATGCGAGCTTAAGGACAATAGGAAGATCTTAAGATTTTAAGACGGATGATTAGTGGTTTTGGAATGCATACGTTAAGATCTTGAAGTTATATGAAATGATGAAATAAGAATCGATAAGGACAAGTGGAGTATAAGTGAGGTTTAGGAAAGGTTCCGTAAATTTTTGTGTTAAGGATTGTTTGGTAAGGTTTTATAAAGGACATTTGAAGAGATATATGAGTAGTACATGGAAAGTTGAGCAAGTCCTAAGAAGGACCCATAAGCCAAATATGGGCATAAGCCATCCAAAAGGGCGATTTAAGGAAACATTTTCGGGTGATCTGACTTGGAGGGGACAAAACGCCATTATAAGTTTAGAATTTGGAATAAACACTAAGAATCCAAGTTGTAGATAATTGAAATAGATTTCCAAGCATAGGTCGTGGGCCCTCACACGATATCGGGATCAAGAGTTATGACCTTTTTACTGAACGGAACTATGCGGACAGCTTCTTCCACGACCATGTTTCACGACCCGTGAAACTTTCCACGGACCGTATGTTGGTCCGTGGAATACCCAGCAGAGAAGATGATCTTCTGATGGTAAACCACGACCAGAACCACGGACCATATAATATTCCACGGACCATTAAAGTGTCCGTGGAAGTCCCGACGAACTGAACAAGTTATGATTTTATATATGTGATCCCACTTCATTTATTTCATTCTCACACACTTCTTCATCTCTCAAGACCTCTAGAAGGTTCCACCAACATCATATACAAGAAAACAAAGGAAATCCATGATCAAATACATCAACCAACAAGAATCAAGAGTGTGAAACCCATTAAAGTCATCTAAGCCAAGAAATTTCAAAGGAAGTGAGTTAGGGTTTTTGATGCAAGAAGAGTATTGCTACTCAAGGCTTGTTCCTACAATATCTAAGGTACGTTTATGATGTTCTCATGATGTTTAAGATATTGAGAAGTTGAAAAACTTGAATTGTTGAAGGATATAGAAAATGGGTCATAAATGTGGGAATAGTGCTATTGTTGAATAGTAGTTTGAAATGAATCATGAATATGAATATGTTGTGATTGTAAGTAGATTATGAATGACCTTTAGAACATGGAAATGAGTATTATACGTGAAATAACGTAACTAGTGAATTATGGCCATGATTATGCGGAAATTAAAGTGAAATTGTGAACTGTGAATAATATAGATGGATGATGAATGTTGTCTACTATGTTGTGAACGTTGTTATGAATAATTGGGAGTTGATATAGAATGAGGGAAAAGTTGTATAAACAAAGGAAATGCTGCCCAAATTTTCCTAGAAATAGTGGGCACATTTAAGTAACCGATTGGCTAATGTTCATGCGACTTCTCTTGAAGGTAGAATCGGGGGCATTAAAGGAAAACAAGCAAGTGACATATTAGTTAAACGACAAAGGTATGTAAGGCTAATCCCTTCCTTCAAAGGCATGAATCTTTCAAGTTTTTCATGATTCTCCAATATGATGGAGCTTATGAGTCCGCAAATATACCAAACTACACGCGAGAATGATAACGATGATGATGAGTTAAAGTATAGAGATTCTAGAGTCCATGATATGATGATCCTATAACGTTAATGATGTCATTACTATTAACACTCACCTTATACACTATTTCCTTCAAGGTGAGGCAGAATACTCATAAATGTTCATAATATAATCGGGGGTTCACGACCTCACGTCACCCCGACATAGCCATAGTTGCCTTCAAAGCCTAATGTATGCTCCTAATGATAAATGTGAAATGATGCTAAGTCATGATATGCCTATAAGATGATCAATAATGCTAGCTTATGATATGCCTATGTTATGTATGAAAATATCAAGCTATGATAAGATTACGATACGATTCCACCGTGTTAATATAGCCAGGCATGTCACCGCTAAGGTGGGCTGCATATGATTCCATCGTGCCTAGATGGCCGGGCATGTCACCGCTAAGGCGGGCTGCTATGTTTACACCGAGCCTAGAGGGCCGGGCATGATCACCACTAGTGGACGGCATACGATGGTTACCCGGACGCGGGTTAACGACGAGGATTATGATGTGATGATACATGTGATGTGATGACATATGTACCATGAGTATGTAAAATAAGATATATGTTCGAAATGTATTTGCCTATGACACTCATGCAGGTTATATCTTTCTCTTATGGCTCATGATCCTTCTATCATATTTATTTCATTCCTGTCTTACATACTCAGTATAATGTTCCTACTGACGTCCGTTTTCTTTGGACGTTGTGTTCATGCCCACAGGTAGACAGGGAGGTGAGCTTGATCCGGACCCGTAGGAGCCAGTAGCTGATTAGAGAGCACTCCTTTGTTCCGGAGGTGCTTATGATTATTCTTTTGTGTATATTCATGTACATGTATTTTGGGCATGACGGGGTCTTGTCCCGTCCTTATGTCTAGCACTCCAGTAGAGGCTCGTAGATACGCAGTGTGGGTTATGTGGTCTTACGAGGTTGCCATTTTGTATATGCATTCGTATATATATATATATATTATTTTGATAGCCCAAAGGCTTATGTATATAAAATTATTATGATTTGAAATGTAAGATGATTTTCTTATAAATTGATAAAGGAATGTCTAATGAGTATGATAAGCGGTAGAACGAGCGGTGCTCGGTGGTTAGCCCCGGGTACCCGTCGCGGCCCCTAGCTGGGTCGTGACAAAAGTGTTATCAGAGCAGTTCAGTCCTAGGAAGTGTCTACGAGCCGTGTCTAGTAGAGTCTTGTTTATGGTGTGTTGAGCGCCGCATCAATAAACAAGAGGCTACAGGGCATTTAGGAAAAATGACTATCTTTCTTCTTATGAGATCGTGCGATAGAGCCGTGTATAAGATTTTATCCTCCCTAATAGTGTGTTATGATTTCAGAATGCCGCCAAAGGGAAAAGCTACAGCCGCCTAGAAGGGCAAGACTATGGCAAAGAGGCGGGTAGAAAGAGAGCCTCCGATGAATATAGAAGAAGGCGAATCACACAATGAGGCTTTGTCTAATACTTCTTCTACCCCGCCTAATGTGGAAGGACAAGGGGGAGCCCCAGCTCCAATTCCTCCACCGGTTGCTTCTGGTCAACAAGTGACCGAGGCCATACATCTACTGACATATTTGGTTGCCGCTCAGGCACAGCGGCAGAATGCGGGCCCAAGTGATCGGTCAGCTAGTACCCGAGCCCGTGACTTTATGACTTTAAATCCTCCTGAGTTTTTCAGGTCGAAGCCCGATGAAGACCCGCAAGGTTTCGTAGATGAGATGTTGAGGACATTGAAAATTATTCATGCCTCCGAGACTGAATCTGTGGAGTTGGCATCGTATAAACTCCGAGATGTGGCGGTATTGTGGTATAACAATTGGATAGCATCGAGACAAGAGAATGCGCCTCCACCCGCATGGCAAGAATTTGTAGATGCTTTTATCCGTCACTATTTACCACCCGAGGTCCGCCGAGCTAGAGCGGATAGATTTCTAAATTTGAGGCAAGGAAATATGAGTGCCCGGGAGTATAGCATGCAATTTAATTCTTTGGATAGATATGCTCCGACTATGGTGGCCGACATGGGAGATCGGGTACATAGATTTGTGAGTGGTTTGGGACCACATTTGTTTAAAGATTGTTTGACGGCTTCGTTGCAAGACGGGATGGATATTTCTCGGATACAAGCCCATGCCCAGAATTTAGAGGGGCGACAACAACCACAAAGAAGTGATCGTGATATTGATAGAAGGAAAGGAAAGAGGGCCAGATCTATGGGAACAGGTAGCGACTATAGAGGGGGATCGAGGCAAACTTATTCCCGACATTCAGGACAATCAGTGACTAGTGCGCCTCCACGATTCGCGGATAGGAGATTTGATCACTCTTTTTCTTCAGGACAGGGTCAGAGTTTGAGAGCTTCGGGTTCTCAGTTTGGGAGTGATTATGGTCAGAGGAGACCACCAGTTCCACGATGTAGCCGGTGTAGGAAATTACACTCAGGGCCATGTTGCCAGGACACAGATGCTTGTTATGTTTGTGGACAGACTGGGCATTTGATGCGAGATTGTCCTTCGCGGTATGGTAGAGGTGGGGTTCAGCCCACAGGTTCAGCAGCTGGTTCTTCCTCAGTGCGCTCGATAGGGCAGACTCCTCAGATGTCAGCAGGCCGAGGTAGAGGCAGAGGGGCAGCATCCACTTCAGGTGCCACTCAGCCCCGTGTATATGCTTTAGCCGGACGGCAGGATCTTGAGTCTTCCCCGGATGTGGTTACAGGTACATTGGCTATATTCTCCCGTGATGTGTATGCATTGATAGATCCAGGCTCTACTCTCTCTTATATTACTCCGTATGTTGCTGGTTGTATTGGGGTGAAACCTGAACCAATCAAACCTTTCGAGGTATCTACTCCGGTTGGTGATCCCGTGATAGCTAGGCAAGTGTATAAAAATTGTGTAATTATGATATGTGATCGCCAGACCAAAGCTAATTTGATTGAGCTGGAAATGTTAGATTTCGATGTAATTATGGGTATGGATTGGTTGGCCTCGTGTTATGCTAATGTCGATTGCCGAATGAAAGTGGTTCGATTCCAATTTCCGAGAGAGCCCGTGCTCGAATGGCATTCGAGTCGACACTCAGATGATGGCATTCGAGTCGACACTCAGAAGATTGAAGCTGTGAAGACTTGGCCAAGGCCTACGACGCCTACAGAAGTTCGTAGTTTTCTGGGTTTGGCAGGTTATTACAGAAGATTCATAGAGGGCTTCTCATCTATTTCAGCCCCATTGACGAAGCTAACCCAGAAGTCTGCTAAATTCCAATGGAATGGTGCTTGTGAGCGCAGCTTCTAAGAGTTGAAAGACAGATTACCTCAGCTCCAGTCTTAACACTTCCAGAAGGGTCAGATAGCTATGTTGTGTATTATGACACTTCCGGTGTCGGATTAGGATGCGTATTGATGCAGCATGGTAGAGTGATTACATATACTTCGAGATAGCTGCGGAAACATGAAAAGAACTACCCAACTCATGATCTCGAATTAGTTGCGGTTATTCATGCATTGAAAATGTGGAGACATTACTTGTATGGTTGTACATGTTGATATCTATACAGATCACAAGAGCCTTCAGTATATTTTCAAACAGAAAGAGTTGAATCTGCGACAGAGGCGGTGGTTAGAGTTATTGAAAGATTATGATGTTAGCATTTTATACCACCCTGGGAAAGCAATGTAGTAGCCGATGCGCTTAGCCGCCGATCAATGGGCAGTTTATGTGAAGTCCCTCCGGAAAGGAAAGAGATGGTTCAAGAACTTCACCAATTAGCTAACCTTGGAGTACGTACAATTGATTCGGGTGATGCAGGGATTAGTAGCAATGATCCCACAATTTCGTTCTTGGATATGGAAGTGAAAGAACAGAATTATGAAGATCCTCAATTGTGTCATTACAGAGACACATCCTATGGAAAAGAGAAGTCTTCATTTGAAGTTTCTATGGATGGAATTCTTAGATACCGAGGCAGGTTATGTGTGCCGAATGTTGCAGAATTGCGCCGACGAATCCTAGAAGAAGCACATTGTTCTCAATATTCTATTCACCCAGGTGCAACCAAAATGTATCATGATCTCAAGATGATGTATTGGTGGGATGGCATGAAGAGAGACATAGCAGAATTTGTAGCACAATGTCCAAATTGCCAACAAGTAAAAGTTGAGCATCAAAAGCCAAGAGGCTTATTGCAAGCAATGGAAATACCCACTTGGAAATGGGAAGTGATCAACATGGATTTCATCGTGGGATTACCTCGTTCCCGTGGCAGGTATGACTCTATATGTGTGATCGTGGATAGATTGACGAAAGCAGTTTAATTTCTTCCAGTTAGAACCACGTACTCAGCAGAAGACTATGCGAGGTTGTATCTCAAACAAATTGTGCGACTCTATGGAATTCCATTATCCATTATTACTGTCACGACCCGTCTAGAGGGCCACGACGAGCACCCGGTGCTAGTCCACCCGGGCACCCTTGGCTTACACATATACTTACATCTAGGTGAGCCATACGATTAAACATACATTTCTTTTCATCAATCACGCTAGTCCCATTGGACGACAACATCTTTAAATCATCATTGACATCTATGCCACATCAAATGTACATAAGCCGACGAGGCTATCAAAATGATATACAAAATATAGGCCGACAAGGCCAGACATGTCTAACCATATACACGTGACTACGAGCCTCTAAGGAGAGTATAACATATCACATGAGCGGGACAGGACCCCGCTATGCCCATAATTATGTACACAAATGAATAAGTACCCAAAAGCTATGGCTCCGAATGAAATGGAGCTCTGCTATATAATCTCTGAGAAAGCGGCTATGGATCAAGCCTTTCTCCCTGTGCACCTGCGGGCATGACGCAGCGTCCACAAACAAAAGGACGTCAGTACGAATAATGTACTGAGTATGTAAAGCATGATCAATATCAATATAGAAGCATAAATAGCCACATAAGAAATAGCATAGAATGGGAGATGGCAGTATCATCGTCATATGCACTTACTTACCTTTCATAGGAACTTTCCATTTCTAATACGTGTTGGTGTACATACATCACTATCCGTATTCCATAATAGTACCCGTACCATATTTGTGCTCGTATTCGTATACATGCCCTTATTAACATTCATATACATAGTCGTATCATATTCATATTTGTTATATCCCACATTCTTGCGTATTTGGATAATTCGAGATAATGGCGAAAGGTCAAGAGCAAGACTATAATTTTGATCTTGTTGGGTGCATAAGTTGTTTATGAAAATTTTGAAGTGGGAATATTAAGAAAGGTCAAGGGTATAAAGGGAAAATTCGCAATATGAATCGTGGAAATATAAGGAGGACGAAGGGCAAATTTGGAATTTGGAAAATAATTTTTCATGGATTGTAAAACAAAAAAAAAAGGGTGGGCTTGGTAATGGGCCATGTTTGGCCATCCACTCCTTGGTGGGCTTAAGCCCACATGGAGTTTAATGAACCAAATAAAAGATGACAAAGTCATCTTATTTTCCCATAACTTTCTAGAATTTTCAAGAAATTAAAAGAACAAGAAAGAAGGAGAAACTTCTCCAAGACCATTTCAATTTCGGCCAAGTGCAAAAATTGCCAAGGAAATTGACAAAAATTTCTTCAAAAATCATTTCCTACCAATTGAAGGATTCTTAGCAAGGTGGAGTGGTTTTTGGAAGGAGAAAAAATTCATATTCTTGCAAATTGGAAGTTTTAGCCAAGTGAAGAAGTGAGGAGAAAGGTAAGAATTCATTCTCTTTACATGTTATGGATATTTTTGCATGTTGTAGTGTACAAAGATGGATGAAATTCATGAGGAATATGGAAGTGGGGGGTGGTGGCCGTGAGGTAGCATGTGTGTGTGTAGAAATCATGTTTTAATTATTTTATCTAGTAATTGGTTGTTATTGTTGTGAATGTTATGTTGATAATGGAAGTTGAATGATTTTGGAGAGGTTGTAGTTGTATATGCATGATGTATAGCCGTGTATATTTGGTGAATCATGAAGGAATGTGAGCAAGTTTTATTTGCTATGTTGGTTGTTGTATTGTGGATTTTATATTGCAAATAAAAGCCTAATGAGCTTAGTGAAGTATTAGTAGTTGGAGGCTTGTCTTGGAAGATTATGTAAATTGAATATTATGTTCTTACATGTATGGAAGATAATGATATTAGTATGGTGTTGTTGGAATATATATTGTAAGGTTGTTATTGTTTTTATTGGAGTTGGAAGGTTTTGAAAGAAGTAGTAAATTGATTAAGTTGTTATAATGTGTCTTGGATTGAATATGGAAATTGTTAGTGTGGTTGTTGAAATTATGTTGATAGTTTGGCCGGGTTGAATTCCCGGATTGTTGTTGATAAAAATTGGCTGAGTTGAATTTTGGGGATGGTGTATTTACAGGGGAAGTGCTGCCGAAATTTCGGTAGCCAAGTGTCACTTTAAGAATTCAATTCTAAATGCTCTAAGTAATATTTGGTAAATGTGACCAAATTGTAGATTTTGGCGGATTTGCAACTTGAATTTGGAGTGGTATAAGGAGCGGAAAAAGGTATGTAAGGCTTCACCCTTCCTTCTATGGCATGTCTTAGGCATACTAGGTTGGATACGAGCCTCGGGGACAACTCCATTCTCCGGAATCCGCACCTAAAGCTTCCCCTTTTTCATTCAGTAGAATTGAATTAGAAATTATGTAAAATGTTGGAAAACATTCCTAAATATATAGAACTTGCATAAATATGACCCGACTACCTCAAAACCCTCACAAGTGACGTCATGAAATATAATGTACGTAAATTTGGTACGCCGCCTCATTTGACCCGAGGTGGGCCCATTGTTCCCGGATTTTCCCTATTGCTCCGTTTGACTTATTTTGGAGTAGAATCTAAAGGAAACTTTTGATCCTTGTTCCGATTATCAAACGATAAGTACCGCACCATTCTAATGGAAATATGTCTATGATGACCATGATAACGATGACGCTAAGGAAGCGAATACGTCTATGATAAGTGTGAAAAGAATGATCTCATGACTAAGAGTCTTAAGATAAGGACCCAATATGAATACGAGAGTGTCAAACTAGTTCTTGATTTTTAAATTCTATTCCTTGATTATGATACCCTCTTCTAAAGGTTCCAAAGTAGATGAATTGATTTCTATGTCATCCATGATTTCATTCTATGCTTACTTCTAATACTATTCTTCGTTGATAGTTTCGCCTAAAATACCCGTTCCCTCAAGGTGAGACAAGGCAATCACGGTTATTTCATAATGTAATCGGAGGTCACCGACCTTACGTCACTCCGACGGATACATGATTTTCCTTGGATTCTCCTGGACGCTGATATAATATATGTATATGAGGTATGTATATGAGATATGTATATGATGTGTATATGTATATGGGGGAAGGGAAAGGGACATATGTTTCATTGCCACCTGGTCAACTGGCGTTATCATCCTGGATGCGGGATGCCCGGACGCGGGATATATGGGCGAGCCGACGTATTTCGGCGCTATGTGGGCGAGCCGACGTCGTTCGGTGCTATGCTATGATATGCTATGATATGACTTGATATAATATGATATGCATTGATATGACATGATATGATACGACATGATACGATACGACATGATATGATACGATATGGTATGAAAAAGAAGAGACATGATATGGAATAAACTCTATTTTCTATGACTATGAAAAAGAAATGTTTTTTTTTTCTATATAAGGGAAAACGAAGCATGCATGGTATCCGGCCTGAAAGGGCATTCCTATGTACAGGTTACTTTCTTATCTCATTACATGTCCTATGATTCCATGATATCGCTATTCGTACTTTATGTTCCTGTTTATGTTATCTTCCATGCCTTACATACACGGTACACTATTTGTACTGACGTCCCTTCTTGTGGACGCTGCGTTTCATGCCGCGCAGGTCAGCAGGTAGACGGACCCGATTCCTAGGAGTTCTATCAGCAGTAAGTGGCAGCGCTCCAGTTGTCCCGGAGCCTCAGTTCCTTGGTACTATTTTGTGTATATATTCGGGCACGGCAGTACACGGCCCTTCCTATGTATATGTGTACTATGTTTAGAGGCTCGTAGACAGATATGTACAGTAGATGTTTTGTACTTTTGATGGTCCTCGTTGTTGTATAAAGTGCTAGCCGAGTTTGTTAGCCTATGTTTATAACTATGCTACTTGTGTTAATGGTAAGAAACAAAAAAATAATGGTACAGTTCATACGACCCACTTAGTAATAAGAATACGATATGAGATAGGGGGTGCTCGGTACGAGTATCGGGTACCCGTCGCGGCCCTAGTTGGGTCGTGACAATATTCACGCCATATACATAATCATATCATATTCATATTCACGTCATATACATAATCCTATCATATACATAGTATTTACATAGCATACCCGACCACGTAGGATCGGTGTTTCATACATACTTGGCCAACCAAGGCTCAAGGTTACTCATACCTGGCCCTACCAAGGCTTCAGGGATTCATCTACCTGGCCCTACCAAGGCGTCAGGGTTATCCGTACCATCTGCATAGGTGTGCGCGCGTTTCGTAATCGTATACATACTTATTCACATATCATACCCGGCCTCATAAGCTCGAGGTTCCATAATAGTCATACATAGATACATACATATACTAGCTCATAAGCATCATTTCTATTAACATCACTATCATCATCGATATCATTATCACTATTATCGTCATTCGTCACATTTGCCTTAATAGGCCTATTCGTCATACGAGGAATTTAGTACAATCATAGCCTATCGAGAATCATAAGCTTAGTAGCTTTGAAGATAGAAGCATTTGGAGAACATCATAAGCTCGTAGAAGATTTAGGTGATTGGCCAAAGAACCATGCCTTATGAAAAAAAGGGTTAGCCTTACATACCTTTTCTTCCAACTATTCTATCACTTGTACGTTCCTCTTCAAGGCTCACGTTCTACCTTCATTGAAGTCATACTATCATTAGGATCAATAGCTAGCATATGTGACTAAAGCTAGAGAAAATCGGACATCATCTCCTCTATTTATACGTCATTCCTCCATATCGTAATTCAACTAGCAAACGTCAACAATACATTCACCATATCACAACAATAGCCTTTAGTCACCTACATTATCCATATTCTCAATTCACTTACAATTTTCCATATTCAAGATCATAACACATGATTTAGTCCATTCACATGCAATGTCTAATTCATGATCTTAACGTCATTTATAGCCCATTCATGTCACAACACAACCAAAATCATGATTCAATCCAAACTATTTCTCAAAATGGCACTATTCAACATTCATGACCCATTTTACCATATTCTTCTACAATCCAAGTATTTCAACTCTCCAATACCTTAAGCAACATACAATTATCATGAATCTTACCTTAGATGTCGTAGGAACGAGCCTTAGTTGATAATACTCCACTTTGAGCCAAACCCTAGTTTATCTCCATTTGGATTTCTTGACCTTGGATGATCCTTGATGGTTTTCTTACACTTGATTCACTTGATTTGTGTTGTTGATCACCAAATATCCTTGAATTCTTGTGGAATATATGTAGAGAGATGTTTTGAGAGAAGGGGTGTGGAGTAGAAGTGAAATGAAATAACCTTGGTCCCTTTATTTAATGACTCAAAATCTGATCTTAAATGAACAACACAGTGGTCGTAAACTTGGTTTACGGTCCGTATTCTAGTTTACGGACCATCCTTCACGGTTGTATTTAATCATAACAGAACCAGAAACTCAGGCTGAAACATGGTGATTTACGATCATGGTTTACGGGCCGTAACCCACTTTACGGTCCGTATTTCAGGTCGTATTTAACCATTTGATCATTTGGCAGAAAGTTGGAGTTTTGGAAGCCAAAATACGACATGGCAGTTTACGGACCGTATACCACTTTACGGTCCGTATTTCACTTTACGACCAACTGGCCAGAATGTAAACCTGCAACTTTTCACATTTCCAAAACCTATAATTAGTCTTTGTGGAGCGTAACCAATCTCTTATTGCAATTGCCTTCAGAATCTTACATAGGGTCGTCAAACGTCATTTCTTACTCCTAGAAACATCATACACTTGTACTCGTCACTAGTTCATTCACTTGCGTACCAACGGATGATTTTACGAGGTGTAACATTCTTCACCCCTTAAGAACATTCGTCCTCGAATGTTAAAGTCTTCGGGAATTCTATAAAAATTTCGCCAGAGTCTCCCCTATAATATGACACTACCATCCTGTCACAATAGCCCATAATATCGATGCCTCATGGGGCCACAACATAATAGCAATAAAATTTGGCCACACACGACCAAAAAGCATTAAAGGAAAACATACATACCTTATAATCTTGACGTCTCATCTTGGACTTCTTCCAAGGGCTGAAATAACTGTGGGAACCTAGATCGCATACTTTCTTCCGCTTCCCATATCATTTCCTCTCGTTTGCTGCTTCTCCATAGAACCTTAACTGAGGCCACTTCTTTGTTTCTAAGCCTCCGTACTTGCTATCTATTATGGCAATGGGTATCTCTTCATAAGATAACTTTTCTGTCACATGTACATCACTTATTGGAACAATCTTAGTAGGATCTCCTACACATTTCCGAAGCATCGAGACATGGAAAACTGGATGGACCGACTCCAAATCTGGAGGTAGATCTAATTCATAGGCTACCTTGCCCACTTTTCGTACAATCTCATAAGGCCCAAAGTATCGGGGACTAAGCTTCCCATTTTTTCCAAATCTCATTACACCCTTCATAGGCGACATTTTCAAGAATACCCAATCTTTCACTTTGAACTCCAAGTCTCTTCGACGATTATCCGTATAAGACTTTTGATGACTTTGGGCTGCTAACAACCGATCTTGTATGAGCTTAAATTTCTCTATAGCTTGCTGGACCAAGTCTGGCCCTATCAATTTAGTCTCTTCTATTTCAAACCACCCAATTGAGGATCTACACTTTCGCCCATATAAAGCTTCATACGGTGCCATTTTGTTACACCTCGGAAAATTTTTCGTTGGTACGAAAGTGAATGAACTAGTGATGAGTACAAGTGTATGATGTTCCATGAGTAAGAAATGACGTTTGATGACCTTAGGCGAGATTTCAAAGGCATCCGATGCAAGACGAGAAAGTTGGCTGAGATAAGGCAAGGTATGAGGTGAGCAATGTAGGCAAATGGATGTGGATGATTAGAATGAAAAGTCAAGAAATGTGAAAAGTTGCAGGTTTGCAATCTGGCAAGTCGGTCGTAAAGTGTATTACGGACCGTAAAATGGTATACGGTGTAAACTGGCATGTCGTAAATTGGCCTTCAAAACTTCAACTTTCTGCCAGTGGAGGAAATGGTTAAATACGACCTGGAATACGAACCGTAAAGTGATTTACGACCTGTAAACCATGGTCGTAAATCACCATGTTGTAGCCTGAGTTTCTGGTTCTGTAATGGTTAAAGACGACCACGAAGGACGGTCCGTAAACTGCAATACGGACCGTAAACCACATTTACGACCACTGTGCACTTCAAAATCAGATTTTCAAGTCATTAAATAAGGGGACCAAGGCTTATTTCATTTCACTTCTATATCACACCCCTTCTCTCTAAAACATCTCTCTACATTTATTATACAAGTTTACAAGGATTATAAGTCATCAACAACACAAACAAGTGGGTCAAGAGTAAGCAAGCCCATTAAAGATCATCCAAGTCAAGGAATCCAAATGGAGAAAAACTAGGGTTTTTGCTCAAGTGGAGTATTATCAACAAAGGCTTGTTCCTACAACATTTAAGGTAAGATTCATGGTACTTATATATTTTTTAAGGTATTTGAGAGTTGAAATGCTTGGTCATTAGAAGAGTATAGCAAAATGGGTTATGAATGATGAATAGAGACGTTTTGAGACATAGTTTGAATTGAATCATGATTGTGGTTGTGTTGTGACATGAATGTGTTATAAATGATGTTAAGACCATGAAATAGACATTGTATGTGAATGGGCGAAATCATGTGTTATGACCTTGAATATGGACAAATGAAAGTAAACTGAGGAATGTGGATAACGTGAACGACTAATGGCCATTGTTATGCTATTGTGAATGCATTGTTGACGTTTGGGAGTTGAATTATGACGTGAAGGAAATGTTTTCCGATTTTCCCTTAGTTTTAGCCATGTGTGCTAATTATCGATTCTAATGATAGTATGGCTTTAATGAAGGTAGAAACGCTAACGTTGGAGGGGAACGCACAAGTGTAGAATAGTGCGACGGAAAGGTATGTAAGGCTAACCCTTCTTTCATAAGGCATGGTTCTTTGGCCTAACGTCTAAATCTTCTATAAGTCTATGATCTCTTCAAATGATTGACCCTCCGAGCTACTAAGCTCACGATGCTTGATGTGTTACGATAGTACTAAGTTCCTCGTATGACGAGTAGGCCTATAAGATAGATGTAAAGATAACAACGAAGATAGTGATAATGATAGTATTAATGATGAGAATAACATGATGCTAAAGATGCTTACGGGCTATGATATGTATATGTGCCTATGGAGGGCTATAATAAGATCCCGAGCTTATTACGCCGGGTAAGAATATATGTATATGAATGTGTATAAAGTATGTATATGGTTATGAAACGCGCACGCACTTCTGCAGAAGGTATGGATAACCCTGATGCCTTGGTAGGGCCAGGTATGAATAACCTTGAGCCTTGGCTGGCCAAGTATGTCTGAAACACCGAACCTTCATGGTCGGGCACGCTATGTATATATATGTATATGCCATGTGTATGACATCATTAAGAGTACGAATATGTTATGTATATGAGATGTAAATGATTATGAGGGTAATTAAGTACGGATATGGATGTATGTATACGGATACGCTATAGAAACGGAATGTTCCTATGGAAAGCAAGTTAAGTGCCATGATGATGATATTATTGTCTCCCCTCCTATGCTCCCTCATATGTTGTCTATTATGCTTCTATATTGATGCTGATCATGCTTTACATACTCAGTACATTCTTCGTACTGGTCCTTTTGTTTGTGGACGCTGCGTCATGCCCGCAGGTGCACATGGAGACAGGCTTGATCCATAGCAGCTTTCTCAGGGATTATATAGCAGAGCTCCATTTCATCCGGAGCCATAGCTTTTGGGTACTTATTCTTTTGTGTATATAATTATGGGCATAGCGAGGTCCTGTCCCGCTTATGTGATATGTTATACTCTTCTTAGAGGCTCGTAGTCACGTGTATGTGGTTAGATATGTCTGGCCTTGTCGGCCTATATTTTTGTATATCTTATGGTAGCCTTGTCGGCTTATGTACATTTGATGTGGCATAGATGCCTATGATGATATAAAGATGTTGTTGTCCAAGTGGGACTGGTTTGATGGATAGAAATGTATGTTTTGTTATGTGGCTCACCTAGATATTATGTTATAGTACATAAGGGGTGCCCGGGTGGGCTAGCACCGGGTGCTCATCGCGGCCCACTAGACGGGTCGTGACACATTTGAATGCTGGAATGGTAACTGTTATTGTAAGCAAATTCAATGAGGGGCAAATGATCATCCCAATTTCCTCCAAAATCTAGCATACATGCTCGCAACATATCTTCCAAAGTCTGAATGGTACGTTCAGCTTGTCCATCAGTCTGTGGATGAAATGCCGTGCTAAGGCTCACTTGGGTCGCTAAACCCTCTTGGAAGGACTTCCAAATTTTTTCCGTGAACTGAGTCCCTCTATCAGAAATAATAGATGCCGGAACACCATGGAGTCTCACTATCTCTTTAAGGTAAAGCTTTGCATAATCTTCTGCCACATAGGTTGTTCTAACCGGTAAGAAATGAGCTGACTTAGTGAGTCTATCCACAATCACCCATATGGAATCATACTTATGTCGAGAACGGGGTAAGCCTGAAATGAAGTCCATGTTAATCACTTCCCACTTCCAAGTTGGGATTTCTATAGCTTGCAACAATCCACCCGGCTTTTGGTGCTCAATTTTCACTTGTTGACAATTAGGACATTGAGCTACGAATTCCGCTATATCTTTCTTCATTC
This sequence comes from Lycium barbarum, assembly GCF_019175385.1. Classification (NCBI taxonomy): domain Eukaryota; kingdom Viridiplantae; phylum Streptophyta; class Magnoliopsida; order Solanales; family Solanaceae; genus Lycium; species Lycium barbarum. The sequence continues at coordinate 118,471,941 of NC_083340.1, read as the reverse complement.
CATTCCACCAATAAATATACTTAAGGTCATGATACATTTTTGTCGCTCCGGGGTGAACAGAATAACGGGAACAATGAGCTTTCCTCAATAGCTGGTGGCGTAAATCTGCCACATCGGGAACACATAATCTGCCTCTACATCGGAGAACTCCGTCTCCTGAAATATCAAATGATGAATCCTCTTTCTGAGGGAGTGTATCTCTGTACTGCATTAGCATGGAATCTTCATATTGTCGCTCCTTCACTTTTGCTACTAGCGACGAGACTGCAGAATTCTGAATAGTAGCTCCTCGGCTACCTGAGTCCACTACTCGGATTCCTAGGCTAGCTAACTGCTGGAGCTCGCGGGCCATTTCTCTCTTCTCTGGTCGTACATCACATAGACTTCCCATCGATCTACGGCTAAGAGCATCAGCCACAACATTTGCCTTTCCAGGGTGATATAAGATATCAACGTCGTAATCTTTTAGCAATTCTAACCATCGTCGCTGCCGCAAATTCAACTCTTTCTGCTTGAAGATGTACTGAAGACTCTTATGATATGTGTAAATATCCACATGGACACCGTATAAATAATGTCTCCATATCTTTAACGCATGAACCACTGCGGCCAATTCTAGATCATGGGTCGGATAATTCCGCTCATGTTTTCGCAATTGCCTTGAAGCATACGCAATCACTTTACCATGTTGCATCAATACACAGCCTAACCCAACACCAGAAGCATCGCAATAAACAACATATCCTTCCAATCCCTCTGGAAGTGTTAAGACTGGGGCGGAAGTCAACCTACTTTTCAACTCTTGGAAGCTACGTTCACAAGCATCTGTCCATTGAACCTTTGCCGATTTATGGGTCAACCTTGTGAGTGGTGCCGAGATAGAAGAAAAACCTTCAACAAATCTCCTGTAATAACCTGCTAAGCCCAGTAAGCTACGAACCTCCGTAGGAGTTGTGGGCCTTGGCCAAGTTTTCACGGCCGAAGTCTTTTGACTATCCACTCGAATACCATCGACTGTAACAATATGCCCCAGAAAGGCCACTGAGTTCAACCAAAACTCACATTTGAAAAACTTTGCAAAAAACTCCCGAGTTCGAAGGACTCCAAGGACAGTATGCAAATGGTCCGCATGTTCTGCCTCGGATCTAGAATACACCAAGATATCATCGATAAATACGATCACGAATAAATCCAAAAAGGGCCTGAACACATTATTCATCAAATCCATAAATACTGCCGGCGCATTCGTTAACCCAAATGACATCACTCAAAACTCAAAATGACTATATCTTGTTCTGAAGGCTGTCTTAGGAATATCTTTCTCCCTAACCCTTACTTGGTAATACCCGGACCTCAAATCAATCTTTGAAAACCATTTGGCACCTTGCAATTGGTCAAATAAGTCATCAATCCTCGGAAGAGGATACTTGTTCTTAATTGTCACCTTATTCAATTGCTGGTAATCAATGCACATTCTCAAGGAGCCATCTTTCTTTCGGACAAACAATACGGGTGCTCCCCACGGGGATGAACTAGGCCTAATAAAGCCTTTCTCAAGCAAGTCTTTCAATTAGTCCTTCAACTCTTTCAATTCTGCGGGAGCCATTCTATAGGGAGGAATAGATATAGGCGTAGTGCCGGGCAATACATCAATAGCAAAATCAATCTCCCGTTCAGGAGGAAGGCCTGGAAGCTCTTCCGGGAACACATCCGGAAATTCATTCACTATGGGAACTGACTGAAGTGTCGGTGACCCAGCTTCTACATCTTAAACCCGAACTAGATGATAAATGCAACCTTTCGTGATCATTTTCCTTGCCTTTAGATAAGAAATAAACCTACCTTTTTGTGACGCCTTATTCCCTTCCCATTCTAAAACTGGTTCTCCCGGAAATTGGAAATGAACCATCTTCATTCTACAATCAACATTGGCATAGCAAGAGGCCAACCAATCCATGCCCATAATGACATCAAAGTCTACCATCTTTAGCTCATGCAAGTCAACTATAGTACGGCGGTCACAAATCAAAACTATGCAATTCCTATATACTCGGCTAGCTATTACCGATTCACCAACGGGTGTAGACACCTCAAAAGGTTTGATCGACTCTGGTTCGACCCTAAATCGACCCGCAATATATGGAGTAACATATGATAATGTGGAGCCTGGATCAATCAAAGCGTATACATCAAGAGAGAATACCGATAATATACCTGTAACCACGTTAGGAGATGACTCAAGATCTTGGTGTCCAGCCAAAGCATAACACGGTGCTGAGGATCGCTAGAACTGGGAACTCTCCCTCTGCCTCTACCATGGCCAACTGGCCCATGTGAACCTGGCCCCATCGGGCGTACAGATGCTGAAGATCCGGCTATCGACCCTGAAGGCTGGGTCCTACCTCTACCATGAACTGAGGGGCAATCATGCATGATATGGCCTGGTCGACCACATGAATAGCAAACATCTGAAACCAATCAACATCGACCCCAATGTGACTTCCCACACTGGGAACATCGTAGTGCAGGTGGCCATGCCTGACCCGAATCATCCCTAAACTGAGACCTCAAATAACTCTGACTCGGCCCGGAACGAGTAGATCTGTCGAATCTCTGGCCTGAAAACCGCGGAGGTGCACTGGTCATAGAATAGCCTGAATGTCTGGGAAACTGCTGCCTGTGCCCGCCTCTGAGCTCACTCACCGGACCCAAAAATCTGGCCCTCTTCCTATGACCCCTATACTGCTCGCGTTCACTTCTCTGCTGCTGTAGGCTTTCTTCTAAGTTCTGAGCATGAGCCTGAATCCGTACAATATCCATACCGTCCTGAAGGGACGCAGTCAAGCATCTATCCATCAAGTGTGGCCCTAGGCCCTTCACAAATCGGTGTACCCGGTCACCCATATCCGCTACCATGGCTGAAGCATACCTAGCCAAGGAGTTAAAGCGGAGACTATACTCTAGGGCACTCATACTACCTTGCCTCAAGTTCAAGAATTTATCGGCCCTTGCTCGCCGAACTTCTGGAGGCATATAGTGTCGGAGAAAAGCATAAACAAACTCTTGCCATACCGGGGGGGGGGGGTGCATTGGCTCCCCGTGAAGCCATCCAAACTGTATACCATTGAATCAAGACATCTCTCAATCTATACGACGCTAGCTCCACCGACTCGGTGTCCGAAGCATGTATCAATCGAAGCGTTCTACACATACCATCGATAAAATCCTGAGGGTCCTCCTCCGGCTTTGATCCAAAGAATTCCGGAGGGTTCAAAGTAATGAAATCACGGGCCCTTGCACTAACAGCCCTATCACCTTGCCCTGAACTTTGCCTCTGAGTCAGGGTCGCAACCAATTGAGTCAGCAAATTAATGGCCTCTTTCACATCTTGGCCTGAAGCATCCGGTGGAGGAGCTGGAGGTGCTGGAGCCGGGACTGAGGCTCCTTCATGCTCCTCTAATATAGGCACTAAACGGGAGGACTGAGATTGAACCGCACTCTGGGACTCACTTGCCTCTACTACCGGTGGCGGCGCTCTTTCAGCCCGCTTTTCTGCCACCGTCTTGCCCTTTTGGGTTGCTGTAGCCTTTCTCTTTACAGGCATATCTGAATACACAACACATAATTAAGGAACAAGAATTTCTTACATCATAGCTCTATCGCACGATTCTTACGAAGAAAGAAGGTCATTCATTCCTATAATGTCCGCAGCTTCTTGTTTATAAGTGTGGCGCGCAACACACCCATAACCAAGACTGTACTAGACACGGCTCGTAGACACACCCTAGGACTGAACTGCTCCGGTACCACTTTTGTCACGACCCATCTAGAGGGCCGCGATGAGCACCCGGTGCTAGTCCACCCGGGCACCCTTGGCTTACACATATACTTACATCTAGGTGAGCCATACGATTAAACATACATTTCTTTTCATCAATAACGCTAGTCCCATTGGACGACAACATCTTTAAATCATCATTGACATCTATGCCACATCAAATGTACATAAGCCGACGAGGCTATCAAAATGATATACAAAATATAGGCCAACAAGGCCAGACATGTCTAACCATATACACGTGACTACGAGCCTCTAAGGGGAGTATAACATATCACATGGGCCGGACAGGACCCCGCTATGCCCATAATTATGTACACAAAAGAATAAGTACCCAAAAGCTATGGCTCCGAATGAAATGGAGCTCTGCTATGTAATCTCTGAGAAAGCAGCTATGGATCAAACCTGTCTCCCTGTGCACCTGCGGGCATGACGCAGCGTCCACAAACAAAAGGACGTCAGTACGAAGAATGTACTGAGTATGTAAAGCATGATCAATATCAATATAGAAGCATAAATAGCCACATAAGAAATAGCATAGAATGGGAGATGGCAGTATCATCATCATATGCACTTACTTACCTTTCATAGGAACTTTCCATTTCTAATACGTGTTGGTGTACATACATCACTATCCGTATTCCATAATAGTACCCGTACCATATTTGTGCTCGTATTCGTATACATGCCCTTATTCACATTCATATACATAGTCGTATCATATTCATATTCACGCCATATACATAATCATATCATATTCATATTCACGTCATATACATAATCCTATCATATACATAGCATTTACATAGCATACCCGACCACGTAGGATCGGCGTTTCATACATACTTGGCTAACCAAGGCTCAAGGTTACTCATACCTAGCCCTACCAAGGCTTCAGGGATTCATCAACCTGGCTCTACCAAGGCGTCAGGGTTATCCGTACCATCTGCATAGGTGCGCGCGCGTTTCGTAACAGTATACATACTTATTCACATATCATACCCGGCCTCATAAGCTCGGGGTTCCATAATAGTCATACATAGATACATACATATACTAGCTCATAAGAATCATTTCTATTAACATCACTATCATCATCGATATCATTATCACTATTATCATCATTCGTCACATTTGCCTTAATAGGCCTACTCGTCATATGAGAAATTTGGTACAATCGTAGCCTATCGAGAATCATAAGCTTAGTAGCTTTGAAGATAGAAGCATTTGGAGAACATCATAAGCTCGTAGAAGATTTAGGTGATTGGCCAAAGAACCATGCCTTATGAAAAAAAGGGTTAGCCTTACATACCTTTTCGCCCAACTATTCTATCACTTGTACGTTCCTCTTCAAGGCTCACGTTCTACCTTCATTGAAGTCATACTATCATTAGGATCAATAGCTAGCATATGTGACTAAAGCCAGAGAAAATCGGACAGCATCTCCTCTATTTATACGACATTCCTCCATATCGTAATTCAACTACCAAACGTCAATAATACATTCACCATATCACAACAATAGCCTTTAGTCACCTACATTATCCATATTCTCAATTCACTTACAATTTTCCATATTCAAGATCATAACACATGATTTAGTCCATTCACATGCAATGTCTAATTCATGATCTTAATGTCATTTATAACCCATTCATGTCACAACACAACCAAAATCATGATTCAATCCAAACTATTTCTCAAAATGGCACTATTCAACATTCATGACCCATTTTACCATATTCTTCTACAATCCAAGTATTTCAACTCTCCAATACCTTAAGCAACATACAATTATCATGAATCTTACCTTCGATGTCGTAGGAACGAGCCTTAGTTGATAATACTCCACTTTGAGCCAAACCCTAGTTTATCTCCATTTAGATTTCTTGACCTTGGATGATCCTTGATGGTTTTCTTACACTTGATTCACTTGATTTGTGTTGTTGATCACCAAATATCCTTGAAATCTTGTGGAATATATGTAGAGAGATGTTTTTGAGAGAAGGGGTGTGGAGTAGAAGTGAAATGAAATAACCTTGGTCCCTTTATTTAATGACTCAAAATCTGATCTTAAATGAACAGCACAGTGGTCGTAAACTTGGTTTACGGTCCGTATTCCAGTTTACGGACCGTCCTTCATGGTCGTATTTAATCATACCAGAACCAGAAACTCAGGCTGAAACATGTGATTTACGATCATGGTTTACGGGCCGTAAACTATTTTACGGTCCGTATTTCAGGTCGTATTTAACCATTTGATCATTTGGCAGAAAGTTGGAGTTTTGAAATCCAAAATTCGACATGGCAGTTTACAGACCGTATACCACTTTACGGTCCGTATTTCACTTTACGACCAACTAGCCAGAATGCAAACCTGCAACTTTTCACATTTCCAAAACCTATAATTAGTCTTTGTGGAGCGTAACCTATCTCTTATTGCAATTGCCTTCAGAATCTTACTTAGGGTTGTCAAACGTCATTTCTTACTCCTGGAAACATCATACACTCGTACTTGTCACTAGTTTATTCACTTGCGTACCAACGGAGGATTTTCCAAGGTGTAACAATTACAGATAAAGTAGCACAATTTACAGCCAAGTTCTGGAAGTCCTTTCAAGAAGGTCTAGGTACTCAGGTGAAGCTTAGCACGGCATTTCATCCACAGACGGATGGGCAGGCCGAACGTACTATTCAGACTTTAGAGGATATGCTAAGAGCGTGTATTTTAGACTTTGGCGGTAATTGGGATGATCATTTACCTTTGATTAAGTTTTTATATAACAACAGCTACCATTCTAGTATCCAAATGGCTCTGTATGAAGCTTTATATGGAAGAAAGTGCAGATCTCCAATCGGATGGTTTGAAACAGGAGAAGTACAATTGATAGGCCCTCAATTGATTCAACAAGCGGTAGAAAAAGTTAAGGTGATTCGAGATCGATTTTTGATAGCCCAAAGTCGCCAAAAGTCTTATGCGGATAATCGCCGACGAGACTTGGAATTTCAGGTTAATGATTGGGTATTTTTAAAAGTGTCGCCAATGAAAGGGGTGATGATATTTGGCAAGAAAGGGAAGTTAAGTCCTCGATACATCGGGCCTTATAAAATTATCTGCAAGGTGGGTCATGTAGACTACGAGTTGGACTTACCTTCAGAGCTTGAATCAGTCCATCCAGTCTTTCACGTCTCAATGCTTCGCAAGTGTGTCGGAGATCCCACAAAAATTGTTCCAATAGATGATGTTCAAGTGACAGAAAATCTAGCATATGAAGAAGTGCTTATTGCCATCTTAGACAGGCAAGTACGAAGACTTCGAAATAAGGAGGTAGCTTCAGTCAAATTGTTGTGGAGAAACAACAACCAAGAAGAAATGACGTGGGAAGCAGAGGAGAGTATGAAGTCCAAGTACCCGCGCCTATTCCAACCCCCTGAAGAGATTCAAGATGAAACACCAACGTTATGAGGTATGTATGCTTACTTTTCATGCTTTTGGTCGTATGTGGCCAATTTACAGTTCTATTGTTTTGTGGCCCTGTGAGGCACTATTATTGTGGGTTGTCGTGACAGGATGGTAGCGCCATATTATAGGAGAAACTCTTGCGAAAGTTTTGTAGAATTTCCAAGTGCTAAACATTCGAGGATGAATGTTCCAAAAGGGGGGAAGTATGTTACACCTCAAAAATTTCATGTCGTTGCATAGTGAATGAACTAATGCGAGCTTAAGGACAATAGGAAGATCTTAAGATTTTAAGACGGATGATTAGTGGTTTTGGAATGCATACGTTAAGATCTTGAAGTTATATGAAATGATGAAATAAGAATCGATAAGGACAAGTGGAGTATAAGTGAGGTTTAGGAAAGGTTCCGTATATTTTTGTGTTAAGGATTGTTTGGTAAGGTTTTATAAAGGACATTTGAAGAGATATATGAGTAGTACATGGAAAGTTGAGCAAGTCCTAAGAAGGACCCATAAGCCAAATATGGGCATAAGCCATCCAAAAGGGCGATTTAAGGAAACATTTTCGGGTGATCTGACTTGGAGGGGACAAAACGCCATTATAAGTTTAGAATTTGGAATAAACACTAAGAATCCAAGTTGTAGATAATTGAAATAGATTTCCAAGCATAGGTCGTGGGCCCTCACACGATATCGGGATCAAGAGTTATGACCTTTTTACTGAACGGAACTATGCGGACAGCTTCTTCCACGACCATGTTTCACGACCCGTGAAACTTTCCACGGACCGTATGTTGGTCCGTGGAATACCCAGCAGAGAAGATGATCTTCTGATGGTAAACCACGACCAGAACCACGGACCATATAATATTCCACGGACCGTGAAAGTGTCCGTGGAAGTCCCGACGAACTGAACAAGTTATGATTTTATATATGTGATCCCACTTCATTTATTTCATTCTCACACACTTCTTCATCTCTCAAGACCTCTAGAAGGTTCCACCAACATCATATACAAGAAACCAAAGGAAATCCATGATCAAATACATCAACCAACAAGAATCAAGAGTGTGAAACCCATTAAAGTCATCTAAGCCAAGAAATTTCAAAGGAAGTGAGTTAGGGTTTTTGGTGCAAGAAGAGTATTGCTACTCAAGGCTTGTTCCTACAATATCTAAGGTACGTTTATGATGTTCTCATGATGTTTAAGATATTGAGAAGTTGAAACACTTGAATTGTTGAAGGATATAGAAAATTGGTCATAAATGTGGGAATAGTGCTATTGTTGAATAGTAGTTTGAAATGAATCATGAATATGAATATGTTGTGATTGTAAGTAGATTATGAATGACCTTTAGAATATGCAAATGAGTATTTTACGTGAAATAACGCAATTAGTGAATTATGGCCATGATTATGGGGAAATTAAAGTGAAATTGTGAACTGTGAATCATATAGATGGATGATGAATGTTGTCTACTATGTTGTGAACGTTGTTATGAATGATTGGGAGTTGATATAGAATGAGGGAAAAGTTTTATAAACAAAGGAAATGCTGCCTAAATTTTCCTAGAAATAGTGGGCACATTTAAGTAACCGATTGGCTAATGTTCATGCGACTTCTCTTGAAGGTAGAAACGGGGGCATCAAAGGAAAACAAGCAAGTGACATATTAGTTAAACGACAAAGGTATGTAAGGATAATCCCTTCCTTAAAAGGCATGAATCTTTCAAGGATTCGATGATTCTCCAATATGATGGAGCTTATGAGTCCGCAAATATACCAAACTACACGCGAGCATGATAACGATGATGATGAGTTAAAGTATAGAGATTCTAGAGTCCATGATATGATGATCCTATAATGTTAATGATGTCATTACTATTAACACTCACCTTATACACTATTTCCTGCAAGGTGAGGCAGAATACTCATAAATGTTCATAATATAATCGGGGGTTCACGACCTCACGTCACCCCGACTTAGCCGTAGTTGCCTTCAAAGCCTAATGTATGCTCCTAATGATAAATGTGAAATGATGCTAAGTCATGATATGTCTATAAGATGATCAATAATTCTAGCTTATGATATGCCTATGTTATGTATGAAAATATCAAGCTATGATAAGATTACGATACGATTCCACCGTACTAATATGGCCGGGCATGTCACTAATAAGGCGGGCTGCATATGATTCCACCGTGCCTAGATGGCCGGGCATGTCACCGCTAAGGCGGGCTGCTATGTTTACACCGAGCCTAGAGGGCCGGGCATGATCACCACTAGTGGGCGGCATACGATGGTTACCCGGACGCGGGTTAACGACGAGGATTATGATGTGATGATATATGTGATGTGATGACATATATACCATGATTATGTAAAATAAGATATATGTTCGAAATGTATTTGCCTATGACACTCGTGCAGGTTATATCTTTCTCTTATGGCTCATGATCCTTCTATCATATTTATTTCATTCCTGTCTTACATACCCTGTACAATGTTCATACGGACGTCCGTTTTCTTTGGACGCTATGTTCATGCCCACAGGTAGACAAGGAGGTTAGCTTGATCCGGACTCGTAGGAGCCAGTAGCTGATTAGAGAGCACTCCTTTGTTCCGGAGGTGCTTATGATTATTCTTTTGTGTATATTCATGTACATGTATTTTGGGCATGACAGGGTCTTGTCCCGTCCTTATGTCTAGCACTCCAGTAGAGGCTCGTAGATACGCAATGTGGGTTATGTGGTCTTACGAGGTTGCCATTTTGTATATGCATCCATATATATATATATATATATATATATATATATATATATATATATATATATATATATATATATATTATTTTGATAGCCCAAAGGCTTATGTATATAAAAGTATTATGTTTTGAAATGTAAGATGATTTTCTTATAAATTGAGTATGAATTGATAAAGGAATGTCTAATGAGTATGATAAGCGGTAGAACGAGCGGTGCTCGGTGGTTATCCCCGGGTACCCGTCGCGGCCCCTAGCTGGGTCGTGACAACATGGACACATATCCCAACATCAAGATCAAAATAAATTCTTTCTTCTTCACAGGTCAATAACCAATAATTGAGAGATACGTTTTCACAACTATGAATAAGTCACTAAGTATTCATACAAGAGTATCATGAGAGATGAGATTGAGTACACTGCATAATATCAATGAATGATGAAAACATATTAAATCAATCATGCCATACATGGACACATCTCTCGATATCAATAACAAGTCAAGTTTTTTCCTCTGTCCAAGATGATACCAATAAATAAGGGATAGCCATATCTCAATCATGACAAGAAGAATAAGTATCATATATAATATCACACACGTGGAAACAAGCCAATAAATCACAACAAGGCAACACACCATAATCAAACAACAATACCTACCTAGGAATCCATCCCAATTTCATACCCGAAGGCGTACATGATTTCTCCAACTATCACTAACTCTACATATGATTTGCTAACTGAAGTCTAACCAAAATGGAAAATCATAACCTACCTGGAATGCCGAACAAGAGCCACAAACCGTCAAACCTTAGCTTTTCCCTTTCTTTGTGCCTCAAAATACTCAAAGTCTAATCATATTTGAGTTTACATTAGAAATCAAGAATAACAATACCCATATTGATATTCATCTAATTTAGGTCAAATTCTAACTCAGGAAATTGGGGAAACGGACCCACATAGGTAAAATGGGAAAATTGGAAAGTGGAATACGTAATTCATACTCTAGATGATAAAACCCAGTATTAAATTGCTAAATCAACTCAAGATTAGGCCTAATTCGAATTTAAAGTGAAATCCCCAATTTTGGGTATGAACCCTAACTTTTCAATACTAAAATTAATCACTAATAATGGAAGGATTAAGCCTAACGACAATGAATTTATCAAATTCTATGGTTACACTAGTCACTTTCATCGTCATTTCCATTTAGGAAGTCTAGAACTTATTTCAAGAAATTATTATAACAACCCATCTCCCCCCTTTGTTTCTAAAGATTTCTAGCAAGGATTAATGATTAAGGAAGGTAAATGTTACATCTCGGAAATTTCAGATTTGTTGCCTTGTGAGTAGGCTAATGTGAGTTTAAGACGAACATGAAGTCCTTCTAAGATTAAGGAGATTATTAGATAGCTTAAAGCGCGTACCATAAGATTTCGAAGTTATATAAATATGTGAGACTAAGTCTGTCGAAGGAAGTGAAATGTAAGTCATGTTTAGAAGGGGTTTTTGTGATGGTTGACTTGATACATATTTAGTATTGTCTTGAGGAGCTGCTATAGGGCCTATTGTATGGTTAATGAAGTGGTATATAAGTGCCAAGAAGGTTCAACGAGGATTGGAAGCCAAACGAATCACCGAGAGCACTTTGAAAAATATGGGTTATACGACCACTTATACGGTCCGTATATGTCACGACCCAACTGGAGGGCCATGACGGGCAACCGATGCTAACCCACCCGGGCACCTCTTATCATACTCTCTTATTCACATCTAGGTGAGCCACATGGCTTACTCATAATTTATATACATCAATAGTACTAATCTCGTTGGGCAATAACACATTTATATCTTCATCAATAACAATGCCCATATCCATATACACAAGCCGACGAGGCTATCAAAATGATATACAAAATATGAGCCGACATACATCTAACCATACACAACTGTCTACGAGCCTCTAAGAAGAGTATGTAACATCATATAGGCGGGACAGGACCCTGCCATACCCATATATATGTACGCAAAAGAATAATACCCAAAAGCTGTAGCTCCGGACGAAATGGAGCTCCTCTATGCAGTCCCTGAACAAGAAATCTATAGATCAAGCATGTCTCCCTAGCCACCTGTGGGCATGACGCAACGTCCACAAACAAAAGGACGTCAGTACGAATAATGTACTGAGTATGTAAAGCATGATCAACGTCATAGTAAGAGCATAAGAAATAGCATAAAATATAGCATAAGATGGGAGAATCAAGAGGTAATAGAGCCATTTGTACCTCTAGTGTCCATCATCATATTTACTTACTTGCCTTTCATAGGGACCTTCCATTTCTAATGCTTACTCACGTACATATACATATATTTATTTATTTGTACTTGTATTCGTATCATACCGGACCATGAAGGCTCGGGTCTCACATACTCGGCCATGAAAAGGCTCGGTGATTATATATACCTGGCCCTACCAAGGCTCAGTGTTATCCGTACCCAACTGCAGTGGTGTGCGCGCGATAGGTATCATACCCGGCCATATAAGCTCGGTGTTACATAATAGTCATACATACTTAGACACGTATACATAAAAGTCCATAAGTATCATCAACATCATTGCCATCATCGTTTTCGTTACATCTATCCTTAGAGGACCAACTATCATATAAAAGAGGTACTAGTATCGTGAAAGTATCGATAATCATGAGCTTTGGTAGTCTTAGAGATAGAGTCATTAGAAAACATTATGGAGCTCATGAAAGCATATATATATATAGCAAGGGAACCATGCCTTAATGAAAGAAGGGTTAGCCTTATATACCTCTTTGTCCTCTTACTAATTAACGTTCACCATCGAGCTTGAGCAATCTACATTTAGAAGGATTCATACCATGGTTAAGCTTTAATGACACTCTCAAATTCAAACTAGAATAATTCATGATCTAATGAAAATTGGTCAGCATTTCCCCTATCCCGTTAACTTCACCATATTACCAAACAACTCCCAAACATCCATAATACACCCACAATATCATAATCAAGTAATCACATTCCATTAAGCCTTCAAAATTCATCCTTATGTTCAACTTATACCAACAACCTCGCACCCATTTTAGCATATTTTCATACAATGCTTCCTTGTCACTATTACTACCTTCCATAACAAGATTATATCTATATCATATTAAGAATCATGACTCACGTTAGCTTACTACTCAAAAACATCATAAAAGTTACATTGAGCCCTCATTTTCTACTTTCTTCTTCCACCCAAGTTCTTCAACAACCAAGCATTCATGATAACATGAAATAAGAATGAAAAATAACCTTTTATCTCATGGGAATGAGCTTTGGAGCAGCTATCAACTTAGGTGAAAACCCTAGCTTCAATACCCAAGAATCTCATGTAGTCTACTAACCCTAAGAAGCCTTCTAACACATGAACACTTCGATTCTTGCCTCTTGATCTTTGGTTTCTCTTGGATTGGGGTGGAATATGCTTGGAGAAGGGTTTTGAGCTCTCAAGACTTGTGGAAGATGAAAAATAAAATAAATGGAGAAAGGTCTTCTATTTATACAAAAACTAAAAATTCAGCCCGATGGACTTATACAGACCACTTATACGGTCCGTATAAGTGGACCGTATAAAAACACCATAGAAAATTCCCTTTCTGTAAAGGTCGAGTTATACAAACCCTCCTTTTACGGACCGTATAAAGTTATACGGACCGTATAAGTTGTCGTGTAACTCCCAGTCTTTGCGAAACTTTCTCTCGTTGATTCGTTTGACTTCCAATCCTCGTGGAACCTTCTTGGCACTTACATAATACTTAATTAACCATATAATAGGCCCTATAGGAGCCCCTTAAGACATCACCAAATAAATATTAGCTCAGTTATAGCGAAACATTTCCGAACACGACACTCATATTTCACTTCCTTCAACAACCAAATTCCACACATTCGTACAACTTCAAAATCTTATGGTATGCACCTTAAGATATCTAATACCTTCCTTAATCTTGTAAGGGTTTCATAATCACCTTAAGCTCACATTAGCCAATCCACAAGGCAACAAAACGGAAATTCTCGAGGTGCAACAGTATAACTTTATACGGTCCGTATAAGGGACCCGAATAAACCTTCCAGAGAAAGGTATTTTTATGGTGGGATTATACGGTCCACATATACGGATCGTATAAGTTATACAGACCGTATAAGTGGTCCGTATAAGTCTATCGGGCAGCTTTTCATTTTTTGTATAAATAGATGACCCTTGTTCTTTTATTTCATTCCCCACATTTCAAAAAGTCTTGAGAGCTCCAAAACCTTTCTCCAAACATTTTTCACTCAAACCCAAGAGAAATCAAAGGTTGAATAGCAAGAATTGAAGTGTTCATGTGTTAGAAGACTCCCTACGGTTAGTAGATTTCAAGATTTACTTGGGTATTGTAGCTAGGGTTTTGTACAAGTTGATATATTGATCCAAAGCTCATTCCTATGAGATAAAAGGTTAGTTTTCATGTTTATTACATGTTGTTAAGCATGTTTAGTTGTTGAATAACTTGGATGAGGAAAGGAAGTAGAAAATGAAGCTTAAGTATAGATTTCATAATGTTTTTGGGTAGTAAGATAACTTGAGTTATGATTCGTAGTATAATATGGATATAATCTTGTTATGGAAGGTAATAATGATGATGAGGAAGTGTTGTATGAAATTGTGAAATGGGTTGGTGTGAGGTTGTTGAGATAAGTTAAATATGAGAATGAATTTTTGAGACTTAATGGAATATGACTACTTGATTATGGTATTATGAATGTTATTATAGTTTTTTGGGAGTTGTTTTGCGATATGGTGGAAGTCGATGAAATAGGGAAAATGCTGCCTAATTTTCGTTAACTCATAAATTATCCTAGTTTGGATTTAAGAGTATCTTTAAGGCTTAACCATGGTATGAATCCTTCTAAATGTAAATTCTCCAAGCTTCGATGGTGAACGTTAAGTAGTTAAGAAGACAAAGAGGTATGTAAGTCTAACCTTCTTTCATTAAGGCATGATTCCATTGATATATACCTTCTCATGAGTTCCATAATGTCTTCCAAATGACTCCATACCTAGAATTACTAAATCTCATGATTCTCGGTATTTGTCACGATGCTATTACCTTCGTTATATGATAGTTGACCTCTAAGGAAAGATGTAATGAAAACGATGATGATGATGATGATATTGATGATACTTATGGACTCTTATGTATACATGTATAAATATGTATGGCTAATATGTAACACCGAGCTTCTATGGCCAGGTATGACGTCTATTGCGCGTACACCACTGCAATTGGGTACGGATAACAGTGAGCCTTGGTAGGGCTAGGTATGTATAACACCGAGCCTTGTCATGGCCGGGTATGTGAAGCACCGAACCTTTATGGTGGGGTATGGTACTAATATATAAGTAAGTATTAGAAATGGAAGGTTCCTATTAGAAAAAGGGTAAGAAAACATGATGATTGCCAAACATGATGATTGCCACTAGAGGTGCAATGGCTCTAATATCTCATGATTCTCTATCTTATGTTATCTCTTATGCTTCTATTATGACGTTGTTTATGCTTTACATACTTAGTACATTATTCGTACTGACGTCCTTTTATTTGTGGACGCTGCGTCATGCCCGCAGGTGGACAGGGAGATAGACTTGATCCGTAGATTACTTGTTCAGAGGTTGTATAGAGAAGCTCTATTTGATCCGAAGCTGCAACTGTTGGTATTATTCTTTTGTGTGCATACATATGGGCATGGTGGGTCCTGTCCCATCTATATGATGTTACATACTCTCTTTAGAGGCTCGTAGATAGTTATGTATAGTTAGATGTCTTTTAGCCTTGTCGGCTCATATTTTGTATATTATTTTGTTAGCCTCATCGGCTTGTGTATATGGATATGGGCATAGTTGTTGATGATAATATAAATGTGTCATTGCCCAATAATATTAGTATTATTGATGTATAGAAATCATGAGTAGGCCATGTGGCTTACCTAGATGTGAATATGAATGTAAGATGGTTCGCTTCTAATTTTTGAGAGAACCAATTTTTGAATGGAAGGGAAATACAACATCCCCGAGAGATAGGTTTGTTTCC
Organism: Lycium barbarum; assembly: GCF_019175385.1. Classification (NCBI taxonomy): domain Eukaryota; kingdom Viridiplantae; phylum Streptophyta; class Magnoliopsida; order Solanales; family Solanaceae; genus Lycium; species Lycium barbarum. The sequence continues at coordinate 118,455,735 of NC_083340.1, read as the reverse complement.
TGTCTCAAGGCAAGGAAAATGATTGCTAAAGGTTGTATTTACCATCTAGTTTGGGTTCAAGATGTAGATGTCGAATCGGCGACTCTTCAGTCTGTCCCAATAGTAAATGAGTTTCCGGATATTTTCCCGGATGAGCTTCCAGGCCTTCCCCCAGAGCAGGAGATTGATTTTGCTATTGATGTGCTACCGGATACAAAACCCATATCTATTCCTCCTTATAGAATGGCTCCTGTAGAGTTGAGAGAGTTGAAAGAGCAATTGAAGGACTTGCTTGAGAAAGGCTTCATCAGGCCTAGTTCTTCCTCGTGAGGAGCACCCGCGTTGTTTGTAACGAAGAAAGATGGCTCCTTACGGATGTGTATTGACTACTGACAACTGAATAAGGTGACAGTCAAGAATAAGTATCCACTCCCAAGGATTGATGATTTATTTGATCAATTGCAGGGTGCCAAGTGGTTCTCAAAAATAAATTTGAGATTCGGGTATCATCAGGTGAGAGTTAGGGAGAAAGATATTCCTAAGACAACCTCCAGAACAAGATATGGCCATTTCGAATTCCGGATAATGTCATTTGGGCTAACTAATGCATCAGCAGTATTCATGGATCTGATGAACAATGTGTTCAAGCCTTTTCTAGATTTATTCGTGATTGTGTTCATTGACGATATCCTGGTCTATTCTCTATTCGAGGCAGAACATGCGGATCATTTGCGTACTGTCCTTAAGATTCTCCAGACTCGAGAGTTATTTGCAAAGTTTTCAAAGTGTGAGTTCTGGTTGAACTCAGTGACCTTTCTGGGGCATATTATTTCAGCTGACGGTATTCGGGTAGATATTCAAAAGATTGAGGCCATGAATACTTGGCCAAGGCCCACAACACCCATAGAGGTTCGTAGTTTTTTGGGCTTGGTAGGTTATTATAGAAGATTTGTAGAGGGTTTTTCCTCAATCTCTGCACCATTGTCGAAGCTAACTCAGAAGTCAGCTAAATTTCAATGGACGAATGCTTGTGAACGCGGTTTTCAAGAGCTAAAGGATAGATTAACTTCTGCCCCAGTCCTGACACTTCTAGAAGGATCGGAAGGCTATGTTGTCTATTGTGATGCTTTAGGAGTTGGATTGGGATGTGTGCTAATGCAACATGGTAAGGTGATCGCTTATGCCTCAAGGCAGTTGCAGAAACATGAGAAGAATTAATCAACCCATGATCTTAAGTTGGCTGCAGTGATTCATGCATTGAAGATATGGAGGCATTATTTGTATGTCGTCCATGTCGATATTTATACGGATCATAAGAGCCTCCAGTATATTTTCAAGAAGAAGGGATTGAATTTGTGGCAAAGGCGATGGTTGGAGTTGTTGAAAGATTATGATGTTAACATCCTATATCATCCCGGGAAAGCAAATATTGTGGCTGATGCTCTTAGCCGTAGATCCATGGGAAGTTTATGCGATATACAGCTAGAGAAAAGAGAGTTAGTTCGTGAGCTCTAACAGTTAGCTAGCCTAGGAGTTCTGGTAGTGGACTCAGGCAGTGTGGGAGCTACCATTCAGAATTCAGCTATCTCGTCACTAGTAGTGGAAGTGAAAGAGCGTCAATACAAGGATCCTATGCTAGTTTGTTACAGAAATACACCTCCCCAGAAGAAGAAGTCATCCTTTCATATTTTGGGAGATGGATTTCTCCGATATCGAGGCAGGTTGTGCGTTCCCGATGTTGCAGGGTTACGTTAACAGATTTTGAAAGAAGCCCATTGTTCCTGTTATTTGGTTCACCCCGGAGCAACGAAAATGTACCATGATATTAAATCCATATATTGGTGGAATGGAATGAAGAAAGATATAGCGGAATTCGTGGCCCAATGTCCAAACTGTCACCAAGTGAAAATTGAGCACCAAAAGCCCGACGGATTGTTATAAGCTATAGAAATTCCGACTTGGAAATGGGAAGTAATTAACTTGGATTTCATCACAGACTTACCCCGTTCTCGACGTAATTATGATTCTATAAGGGTAATTGTGGATAGCATCACGAAGTCAGCTCATTTCTTACTGGTCAGAACTACATATGTAGCGGAAGATTATGCAAAGCTTTATGTTAAAGAGATAGTGCGACTTCACGGTGTTCCAGTATCTATTATCTCCGATAGAAGGACTCAATTTACAACCAATTTCTGCAAAACTTTCCAAGAAGGTTTGGGGACTCAGGTGAGTCTTAGCACAACATTTCACCCACAGACTGATGGGCAAGCTGAGCGTACCATCCAGACGCTCGAGGATATGCTACGGGCACGTGTATTAGATTTTGGAGGTAGCTGGGATGATCACTTACCGCTTATTGAATTTTCTTATAACAACAGTTATCATTCTAGTATCCAAATGGCCCCGTATGAGGCTTTATATGGACGAAAGTGCAGATCGCCAATCGGGTGGTCCGAAATAGAAGAGGCTAAATTGATAGGACCAGATTTGGTCCAGCAAGCTACAAAAATGTCAAGGTCATACAGGATCGATTATTAACCGCTCACAGTCGCCAGAAATCTTATGCAGATAATCATCGACGAGATTTAGAGTTTCAAGTGAAAGACTGGGTATTCTTGAAGGTATCGCCAATGAAGGGCGTTATGAGATTTGGCAAAAAGGGCAAGCTTAGTCCTTGGCATATTGGGCCTTATGAAATTGTACGTAAGGTAGCCCAGGTGGCTTACGAACTAGATCTACCTCCTGATTTGGAGTCAGTTCACCCAGTTTTCCATGTATCGATGCTTCGTAAGTGCATTGGAGATCCTTCCAAAATTGTACCAGTAGATGATGTCCAAGTCACTAGACAATTGTCTTATGAAGAAGTTCCCATTGCCATTCTAGATAGGCAAGTACGGAGACTCAGAACCCAGGATGTAGCTTCAGTTAAAGTTTTATGGAAAAATAACAATAGAGAGAAAATGACCTGGGAAGCGGAAGAAGACATGAATTTCAGGTACCTGCATTTATTTTCACCTCCAAAAGCAACTCAGGCAGAGACGCCAAGGTTCTCAGGTATGTAATGCTTTCTTTGATGCTTTCCGGGGCGTGTGTGGCCATGGTTATTGATGTTATTGTTGTAGCCCTGTGAGGAAATATATTTTGGGTTGGTCTGACAGTATGGTAGTGCCATGTTATAGGGGAAACTCTGGCAAAACTTTTATAGAATCCCCCACGACCTAACATTCGAGGACGAATGTTCCTAAGGGGGGGGGGGGGGATGTTACATCTCAGAAATTCCGGATTTGTTGCCTTATGAGTAGGCTAATATGAGCTTAATATGAACATGAAGTCCTTATAATATTAAGGAGAGTATTAGATACCTTAAAGTGCGTTCCATAAGATTTCGAAGTCATATGAATATGTGAGACTAAGTCTGTCGAAGGAAGTGAAATGTAAGTCATGTTTAGAAGGGATTTTTGTATGGTTGACTTGATACGAATTTAGTATTGTCTTGAGGGGCTGCTATTGGGCCTATTGTATGGTTAATAAAGTTTAATATAAGTGCCAAGAAGGTTCCACGAGGATTGGAAGCCAAACGAATCACCGAGAGCACTTCAGAAAATATGGGTTATACGACCACTTATACAGTACGTATAACTTCATACGGTCCATATAAGGGGTCCGTATAACCCTTCCAGAGAAGGGTATTTTTATGGTGGGATTATACTGTCAGGGTATTTTTATAGTGGGACTATACGGTCCACTTATACGGACCGTATAAGTCCATCGGGCAACTTTTTATTTTTTGTATAAATAGATGACCCGTGTTCTTTTATTTCATTTCCCACATTTCCAAAAGTCTTGAGAGCTCCAAAATCCTTCTCCAAACATTTTTCACTCAAACCCAAGAGAAATCAAAGGTTGAATAGCAAGAATTGAAGTGTTCATGTGTTAGAAGACTCCCTACGGTTAGTAGATTTCAAGATTTACTTGGGTATTGTAGCTAGGGTTTTGTACAAGTTGATATCTTTCTCCAAAGCTCATTCCTATGAGATAAAAGGTTAGTTTTCATGTTTATTACATGTTGTTAAGCATGTTTAGTTGTTGAATAACTTGGATGAGGAAAGGAAGTAGAAAATGAAGCTTAAGTATAGATTTCATAATGTTTTTGAGTAGTAAGCTAACTTGAGTTATGATTCGTAGTATAATATGGATATAATCTTGTTATGGAAGGTAATAATGATGATGAGGAAGTGTTTTATGAAATTGTGAAATGGGTTGGTGTGAGGTTGTTGAGATAAGTTGAATATGAGAATGAATTTTTGAGACTTAATGGAATATGACTACTTGATTATGATATTGTGAATGTTATTATAGTTGTTTGGGAGTTGTTTTAAGATATGGTGGAAGTCGATGAAATAGGGGAAATGCTGCCTAATTTTCATTAACTCATGAATTATCCTAGTTTTGATTTAAGATTATCTTTAAGGCTTAACCATAGTATGAATCCTTCTAAATGTAGATTCTTCAAGCTTTGACGGTGAACGTTAAGTAGTTAAGAAGACAAAGAGGTATGAAAGGCTAACCCTTCTTTCATTAAGGAATGATTCCATTGCTATATACCTTCTCATGAGTTCCATAATGTATTCCAAATGACTCCATCCCTATAGTTACTAAAGCTCATGATTGTCGGTATTTTTCCCGATGCTATTACCTCTGTTATATGATAGTTGATCCTCTAAGGAAAGATGTAATGAAAACGATGATGATGGTGATGTTGATGATACTTATGGACTCTTATGTATACATGTATAAATATGTATGGCTATTGTGTAACACCGAGCTTCTATGGCCGGGTATGACGTCTATCGCGTGCACGCCACTGCAGTTGGGTACGGATAATACTGAGCCTTGGTAGGGCCAGATATGTATAACACCGAGCCTTGTCATGGCCGGGTATGTGAAACACCGAACCTTTATGGTCGGGTATGGTACTAATATGTAAGTAAGTATTAGAAATGGAAGGTTCCTATTAGAAAAAGAGTAAGAAAACATGATGATTTCCACTAGAGGTACAATGGCTCTAATATCTCATGATTCTCTATCTTATGTTATCTCTTATGCTTCTATTATGATGTTGTTTATGCTTTACATACTCATTCGTACTGACGTCCTTTTGTTCGTGGACGCTGCATCATGCCCGCAGGTGGACAGGGAGATAGACTTGATCCGTAGATTACTTGTTCAGAGATTGCATAGAGGAGCTCTATTTGATCCGGAGCAGCAGCTATTGGTATTATTCTTTTGTATACATACATATGGGCATGATGGGGGTCCTGTCCCTTCTATATGATGTTACATACTCTCTTTAGAGGCTCGTAGACAGTTGTGTGTAGTTAATGTCACGACCCGACTAGGGGTCATGACGGGTACGCGGGGCTAACCACCAAGCACCACTCATTCTGTTACTCATCATAATCATTATGCACTTCTTTACTATTCATATGCTCATAATCATAAGACAACCGTTTTTCCTTTGAAAACATAAGTACTTTTATCTACATAAGCCTTTCGACTATCAAAATGATAATACATATACAATAGTAACATCGTGAGATCATACTAACTACACATGCGTATCTATGAGGCTCTACTAGAGTACTAGACATATGGACGGGACATGGCCCCGTCGTACCCAAAATACATATACACATCTATAGATATACACAAAAGCATGAAACAAATATCACCTCCGGAGTAATGGAGTGCTCCTGTAGATCTGCTGAAAACCTTTACGAGTTTGGATCACCTCCCTGTCTACCTGTGGGCATGAAGACAACGTCCAAAGAAAACGAACGTCAGTACGAACATCATATTGATTATGTAAGACATGATTGAAATGAACATAATGGAAGAGTCATAAGACATAGGATGAAGATATAACCTGCGTGAGTTTTATGGGTGAATACATTTCATACATATATCATATTTTTATATAATCATAGAACATGTATCATCATAGTGCATATATCATCGCATCAAAATCATCATCGTGAACCCGCGTCCGGGTAACCATCATATTACGCCCACTAGTGGTGATCATCCCGGACCCTCTAGGCTCGGTGTAAACATAGCAGCCCGCTTTAGCGGTGACATGCTCGACCATTTAGGCACGGTGGAATAGTTTGCAGCCCGCCTTCGCGGTGACATGCCCGACCAACTAGACGCGGTGGAATCGTATCGTCAAATAATCCATCATAAACTTAACATTTTCATACATTGCATAGGTATATCATAAACTTGCATTATTGTACATCTCATAGACCTATCACGACTTAGCACCATTATACATTTATCATCAAAACATACATTAGAACTTGAAGGCAACTATGGCTATGTCGAGGTGACATAAGGTCGTGAACCCCTGATTATATTATGGAGAAATCATCAACATCATATATCACCTTGAAGGAACTAACATTTTAAGGTGAGTGTACACAAGGAAAAGCATTAATGGAACCATACTTAGAATCACTAGCTTCATGGACATCTTACTTTACTCTAGGATTCTTTATGCTTAAACTCATCATCATCATTATCATGCTCATGGCATATCTCTTATCTTAACTCATATAGCTACTCATAAGCATAGACTCCTAGTTTTTCCGGAATGTAGGAAATTCATGGAGAAGGAGGAAATATCATATCATAGGATTCATGCCTTAGAAAGAAGGGACTAGCCTTACATACCTCTTTCATTTAACAGTTTTATCGCTTGATCGTTCCCCTTCGATGCTCGCGTTTCTACCTTCTAGAGGATTCACATCAACATTAGTTAATCGATTATATGAACGTGTTACTATTGCTAGAGAAAATTGGGCAGCATTCCCTCTGTTTCTACTACTTTCTCCATATCACATATCAACTCCCAAACATACATAACAACATTCACAATATAATAGGCAACAATCATCATTCACCTACATTATCCGTATTTCACATTTTCACTTCAATTTCTCCATAATTGTGGTTATAGTTCACTGTCGCGTTTTCTCACATATAATACTTAACCCATATTCTAAATGTCATTTATAGCGTACTTATAATCACAACATATCAATATTCATAATTCACCCCAAACTACTACTCAACAATGACACAATTCCCACATTCATGACCTATTTTCTATATCCTTCTACAATCCAAGTGTTTTAACTTTCCAACACCTTAAAAAATATGGAATGATCATAAAACTCACCTTAGATAATGGAAGAATGAGCCTTGAGTGGAAATTCTCTTCTTGCACCAAAACCCTAGCTCACTTCCCTTGAGATATCTTGGCTTAGATGAACTTTGATATGTTTCCTACACTTGATTTTGTGGGTTTGATGAAGTTGATCATAGATTTCTCTTGGGTTCTTGTGGGTAGAGAGTGGAGAAGATTCTAGAGTGTTCTTGAGTTGTGGAGAGTGGAAAATGAAATGAAACAAATGAGAGAGAGATCTTTATATCAACTTAAAAATCTGTCCCGACCTGAACATACGGACCAACATACGGTTCGTATATTTTATACTGATCGTATGTCTGGACCGTATGTTTGGTCCAGTGAAGGCCCTCATTTTGGGCAGAACATACGGCTGGACATACGGTCCGTATGTGTTATATGTCCAGTATGTTTGGCCGTATAATGCCCAGCTCTCTGAAGTTCGTTCTCGTCGACTCGTTTGATCTCCAATCCTTATGGAACCTTCTTGACACTTGTTTAATACTTCATTAGCAATCTAAACATCCTTATAACTCGTCCTCAAGGCCTTACCAAACAATCCTTAACACCATAATTTACGAAACCTTTCCTAAACTCCACTTATGCTCCACTTGTCCTTATCAATCCTTATTTCATCAATTCATATAACTTCAACATCTTAACGTATGCATTTTAAGACCACTAAATATCCGTGAGACAAAATGGGCGGGCAGGGGCGGTCTGGTGTCCAAGCCGATTGGTCAGACGATGACTACTTCCCAAATGATTTTAGTATTAGCCGCCTATCCCGGAATGGAATAGAAAGTTCGTCTTATAGTCTTAAGAACTTCATGTTACCCTTAAGCTGGCATTGGTTCATTCACTACACGGCGACATGAAATTTCCAAGGTGTAACACTCTTCCCCCCTTTTAGAACATTCGTCCTCGAATGTTAAGCACTCGGGAATTCTACAAAAATTTTGCCAGAGTTTCCCCTGTAATATGGCACTACCATCCTGTCACAACAACCCATAATAATATTGCCTCACAGGGCCACAACATAATAGCAATATAATTTGGCCACACACGACCCATATGCATAAAAGAAAACATACATACCTCATACTCTTAGTGTTTCATCTTGGGTCACTTCTGGGGGTTGGAATAAGTACGGGTACCTGTATTTCATTTTCTCTTTGACCTCCCAAGTCATTTCTTCTCGGGCGTTATTTCGCCACAAGACTTAGACTGAAGCTACTTCCTTATTTGGAAGTCTTCCTACTTCCCTGTCTAATATGGCAGTGGGCACTTCTTCATAGGCTAGCCTTTCTGTCACTTGAACATCATCTATTGGGAAAATCCTCGTAGGATCTCCAACACACTTGCGGAGCATGAAGACATGAAAAACTGGATGGACCGATTCAAGTTCTAAAGGAAAGTCCAATTCGTACGCTACTTGACCCACCTTGCAGATAATTTTATAGGGTCCAATGTATCGAGGACTTAATTTACCTTTCTTGCCAAATCTCATCACACCTTTCATTGGCGACACCTTTAGGAATACCCAATCATCAACTAGAAATTCTAAGTCTCGCCGGCGGTTGTCCGCATAAGATTTTTGGTGACTTTGGGCTGTCAACAATCGATCTCGGATCACCTTGACTTTCTCCACTGCTTGTTGAGTCAACTCAGGGCCTATTAGTTGTACTTCCCCTATTTCAAACCATCCAATTGGGGATCTACACTTCCTTCCATATAAAGCTTCATACGGGGCCATTTGGATACTGGAATGGTAGCTATTGTTGTATGCAAACTCGATTAGAGGTAAGTGGTCATCCCAACTACCACCAAAGTCTAGAACACATTCTCTTAGCATATCCTCCAAGGTCTGAATAGTACGTTCGGCTTGTCCATCAGTCTGCAGATGAAATGCCGTGCTAAACTTTACTTGAGTACCTATACCTTCTTGGAAGGATTTCCAAAACTTGGTTGTAAATTGCGCTCCTCTATTTGTGATAATGGATATCGGAATACCATGGAGTCGCACCATTTCCTTGAGATACAACCTTGCATAATCTTGTGCCGAGTATGTGGTTCTGACTGGAAGAAAATGAGCCGTTTTCGTGAGTCTATCCACGATCACCCATATAGAATCATGCTTGCCTCGGGAACGAGGTAACCCCACAATAAAATCCATATTGATCACTACCCATTTCCAAGTAGGGATTTCCATTGCCTGCAATAATCCTTCTGGCTTTTAACGTTCGATTTTCACTTGTTGGAAATTTGGACATTGGGCTACAAATTCTGCTATGTCTCTCTTCATGCCGTCCCACCAATATATCAACTTGAGATCATGATACACCTTTGTTGCACCTGGGTGAATATAATACCGAGAATAATGAGCTTCTTCTAAGATTCGACGGCGCAAATCTGCAACATTCGGAACACATAGCCTGCCTCGGTATCTAAGGATTCCATCCATAGAAGTTTCAAATGGTGACTCCTATTTTTCATGAAATGCGACTCTGTAATGACTCAAATGAGGATCTTCATATTGACGCTCTTTGACTTCCATATTTAGGGACGAAACTGTGGGATCATTAATACCAATCCCTGCACTACCCGAATCAATTACACGTACTCCAAGATTAGCTAGTTGGTGGAGTTCATGAATCAATTCTTTCTTTTCCGGAGGAATTTCACATAAGCTGCCCATTGATCGGCGGCTAAGCGCATCAGCTACTACATTTGCCTTTCCGGGGTGGTATAAAATGCTAATATCATAATCTTTCAATAATTCTAACCACCGCCTCTGCCGTATATTTAACTCCTTCTGTTTGAAAATGTATTGAAGAGTCTTGTGATCTGTGTAGATATCGGACATGCACACCATACAAGTAATGTCTCCACATCTTTAATGCATGAATCACTGCAGCCAATTCAAGATCATTAGTTGGGTAGTTCTTTTCATGTTTCCGTAGCTGTCTGGAAGCATAAGCAATGACTTTACTATGCTGCATTAACACACATCCTAACCCAACACCGGAAGCATCACAGTACACAACATAGCCATTTGACCCTTCTGGGAGCGTTAAGACCGGAGCTGAAGTTAATCTGTCCTTCAAATCTTGGAAGCTACGTTCACAAGCATCACTCCACTGAAACTTAGCTGACTTTTAGGTTAGTTTCGTCAACGGGGTTGAAATAGAGGAAAATCCCTCTACGAACCTTCTATAGTACCCTGCCAATCCCAGAAAACTACGAACTTCCGTAGGCGTCGTAGGCCTTGGCCAAGTCTTCACAACTTCAATTTTCTGAGTATCAACTTGAATGCCATCATCTGAAATAACATAACCCAGAAATGTCACAGAATTCAGCCAAAACTCGCACTTTGAAAATTTTGCATACAATTCTCGGGTTCGAAGAATTCCAAGAACAATACGTAAATGATCGGCATGTTCTGATTCTGTGCGAGAGTATACCAGAATATCGTTAATGAATACTATTACAAATACATCCAAGAGTGGCCTGAATACGTTATTCATCAAATTCATGAACACTGCCAGAGCATTAGTCAACCCAAACGACATCACCCCGGAATTCATAATGGCCATATCTCGTTCTGAAAGCTGTTTTGGGAATATCTTCTTCTTTAACTCTGACTTGGTGATAACCTGACCTCAAGTCTATTTTGGAAAACCACTTGGCACCCTATAGTTGATCAAATAAATCATCAATCCTTGGGAGAGGATATTTGTTCTTTATCGTCACATTTTTCAACTGCCTATAATCGATGCACATTCGTAGGGAACCATCTTTCTTTCTCACGAATAGGACTGGTGCTCCCCATGGTGATGAACTGTGTCTCATAAATCCCCTCTCCAGTAAATCTTTCAACTGTGCCTTTAATTCTTTAAATTCTGCCGGAGCCATTCGGTACAGAGGAATAAAGATAGGCTTGGTGTCCGGCAACACATCAACAGCGAAATCAATCTCTCTTTCCGGAGGAAGGCCTGGAAGTTCTTCTGGGAATACATCCGGAAATTCATTCACTATCGGAACAGATTGAAAAGTTGGCAACTTTGCTTCGATGTCATGTACTCGGACTAAGTGATAAATATAGCCCTTAGCTATCATCTTTCTTGCCTTAAGGTAGGAAATAAACCTACCTCTCGGAGATGCTGTACTACCCTTCCATTCAAGCACGGGCTCTTCTGAAAATTGAAATCGAACCACTTTCATTCGGCAATCAACGCTAGCATAACATGAGGCCAACCAATCCATACCCATAATCACATCGAAATCTACCATTTCCAGCTCAACTAAATCAGTTTTAGTCTGGCGGTCGCATATCACAATTACACAATTTTTATACACTTGGCTAGCTATCACTGGATCACCAACCGGAGTAGATACCTCAAAAGGATTTATTGGCTCGGGTCTCACCCTAATTCGACCAGCAACATATGGAGTAATATAAGTGTCACGACCCGTCTAGGGGCCGTGACGAGTACCCGATACTTGTACCGAGCACCCCTTGTCTATCGTTTTACCTTTACCTCTTAGCAAGCCATGTAAACAGAGCCATTTTTTTTTTTGAACATTAACATTAGCGGCGTCATTCTGAACATAGACTAATAAACTTCGTTATCAGTTATACATTAACATTAGCATGCCAAAACACCATATACCTAACTATACTTAACTGACTGTACATATCTGTCTACGAGCCTCTAGACGTAGTACACTTATACATAGAAAGGGCTGAGTACTGCCATGCCCGAATATATATACACAAAATAGTACCAAGGAAGTGAGGCTCCGGAATAACTGGAGCACTGTCAACACTGCTGGTAGAGCTTCTAAGGATCAAATCCGCCTGTCTGCTGACCTGCGCGGCATGAAACGCAGCGTCCACAAGAAGGGACGTCAGTACGAATAGTGTACCGAGTATGTAAGGCATGAATAGTAATATACAGAAAATATGAATCATGTATAATGACATAAGAGAGTTACAACACATGTCCTGGGATAGAAACATAACCTGTATATATATATACCCTTGGCAGGTGCTATGCGTACTTAGCTTTCCTTTAAGAATCTTTCCTTGTTCATATACATATACATATAAAATAGGACATCTCATATTGCCGAGGCGTCGGCAGCCGATCCATTTAACCATAAATATACACATCCCGCGTCCGGGCATCCCGCGTCCGGGACGATATCATATCATGTAATGCCAACTGATCAGGTGGATATGCGTTCATAACGCTCTGCCCTTACCTCCATTTTCCCCGTATACACATGCATATATCATGTACATATATCAGCGTCTATAGCGCTCTAGCTCTTTTATCATATACATATACGTGTGTCGTGTAGGTACATCAGCGTCTATAGCGCTCTAGCTCTTTCGTCATGTGCATGTTTTAAAAAAATATATACACATATCTTACATACATTTACATGTCTTATATGCATTTACGTATCCTATATACATATGTCTCATAGGCACGCAGGAAAGCCCAAAGAAGAATCATGTAGTCATCGGAGTGACGTAAGGTCGGTGACCTCCAATTATATTATAGAATACTCGTGATCGCTTTGTCTCACCTTGAAGGAACGAGTATTTTAAGGTGAGACTACCAACGGGGAATAATATTAAAGTAAACGTAGAATGAAATCGGGGCATCATAGATAACGGTTCATAGACTTTGAAATCTTTTAGAAAATAAAGTCATAGCTAGGAAATATAAATAAGATTCAAAAATTAGTTTATCATTTTCATGTTTACATAAGATACTTAGCTTAGTCATCTTAGTCATAGAGTCGTTCCGGTAGTACGTATCATAGGCATATTCTCTTATCTAACATCATTGTTATCATTATCGTCATGGAAGTGCCCTCGTTAGAGGAGTCATAGTATTTATCATTTGGTATTGAAATCGGGATCAAAGGTTCCCTTTGGATTCACTTCAAGTAAGTCAAGCAAGACTGTAAGGAAATATCCGAGAGTAGCGGGCCCACCTCGGGCCGGATGAGGTAGCGTATACGATTTACATATGTTACGTGTCATAGCGTTACTTGTGAGGGTCTTAGGGTAATCGGGTCCCATTTATACAAGTTCTAAGGGTGTAGGAGGTTTTTCCAACAATTGGCACACTTTCTAGTTCAATTCTATTGAACAAAAAGTGAAAAACTTTAGGTGCGGATTCCGGGGAACCGAGTTGTCCCCGAGGCTCGTACCCAACTTATTTCAACTATGACATGCCATAGAAAGAAGGGTGAAGCCTTACATACCTCTTTCCGCTCCTTTTGCTATTCCAAATTCACGTCACAATTTCGTTAAAATCTGCAAATTGGTCGTTTTTTACCAAAACTCTCATTAGTATACTTAGAGTTGAAATCTTAAGGAAACACTTGGCTACCGAAATTTCGGCAGCATTTCCTCTGTAAATATACCATCCTCAACATTCAACATAGCCAAATTCTCAACCAACACAATCCGGGAATTCAAACCCGGCCAAACTATTAACATAATCAACAATCGCACTAGCAATTCACATATTTCTTTCAAGATGCATGATTTCAATTTATTACCTTCTTCAAAACCTTCCGACTCCAATGAACACGATAACAACCTTATAGTATATATTCCAACGACATCAAACCACTATCATTACATACTATCCATGCAAGAACATTATTCTTCAATAATACCAATAGTCGTAATATCATTTCCAACACCACCATATGCCATAAAACAACCCACACACTATTTTCCAAATTTCTCAACCAACCCACTTGTGATACAACTATTTAATAACTTTTTTCCGTTAAGAAGTTGAAATTAGTACTAACAACATCAATAATAACATCCCCAACATCCTACAAGATAGATATATGTATATTTCGTCCAATTTCTCTTCAAATCTCAACCCACAAATTAACAACATCAATACAACAAACTATCACCTTGTTCTTGCCATTATTTCTTAATTCATATTGATAGAGGAAGAGATTCAACAAATTCATACCTTGTTTTTCATGAAGGTAGCCAAATCTTCAACATTTACTTGTTTCCAAGCCACTCCAACTCCAAAATGAAATCATATTTGTGACTATGCGTTGCCCGGACTTCGATTGATATTCTGTAGCCTTAAATTCACTCAAAATCCTTCACTTTTATGGGGAATTTAGGAGCCCTTTGATGGCTGATTTTTCTGGAAGTTTTGAGAAGTTTTTTTGATGATATGAATGGGGGTTTTCCCTTTTTATAAGGGCTGAAACGGCGCACTGTAGCTACAGTACTGCTGCGGTACTGTAGCAGTGCTGTAGCAGTGCTGTTTCTGCGCGACAGTTCAGTTTGTAACGTCTATAATTCTCTCCTCCGAGGTCCTATCAACGAGCGGTTTGTTACATTATAAACTAAACTCGCCGAACTGCATTTTAGGATTTTGAAACGCCTTAAAACTCCAAATATACATGGATATATACCCCTCCAAAGTTGACTAAAAATCTTTCCAGCATTTCTCAAATTTTCATCGAACTTATTTTCTTCAATTTGCTCGATCTCGAAATATTCCGAAACTCTCCATACATGATATTTATCACTTATTATACTAATAATGATCATGTTCTCGTGTTTCAAAATACTCTTTCCCGATTACGACTTACGAGATCGTAATTCACCCTCTTTCTTCGTTGTTACGTACTTTCCATGGCTTGTGCTTTTCAAAACATTATGGGACGTCTCCGACACTCCCTTACTACGGTGAGGTAAATGTCATACTCCTGCTCTGAAAACGCGGGGTGTAACAATAAGATAGGGCAGAACCCGGATCTATCAATGCATAGACATCATGGGAAAATATGAATAATGTACCTTTAACCAAATTCGGGGAGGACTCAAGATCCTGTCGTCTGGCTAATGCATTCATACGGGGCTGAGTGGCACCCGAAGTAGATGCTCCCCCCCTGCCTCTACCTCGACCTGCTGGAATTTGGGATGTCTGCCCTACCGGGCACACTAAATAAGAACCAGCCACTGATACTGTGGGCTGAACCCACCTCTACCATGCCTCGAGGGACAATCTCGCATCAAGTGCCCAGTCTGTCCACAAACATAGCAAGCATTTGTGCCCTGGCGACATAGCCCTGAATATAATTTACCGCACTGACTACATCGCGGCACTGATGCTCTCCTCTGGGTATGATCACCCCCAAACTGAGAACCCGAAACTCTCAAACTCTGACCCTGTCCTGAAGGAAAGGAGCGATCAAATCTCCTATCAGAAAATCATGGAGGCACACTAGTCAGCGACTGGCCTGAATGTCTGGAATCGGTCTGCCTCAATCCCCCTCTATAATCACTACCTGCCCCCATAGATCTGGCCCTCTTGCTTTGCCTTCTATCGGTATCACGATCACCCCTTTGTGGATATTGTTGTCCTTCTAAATTCTAGGCATGGGCTTGAATTCGGGAAATATCCATCCCATCTTGAAACGAAGCCATCAAGTAATCCTTAAATAAATGTGGCCCTAAGCCACTCACAAACCTGTACACCCTATCTCCCATGTCGGCCACCATAGTCGGGGCATACCGAGCCAAAGAATTAAACTGAAGGCTATACTCCCGGGCACTCATAATTCCTTGTTTCAAATTTAAGAATTTATCCACTCTAGCTTGGCGAACCTTGGGTGGCAAATAATGGCGGATGAAGGCATCTACAAATTCTTTCCAAACGGGAGGAGGCGCATCCTCTTTTGTTGACGATATCCAATTATTATACGATAATACCGCCACATCTCGGAGTCTATATGATGCCAACTCCACAGATTTAGTTTCAGAGGCATGAATAATCTTCAACGTCCTCAACATTTCATCAATAAAACTTTGCGGGTCTTCATTCGGCTTCGACCCAAAAAACTCCGGAGGATTCAGACTCATGAAATCGCGGGCTCTGGTACTAGCTGCCCTATCACTTGGACCCGCATTCTGCCGTTGTGCCTAGGTGGCAACTAGCTGTGTCAATAGGTGGATAGCCTCGGTCACTTGTTGACCCGAAGCAATCGATAGAGGAACTGGAGCTGAAGCTCCTCCTTGCTCTTCTACATTGGGCGGGGTGGAGGAAGTATTAGATGGGGCCTCATTATGTGACTCGCCCTCTTCTACATTCATTGGCGGCTCTCTTTCTACCCGCCTTTTCATCGTAGTCTTGCCCTTCTGGGCAGCTGTAGCTTTTCCCTTTGGCGGCATTTCTGAAATCATAGCACACTATTAAGAGGAGAAAATTTTATAACACAACTCTATCGCACTATCTCTTAAGATGAAAGATGGTCATTTTTCCTAAATGCCCTGTAGCCTCTTGTTTATTAGTATGGCGCGCAACACACCATAAACAAGACTCTACTAGACACAACTCGTAGACACTTCCTAGGACTGAACCTGGCTCTGATACCACTTTTGTCACGACCTGACTAGGGGCCATGACGGGTACCCGGGGCTAACCACCGAGCACCACTCATTCTGTTACTCATCATAATCATTACTTTACTATTCATATGCTCATAATCATAAGACAACCATTTTTCCTTTGAAAACATAATTACTTTTATATACATAAGCCTTTCGGCTATCAAAATGATAATACATATACAATAGTAACATCGTGAGACCATACTACCCACACATGCGTATCTACGAGCCTCTACTAGAGTACTAGACATATGGATGAGACAAGGCCCCATCGTACCCAAAATACATATACACATCTATATATATACACAAAAAGATGAACCAAATAGCACCTCCGGAGTAATGGAGTGCTCCTGTAGATCGGCTGAAAACCTTTATGAGTTTGGATCACCTCCCTGTCTACCTGTGGGCATGAACACAGCGCCCAAAGAAAACGGACGTCAGTACGAACATTGTACTGAGTATGTAAGACATGAATGAAATGAACATAATGGAAGAATCATAAGACATAGGATGAAGATATAACTTGCGTGAGTTTTATGGGTGAATACATTTCATACATATATCATATTTTTATATAATCATAGAACATGTATCATCATAGTGCATATATCATCGCATCATAATCATCATCGTTAACCCGCGTCCGGGTAACCATCATATGCTGCCCACGAGTGGTGATCATGCCCGGCCCTCTAGGCTCGGTGTAAACATAGCAGCCCGCCTTAGCGGTGACATGCCCGGCCATTTAGGCACGGTGGAATCGTTTGCAGCCCGCCTTCGCGGTGACATGCCCAACCAACTAAGCGCGGTGGAATTGTATCGTCATATAATCAATCATAAACTTAACATTTTCATACATTGCATAGGTATATCATAAACTTGCATTATTGTACATCTCATAGACCTATCATGACTTAGCACGATTATACATTTATCATCAACACATACATTAGAACTTGAAGGCAACTATGGCTATGTCGGGGTGACATAAGGTCGTGAACCCCCGATTATATTATAGAGAAATCATCAACATCATATATCACCTTGAAGGAACTAACATTTTAAGGTGAGTGTACACAAGGAAAAGCATCAATGGAACCATACTTGGAATCACTAGCTTCATTGTCACACCCTAATTCCACTAGGGTGTGATGGGCACCCGGCCCCACATCCAAAGCCGAGCGAACCCACAGACCTTTGGGACACACAAAATCTTATTAGACTTTTAAATCAAATAAAAAGAAAATACATAATAACCTCTCAAAATATTCTTTTCGATGCTTTCCAAATCAAACAGAATCTGTGATCACATAGAATTTAATACATAATACAGAATGACATATCGGCTGACGAAGTCGCTTTACACAACTGACATACTATACCCACAACCCTGTCTGCAAAGTCTCTAACATCAATCTAGAAAAGCATAACATACAAACTCTGACTCGGCAGCACTCGAGGAGCAAATGGAGCTTGCCAACTCTGCTGGAACATCCTCTACAATAACTTCACATCATCTGGGTGTACCTGCGCGGCATGAAACGCAGCCCCCGAAGAAAGGGGGTCAGTACGGATGTACTGAGTATGTAAAATGTGAGATACAATAAACAGAATCATAATCTGAGCAGGGAGTACAGAAAATAAGTGCAATAACAGGAGTATCAAAATGCTTACTTATAAAACATAGGTAATGCAAGTCATAACATATGCCATATCCGGCCCCATTATGGGACACGGTGGATAGAACGTGGTCGCCACCCCGTCACTGGCGCCACAACACAGCATAACTCCAGAGTAGGGAATATCTCCGTAACATATCATAACATATCAGATGGCCATATCATATCATATCATCAAATATCAGAATATGTGTACATGGCACAGCATACTCCACAACCCATGTACATGTATACCTGCCCCCTCACATCGAGGCACGGCGAAAAATGCAGTGGAATATGCGTGATAACATATCCTGGCCCGGGCTCAGTGAAGGAAGCATTGAGGCATCCACGAGTAGAGTAGTGAGAAACTATATGCATCATAAAATATTTACAAAGACTCGATAGAATAGTCCGAACAATAGGTCATTTAGAAAAGAAATCCAACGATAGCCATAGTACGTACCTTTCGAATGTCACGACGAATTATGTTAAAGAAAACTTCTGAGATCATTTGTACATATCAAAATATATCATAGGGTTCAATAGAATAGTTAAAACAACTATCGTTTAGTAGTCGGAACAATATCTAAAGGTTTCTTTTAATCATAGTACGGAAATAGGTCAAATAGAACAATACAAGAAGGTTTCGGAAATTGAGGGCCCACCTCGGGTCAAGTCGAGGTGGCGTACATAAATTACGGACGTTAGGCCTTATGGAGACGTCAACGAAAGTTTCGGGCATTACGGTTCTCTTTGTGAAAGTTATGAACGTTTTATGACGCAAGACCCTTTTTGGAGTAATAAGGTGTTTAAACATATCTTTCCAACAAAACCTAATTCAATTACATTGAATGAAAAAGGGTCAAAATTAAGCTCGGATTTTAAGGAGTAGAGTTATCCCTGAGGTTCGTATCATAGCCTATCATAACTAGGACATGCCAAAGAAAGAAAAAGTAGAGCTTTACATACCTTATTTGTCTTTTACGCTTGTCCAAACTCAAATCCCGTTCCCTCCAAAATCTACAATTGGTCACAATTACCAAATATTGATTATAAGCCTTTAGGAATTAAATCTTAAATCCATACTTGTCTACAGAAATTTGGGCAGCATCTCCCCTATAAATTCAACATCCCCGAGAATTTAACTCGGCCAAATGTCAACAACAATACCCACAGCAATACCAACAACACCAACAATCAATACAAAACACATTCTAACATAAATAGTCTTCCTTTCTACATAATGCAACAACTTCTACTCCAACTTCACACTTTCAAACCAATATCAACTTTTTCATATTCATTTACTAATTCAAGATCATTCAAATACAATTCGAAAGCATTTCATATCATTCTACAAAATATACAAAAATTCCACCAAAACCATAATTCACCCGAAAACTCCCCAACTTCCCTAGAAACAATTTTTAATGCATTTCTTGCTTCCAAATTCATGAACTATCCCAACAACACACATTCTAACAACATTATACTCATGAATAAAGAAACGACACTAATATCATATTGGCTTCCAAATCAGCCCATAACAATTCCAACATCAATTTGAATCATCAAATTCTCATTCCCATCATAGAATACTTATTTACAACAATCAAATTATTACATAGAAATTGTCCCATCCTCCCTACACACAACACACACACACGGCCCATGCATATACACACAACCACCATGCAAACTTCCATATTTTCACAAATTCTATCCATTTTTACCTACTACAACATAAACAAACCCTTCATAACATATAAAAAGGGATTAAATCTTACCTTTTCTTCCTAGCTCCTCCACTTGGCTAGAATCTACAACTTGCATGAATATATGTTTTTCTTGCTCCAATAATCACTTCATCTTGCTAAGGACCTTCCAATTAGTAGGAAATAATTTTTGAACAAATTTTTTCTCAAGGTTCTTGTTAAATCCTCCATGGCCGAATGGCCTTCAATGTTGTTGCCTTCTTTTTCTTCTTCTATTTTCTTGAACATTCCAAGAGATAAAATGAATTAATACATGGGCCATCTCTTTATTTATTTCTTGAATTAAAATTTTCATGGGCCTTGGGCCACCTTGCCATATGGCCGGCCACCTCTTGGGCTTCTTTCTTATTTTTTTTTTAATTTTCAAGCCCAATTATTCCATGGCTAATTGTAATTCATGAAAACTAATTTTTCCCAATTTCCAATTTTTCCCTTAGCCTTCCTCACTATTTCCGCACCCATAACTCTTATAAACAACTTATGTACTAAACAAGGTTAAAATGTAGGCTTGCACTCAACCTCCCGCAATTATCTTGAATTTTCCGAATGTGCGAAATGCGGGATATAACATTCATGGACATCTTACTTTACTCTAGGATTCTTTATACTTAAACTCATCATCATCATTATCATTATTGTGGCATATCTCTTATCTTAACTCATATGGCTACTCATAAGCATAGACTCTTAGTTTTTCCGGAATGTAGGAAATTCATGGAGAAGGAGGAAATATCATATCATAGGATTCATGCCTTAGAAAGAAGGGACTAGCCTTACATACCTCTTTCGTTTAACAGTTTTATCACTTGATCGTTCCCCTTCGATGCTCGCGTTTCTACCTTCAAGAGGATTCGCATCAACATTACTTAATCGATTACATGAACGTGTTACTATTGCTAGAGAAAATTGGGCAGCATTCCCTCTGTTTCTACTACTTTCTCCATATCATATATCAACTCCCAAACATCCATAACAACATTCACAATATAATAGGCAACAATCATCATTCACCTACAATATCCGCATTTCACAATTTCACTTCAATTTCTCCATAATTGTGGTTATAGTTCACTATCGCGTTTTCTCACATATAATACTTACCCCATGTTCTAAATTTCATTTATAGCGTACTTATAATCACAACATATCAATATTCATAATTCACCCCAAACTACTACTCAACAATGACACTATTCCCACATTCATGACCCATTTTCTATATCCTTCTACAATCCAAGTGTTTCAACTTTACAACACCTTAAACAATATGGAATGATCAAAAAACTCACCTTAGATAATGGAAGAATAAGCCTTGAGTGGAAATTCTCTTCTTGCACCAAAACCCTAGCTCACTTCCCTTGAGATTTCTTGGCTTAGATGAACTTTGATATGTTTCCTACACTTGATTTTGTGGGTTTGATGAAGTTGATCATATATTTCTCTTGGGTTCTTGTGGGTAGAGAGTGGAGAAGATTCTAGAGTGTTCTTGAGGTGTGGAGAGTGGAAAATGAAATGAAATAAATGAGAGAGAGGTCCTTATGTCAACTTAAAAATCTATCCCGACTTGAACATATGGACCAACATACGGTCCGTATATTTTTGTTACACCTCGGACAATTTCCCGTTGGAACGCAAGTAAATGGACTAGTAATGCATGCAAATGGATGTGGATGATTAGAATGAGAAGTCGAAGAAATACGAAAAGTTGCAGATTTGAAATCTGCCCAGTGGTCGTAAAGTGCAAATACGGACCGTAAACTGGTATACGGTCCGTAAACTGGCAGTCGTAAATTGCCATGCAAGGTTTCAACTTTCTGCCCAGTTGAGAAGTGGTAAAATACGACCAGGAGGACGGAACGTAAAGTGATTTACGGCCCGTTAACCATGGTCGTAAATCACCATGTTGGCAGCCTGAGTTTTCTGGTTCTGTTATGGTTAAAGACGACCACGAGGGACGGTCCGTAAAATGGAATACGGACAGTAAACCTCCATAGACGACCACTGTTCACCCAGCACAGATTTTTGCAAGTCATTAAATAAGGGGACCAAGGTTTATTTCATTTCATTTCTACATTACACCACTTCTCTCTAAAACCTCTCTCTACATTTATTATACAAGTTTTCAAGGATATTTGAGGATCAAAAACATAAAACTAGGTGAATCAAGAGTAAGAACATCATCAAAGATCATCTAGGTTAAGAAATCCAAATGGAGAAAAATTAGGGTTTTGCTCAAAGTGGAGTATTATTAACCAAAGCTTGTTCCTACAACTTCTAAGGTAAGATTCATGATTTTTACATGATGTTTAAGGTATTGAAGAGTTAAAATACATGGATTGTAAAAAATATGGTCAAGTAGGTCATGAATGATGAATAGTGACATTTTGAGGAATAGTTTGAATTGAATCATGAATGTTGTTGTGTTGTGATATGAATGCATTATAAATGGTACTAAGATCATGAACTAGACACTTTAGATGAATGGACGAAGTTGGATGTTATGACCATGAATATGGTTGAATTAGAGGGAAATTAAGGAATCTAAATAATGTGGATAATGTGAATGACTAATGGCCATTATTATGATATTAATGAAGGTATATACGCTAGCATTGGAAGGAAACGTACAAGTATATAATAGTCCGACGAAAAGGTATGTAAGGCTAACCCTCTTTCATAAGGCATGGTTCTTTGGCCAAACTCTTAAATCCTCTATATGAGTATGTTGTTTTCAAATGATTGATATTCCGAGCTCATAAGCTCACGATCCTTGATGTGTACTACGATTGTACTACGCACCTCGTACGACGAGTAAGCCTATGATATAGAAGTAACGATAATGATAATGATATCAATAATGATACAGAAGGTGCCTACGGGCTATTATACTTATATGTGCCTATGAAGGGCTATAATGAACCCCGAGCTTATAACGCCGGGTAAGATATATGTATGAAGTATGTATACGATTACGAAACGCGCGCACACCTCTGCAGATGGTACGGATAACCCTGAAGCCTTGGTAGGGCCAGGTATGAGCAACCTTGAGCCTTGGTTGGCCAAGTATGTATGAAACACCGATCCTATGAGGTCGGGTATGCTATGTAAATGATATATGTATATGAAATGACTATGTATAAAATATGAATATGAATGTGATAAGACTATGTATATGAATACGAATAAGGGCATGTATACGAATACGAGCACAAGTGTGGTACGAGCACTACTATGAAATACGCATGAGAAATGGAAAGTTCCTATGAAAGGCAGGTAAGTGCCATGATGATGATATTATTGTCTTCCCACCTATGCCACTTCATATATTGTCTATGATGCTTCTATATTGATGTTATCATGCTTTACATACTTAGTACATTCTTCGTACTGACGTCATTTTGTTTGTGGACGCTGCATCATGCCCGCAGGTGCACAGGGAGACAAACTTGATCCATAGCTGCGTATTCAGAGATTGCATAGCAGAGCTCCATTTCTTCCGAAGCCATAGCTTTTGGGGTACTAATTCTTTTGTGTATATAGTTATGGGCATAGCGGGATCCTGTCCCGCTCATGTGTTATGTCAAACTCTTCTTAGAGGCTCGTAGTCACGTGTATATGTTTAGATGTGTCTGGCCTTGTTGGCCCATGTTTGTATATCATTTTTTCGGCCACGTTGGCCCATGTACAATTGATGTGGCCTAGACGCCAATTACGATATAATGGTAATGTCGCCCAAAAGGGCTAGTTTGATGAATGAAAGGGAATGTATGTTTAATTATGTGGCTCACCTAAATGTAAGCATGAGTATACGTTAAGAGGTTGCCCGGGTGGGCTAGCACAGGGTGCTCGTCGCGGCCCCCTAGTCGGGTCGTGACAAAAGTGGTATCAGAGCAGTTCAGTCCTAGGATGTGTCTACGAGCCGTGTCTAGTAGAGTCTTGGTTATGGGTGTGTTGCGCGCCACACTTATAAACAAGAAGCTACGGACATTTTAGGAATGAATGACCTTCTTTCTTCATAAGAATCGTGCGATAGAGCTATGATGTAAGAAATTCTTGTTACTTAATCGTGTGTTGTGTATTTCAGAGATGCCTAAAAAGAAAAAGGCTACGGCAGCCCAAAAGAGCAAGACGGTGGCAGAAAAACGGGCTGAAAGAGCACCACCACCGGTAGTAGAGGAAAGTGAGTCCCAGAGTGCGGCTCGATCTCAGTCCTCCCAGACAGTGCCTATTACTGAGGAGCATGAGTGAGCCTCAGCCCCAGCTCCAGCACCTCCAGCTCCTCCACCGAATGCTTCTGGCCAAGATGTGAAAGAGGCCATTAATTTGTTGACTCAGTTGGTTGCGGCCCAGGCTCAGAGGCAAAGTTAAGGGCATGGTGATAGGGCTGTTAGTGCAAGGGCCCGTGATTTCATTACTTTGAACCCTCCGGAATTCTTTGGGTCAAAACCGGAGGAGGATCCTTAGGATTTTATTGATGGTATGCTAAGGACGCTACGATTGATGCATGCTTCAGACACCGAGTCGGTGGAACTAGAGTCATATAGATTGAGAGATGTCTCGATCCAGTGGTATATAGTATGGATGGTGTCACGGGGAGCCAACGCACCTCCCCCGGTATGGCAAGAGTTTGTTGATGCTTTTCTCCGTCATTATATGCCTCTAGAAGTTCGGCGGGCTAGGGCCGATAAATTTTTGAACTTGAGGCAAGGAAGCATGAGTGCCCTAGAGTATAGCCTCCGTTTTAACTCCTTGGCTAGGTATGCTTCGGCCATGGTAGCAGATATGGGCGACAGGGTACACCGATTTGTAAAGGGCCTAGGGCCCCATCTGATGGATAAATGCTTGACTGCGTCCCTTCAGGACGGTATGGACATTGCACGCATTCAGGCACATGCTCAGAACTTAGAGGAAAGCCTATAGCAGCGGAGAAGTGAACGTGAGCAGGATAGGGGACATAGCAAGAGGGCCAGATCTTCGGGCCCAATGTGTGAGTCCAGAGGCGGACACAGGCAACAGTTTCCTAGACATTCAGGCTATTCTATGACCAGTGCACCTCCACGGTTTTTAGGCCAGAGCCTTGACAGATCTACCCATCGCGGGCCAAGTCAGAGTTATTCGGGGTCCCAGTTTAGAGGTGATTCAGGCCAGTCAAGGCCACCTATACCACGATGTTCCCAGTGTGGGAAGTCGCATTGGGGTCAATGCCGATTGGGTTCAGATGTTTGCTATTCATGTGGTCGACCAGGCCATATTATGCGTGTTTGCCCCTCAGTACATGGTAGAGGTAGGACCCAACCATCAGGGTCGGTAGTCGGATCTTCGGCATCTGTAAGCCCTACGGGGCCAGGTTCACATGCGCCAGTCGGCCATGGTAGAGGTAGAGGCAGAGCTCCCAGTTCTAGTGGTCCTCAGCACCGTATTTATGCTTTGGCTGGACGCCAAGATCTCGAGTCTTCTCCTGACGTGGTCACAGGTATATTATCGGTATTCTCTCATGATGTATATGCTTTGATCGATCCGGGCTCCACATTATCATATGTTACTCCATACATTGCGGGTCGATTTATAGTCGAGCCGGAGTCGATCAAACCTTTTGAGGTATCTACCCCCGTCGGTGAATCGGTAATAGTTAGCCGAGTATATAGAGATTGTGTAGTTATGATTTGTGATCGCCGTACTATGATCGATTTGCATGATCTAGAAATGGTAGATTTTGATGTCATTATGGACATGGATTGGTTGGCTTCTTGTTATGCCAATGTTGATTGCCGAATGAAGATGGTTCGTTTCCAATTTTCAGGAGAACCAGTCCTAGAATGGAAGGGAAATACGGCGTCACCGAAAGGTAGATTTATTTCCTATCTAAAGGCAAGGAAGATGATCACAAAAGGATGTATTTATCATCTAGTGCGAGTTCAAGATGTAGAAGCTGAATCGCCGACTCTTCAGTCAGTTCCCGTAGTGAACAAATTTCTGGATGTGTTCCCGGAAGAGCTTCCAGGCCTTCCTCCCGAACGGGAGATTGATTTTACCATTGATGTGTTGCCAGGCACCACACCTCTATCTATTCCTCCATATAGAATGACACCCGCAGAATTGAAAGAGTTGAAGGAGCAATTGAAGGACTTGCTTGAGAAAGGCTTCATTAGGCCTAGTTCATCCCCGTGGGGAGCGCCCGTATTGTTCGTCCGAAAGAAAGATGGCTCCCTGAGAATGTGCATTGATTATAGACAATTGAATAAAGTAACGATTAAGAATAAATATCCTCTCCCAAGGATTGATGACTTGTTTGATCAATTGCAAGGCGCCAAATGGTTTTCAAAGATTGATTTGAGGTACGGGTATCATCAAGTGAGAGTTAGGGAGAAAGATATCCCTAAGACAGCCTTTAGAACGAGATATGGTCATTTTGAATTCCGGATGATGTCATTTGGGCTAACTAATGCGCCAGCGGTATTTATGGATTTGATGAATAATGTGTTCAGGTCCTTTCTGGACTTATTTGTAATCGTATTCATTGATGATATTTTGGTGTATTCTAGATCCGAAGCAGAACATGCGGATCATTTGCGTATTGTCCTTGGAGTTCTTCGAACTCGAGAATTGTTTGCAAAGTTTTCCAAATGTGAGTTCTGGTTGAACTCAGTGGCATTTTTAGGGCATATTGTGGCAGCCGATGGTATTCAAGTGGATAGTCAAAAGATTGAGGCCGTGAAGACTTGGCCAAGACCCACAACTCCTACAGAGGTTCGTAGCTTTCTGGGCTTAGCATGTTATTACAGGAGATTCGTTGAAGGTTTTTCCTCTATTTCTGCACCACTCACAAAGTTTACACAAAAATCAGCCAAGTTTCAATGGACAGATGCTTGTGAACATAGTTTCCAAGAGTTAAAGGGTCGGTTGAATTCTGCCCCAGTTCTGACACTTCCAGAGGGATTGGAAGGATACGTTGTGTATTGCGACGCTTCAGGTGTTGGGCTAGGCTGTGTGTTGATGCAACATGGCAAAGTGATTGCGTATGCTTCAAGGCAATTGCGGAAACATGAGCAGAATTATCCTACCCATGAATTAGAATTGGCCGCGGTGGTCCATGCATTAAAGACATGGAGACATTATTTATATGGTGTCCATGTGGATATTTATACAGATCATAAGAGTCTCCAGTACATCTTCAAGCAGAAAGAGTTGAACTTGCGGCAACGACGATGGCTAGAATTGCTGAAAGACTACGATGTTGATATTTTGTATCACCCCGGAAAAGCAAATGTTGTGGCTGATGCTCTTAGCCGTAGATCGATGGGAAGTCTAAGTGATGTGCGACCAGAGAAGAGGGAAATGGCCCGTGAGCTCCAACAGTTAGCTAGCCTAGGAGTCCGAGTAGTGGACTCAGGTAGCAGCGGAGCTACTATCCAGAATACAACAGTCTCGTCGCTAGTAGCAGAAGTGAAAGAGCGACAATATGAGCATCCCATGCTAATGCAGTACAGAAATACACTCCCTGAGAAAAAGTATTCATCATTTGACATTTCAAGAGACGGAGTTCTCCAAATTGCCAACAAGTGAAAATCGAGCACCAAAAGCCGGGGGGATTATTACAAGCTATAGAAATCTCGACGTGGAAGTGGGAAGTGATTAATATGGATTTCATTTCAGGCTTACTCCGTTCTCGACGTAAATATGATTCCATATGGGTGATCGTGGATAGACTCACCAAATCAGCTCATTTCTTACTGGTCAGGATGACCTATGTGGCAGAAGATTATGCAAAGCTTTATCTTAAAGAGATAGTGAGACTCCACGGTGTTCCAGTATCTATTATCTCCGATAGAGGAACTCAGTTTACAACCAAGTTTTGGAGGTCTTTCCAAGAGGGTTTAGGGACCCAAGTGCGCCTTAGCATGACATTTCATCCACAGACCGATGGGCAGGCTGAACGTACTATTTAGAATCTGGAGGATATGTTGCGAGCATGTATGATAGACTTTGGAGGAAATTGGGATGATCATTTGCCACTTATTGAATTTTCCTATAATAATAGTTACCATTCCAGCATTCAAATGACACCGTATGAGGCTTTATATGGGCGAAAGTGTAGATCCCCGATTGGGTGGTTCGAAACAGGAGAGTCCCAGTTGATAGGGCTAGAATTGGTCCAGCAAGATATAGAGAAGGTCAAGATCATACAAGGTCGGTTGTTAGCGGCTCAAAGTCGTCAAAAGTCTTATGCGGATAATCGTCGAAGGGACTTAGAGTTCGAAGTGAAAGATTAGGTATTCTTGAAAGTGTAGCCGATGAAGGGCGTAATGAGATTTGGAAAAAAGGGGAAGCTGAGTCCCCGGTATGTTGGGCTATATGAAATTGTACGCAAGATAGGCAAAGTGGTCTATGAGCTAGATCTACCTTCCGAATTGGAGTCAGTTCATCCAGTATTCCACGTCTCGATGCTTCGAAAATGTATCGGAGATCCTACTAGGATCGTCCCAGTAAATGATGTACAAGTGACAGAGAAATTGACTTATGAAGAAGTACCCATTGCCATATTAGATAGGCAAGTACGGAGGCTTAGAAACAAAGAAGTGGCCTCAGTTAAGGTTCTATGAAGAAGCAGTAAACGAGAGGAAATGACGTGGGAAGTGGAAGAGAGCATGCGATCTAAATACCCACATTTTTTCCAACCTTTAGATGAGGGCCAAGATGAGACATCAAAATCATAAGGTATGTATGATTCCCTTTTTATGCTTTTGGGTCGTGTGTGGCCAAATTTGATATGCTATTGTGTAGTGGCCCTGTGAGGCATCGATATTATGGGTTGTGGTGACAGGTTGGTAGCGCCATATTATAGGGGAAACTCTGGCGATTTTTTTTTAGAATTCCCGAGTAATTTAACATTCGAGGACGAATGTTCTTAAGGGGGGAAGAATGTTACACCTCGGAAAATTTCCTGTTGGAACGCAAGTAAATGGACTAGTAATGCATGCAAATGGATGTGGACGATTAGAATGAGAAGTCTAAGAAATACGAAAAGTTGCAGATTTGAAATCTGCCCAGTGGTCGTAATGTGCAAATACGGACCGTAAACTGGTATACGGTCCGTAAACTGGCAGTCGTAAATTGCCATGCAAGGTTTCAACTTTCTGCCCAGTTGAGAAGTGGTAAAATACGACCAGGAGGACGGACCGTAAAGTGATTTACGGCCCGTAAACCATGGTCGTAAATCACCATGTTGGCAGCCTGAGTTTTCTGGTTCTGTTATGGTTAAAGACGACCACGAGGGACGGTCCGTAAAATGGAATACGGACTGTAAACCTCCATAGACGACCACTGTTCACCCAGCACAGATTTTTGCAAGTCATTAAATAAGGGGACCAAGTTTTATTTCATTTCATTTCTACATTACACCACTTCTCTCTAAAACCTTTCTCTACATTTATTATACAAGTTTTCAAGGACATTTGAGGATCAACAACATAAAACAAGGTGAATCAAGAGTAAGAACATCATCAAAGATCATGTAGGTCAAGAAATCCAAATGGAGAAAAACTAGGGTTTTGCTCAAAGTGGAGTATTATTAACCAAAGCTTGTTCCTACAACTTCTAAGGTAAGATTCATGATTTTTACATGATGTTTAAGGTATTGAAGAGTTGAAATACATGGATTGTAGAAAATATGGTCAAGTAGGTCATGAATGATGAATAGTGACATTTTGAGGAATAGTTTGAATTGAATCATGAATGTTGTTGTGTTGTGATATGAATGCATTATAAATGGTACTAAGATCATGAACTAGACACTTTAGACGAATGGACGAAGTTGGATGTTATGACCATGAATATGGGTGAATTAGAGGCAAATTGAGGAATCTAAATAAGGTGGATAATGTGAATGACTAATGGCCATTGTTATGATATTAATGAAGGTATAGACGCTAGCATTGGAAGGAAACGTACAAGTGTAGAATAGTCCGACGAAAAGGTATGTAAGGTTAACCCTTCTTTCATAAGGCATGGTTCTTTGGCCAAACTCTTAAATCCTCTATATGAGTATGTTGTTTTCAAATGATTGATATTCCGAGCTCATAAGCTCACGATCCTTGATGTGTGCTACGATTGTACTACGCACCTCGTACGATGAGTAAACCTATGATATAGAAGTAACGATAATGATAATGATATCAATAATGATGCAAAAGGTGCCTACGGGCTATTATACTTATATGTGCCTATGAAGGGCTATAATGAACCCCGAGCTTATAACGCCGGGTAGGATATGTGTATGAAGTATGTATACGATTACGAAACGCGTGCACACCTCTGCAGATGGTACGGATAACCCTGAAGCCTTGGTAGGGCCAGGTATGAGCAACCTTGAGCCTTGGTTGGCCAAGTATGTATGAAACACCGATCCTATGAGGTCGGGTATGCTATGTAAGTGCTATATGTATATGAAATGACTATGTATAAAATATGAATATGAATGCGATAAGACTATGTATATGAATACGAATAAGGACATGTATACGAATACGAGCACAAGTATGGTACGAGCACTACTATGAAATACGCATGAGAAATGGAAAGTTCCTATGAAAGGCAGGTAAGTGCCATGATGATGATATTATTGTCTTCCCACCTATGCCACTTCATATATTGTCTATGATGCTTCTATATTGATGTTGATCATGCTTTACATACTCAGTACATTCTTCGTACTGACGTCCTTTTGTTTGTGGACGCTGCGTCATGCCCGCAGGTGCACAGGGAGACAGACTTGATCCATAGCTGTGTATTCATAGATTGCATAGCAGAGCTCCATTTCTTCCGGAGCCATAGCTTTTGGGGTACTCATTCTTTTGTGTATATAGTTATGGGCATAGCGGGATCCTGTCCCGGTCATGTGTTATGTCATACTCTTCTTAGAGGCTTGTAGTCACGTGTATATGTTTAGATGTGTCTGGCCTTGTCGGCCCATGTTTGTATATCATTTTGTCGGCCACGTTGGCCCATGTACAATTGATGCGGCCTAGACGCCAATTACGATATAATGGTAATGTCGCCCAAAGGGGATAGTTTGATGAATGAAAGGGAATGTATGTTTAATTATGTGGCTCACCTAAATGTAAGCATGAGTATAAGTTAAGAGGGTGCCCGGGTGGGCTAGCACCGGGTGCTCGTCGCGGCCCCCTTGTCGGTTCGTGACAATTTTATACTGACCGTATGTCTAGACCGTATGCTTGGTCCAGTGAAGGCCCTCATTCTGAGCAGAACATACGGCTGGACATACGGTCCGTAGGTTTTATACGGCCAGTATGTTTGGCCGTATAATGGCCAGCTCTCCGAAGTTCGTTCTCGTCGACTCGTTTGATCTCCAATCCTTATGGAACCTTCTTAACACTTGTTTAATACTTCATTAGCAATATAAACATCCTTATAACTCGTCCTCGAGGACTTACCAAACAATCCTTAACGCCATAATTTACGGAACCTTTCCGAAACCCCACTTATGCTCCACTTGTCCTTATCAATCCTTATTTCATCAATTCATATAACTTCAACATCTTAACGTATGCATTTTAAGACCACTAAATATCCGTCTTATAGTCTTAAGAACTTCTTGTTACCCTTAAGCTCGCATTAGTTCATTTACTACACGACGACATGAAATTTCCAAGGTGTAACAGTTAGATGTCTTTTAGCCTTGTCAGCTCATATTTTGTATATTATTTTGATGATGATATAAATGTGTCATTGCCCAATGAGATTAGTATTATTGATGTATAGAAATCATGAGTAGGCCATGTGGCTCACCTTGATGTGAATATGAATGTACGATGTGAGGTGCCCGGGTGGGTTAGCACCGGGTGCTTGTCACGGCCCTCCGGTTGGGTCGTGACAGTAAATAATGAAGTCTAAGGTTAAGGATCTTACCACAATGAAGATTCAGTTCCCATGCTATCCAAGTCGCCCAAAACATGCTTTGAGAGTGATGAGAGAAGTGATAGGGTTTAAGGGATTTTAACTTAGTAATAAATAGGAATTCTATCCTGCCATTAGCTACAACAGGCCCGCTATGGTGGCTTACCCTTGCTATCGCGAGTCGGCCACAGCGAACTTCCATCCGCTATGGTGACTCGCCACAAAATCTTCAAACCCGATGCAGCGGCCGGTCCGTCGCTATGGCGGGACCGCTACCTCCAGTCTGGTGCCACTACAGCACACACCAGACACAAAAAACTTTCTAGTTTTCCACAAGTTTCTACCCGAAATCCGATAATCATCCGAGGCCCTATAGATATAAAAAAAACATGCATATACATATAAAAACTTGCTATGAACTCACCCGTGGCCTCGGAATTTCCAACGGAGGTCTAATTGACCAAGTCAATCCGCAATGGCCTAAGACCAGCTTTCCAACCAATAGCCCAAAATGCTCCCAAGTGGAAATCGAACCGAACATCCCACCAAGTCACAAATGACAATCCGGACCTCTCGGAATTGACAAAATTTCGAAAAAAGTCTGTTTACCTAAAAGTCAACTTGGGTCAAACATTTTTCACTTAAATGCTAAAATTCTCAATAGTCTCACTAGAACTCACCCGATGACCTCGGGAACCGTGCCACCCATCTCCTCGGGTCAAAATCAGACTAATAGGGCTCAAGGAAAGGTCAACGGGCAAAAAGGGTCAAAAGCACTATTACTTCAAATACTAATTAAACTATCGTTCATTCTCAAACAAAGAAAGAGAGTATGAAAGCTGACGGTAACCAGGAAACCATTATCATAACAACACAGAAGCCTCTACCGCACGGAGTATGCCACAATCACTGCCCTCTTACCTTATCAGTCAAACTTCCTCTAACTTAGCTAAAATACCCAATTTCCATATTACCATACTCAAATGGCTCTCACATTTGATCCCCGAATGCAAGAGCTGCTCTTACCGGAAGTCTCTGATTCGATATAACCATACCTCTGAAAGCAACCAATAGGTCTCACAAACATTCATCAAACAACACAAACCTTTAGAAATAAGCGCGATCAAAGCTCACTCTAAACCGGTAAAATACTCTGATCTCACTAACCTTTCTTTCACCCCTCTAAAGCCGTTCTTCTTACCGCGATTTCTTAAAAACACATAAACACAAGGCTGAAACAATAACTTACTCTCGCCAGAAAAGAATTCTTGCTTTATTCGAGAATTATATGCAATTCCATCCAAAATGATCTTACTCATAGCTGAGTTTGCTAGTTCCAACTCCTTTTAACCTTAAAATCACAATACAAGACGCATACCACTGAATCTGTGGGAAACCATCTGATCACTCTAAAGACCTCTCGCAACTATAGTACCTCCTAAAATAATTATCAAGTATCGACGAAACCATTAGATCTGTCCGAATAGCTGCTCCCGGTAAAATACCATCAAGTCCACTCGTAAACCCTGATAAAGCACAGTAGACCTATCATACCTCAAATCTGAACTGAAATTCATCGAAACCGTGAAGGTGATTTACTGGGAACCCATAGGTCCCTCTGGAAATATAACCATAGTCCATCAAGATCTAACCAAATGATCCTGACCCGGAATGAATGCACAACCCTTGAATACCACCAATAGCCACTTAAACTGACTCCAACTTTCCTAAACCAATCACAGTCCTACCACACATCTATGGTGGCCAATTCTAATCTATTCCTCACGCAAAATCAATCATGTCTTTCAATCTCGACTCCAAAAGCTGAATCATATCTAATCTGTCAACTGAGTACTACAGAACTATACCTTATGATTACAATCTTCATGTTCCTCAACCTTTACCCGATACGCAAATTTGATACAACCCTGAACTTTTCGGCGGGAAACCTGTAGCCTTAATAATAATCCTTTAACCAACGAACCTCCCATTGTAACTCCTCGATATGCCCATAACAACTCCTTAAGCATCCAATCTCGTAATCTCTTGAGCCAACCTAGCCAAATTATTTTCGAGTCCTTATATCCAAAAGTACTTACCCAAGGTATCCAGTCAGTATTACTTGCAGCATAACACACAACTCGAATATGATGACATCTCAAAAATATAACTCCAGCCTTTCCACAAATAGGACCTTCACAGTTTCTTTCTCTTAAACTTGCACTAACTCATCCACTGTAGAGTGTTACGAAACTATGCAACTATGTACCACGCAGGCCACTTCCTTAAGCCTTAATATATTGGTTACCTGAATTTTTCTTCTCAATAGTCGCTGATAACGAAAGCCTAGAGATTTTCATCATATCCCGTAGCCCATTTTTGTAGGCTTCCTTCTTTAAGCTTACTCAACAATCATACCTCCTCTTAATTATGCAAGACAACAACACCAGAATCTATATACCCAAGTAATCCTGAAAATGTACCTTATTCTTACCGAGTCTCAATCAACTATACCTTTTCTTGACTTTTCAATTCCTCTATTTCTATCAGTTCACCTTTACTGCCACCGTCTGATCATTACTCGAACCCACTCAATAGTATGCTGCATAATCATAAGTCTTGCAAACTAGCCGAGTCAATCCTGGAGATAATAGTAGACGACACACTCTACACACTAGAGTTCCCTTACCTCACGCAACTCTAAATTGAATACTCTCTAAATCCAGTGTACCATATACTCAGTCCTCCTAATGTCCCCACGTACCTCCACCCAGGTGCCTTTGCTCACATTCCCTTAACTCAAATTCTGAAATGTCTTCTACAACTCGAAATAATTTGAACCTCATCATCGATTTACCACTTCGAGCATCCCAATTGTTGAACCAAAACACCTCTAACCATTCGAGCGATTATTCCCTTCATTCAATCAACTCAACCGAGTAGCAACACTAGTAATAATAGGAACTAGCCGAAACTAACATAACAAGTACAAGATCTCAACCCAACTTCTCACGACTGAATACGAAATCCACTCTCGTACCGTTTGCTACTTTATCCTGACAAACATATCAGATACCAATTTTTCCCTTCCTAATAACGGAGATTAATCTATCCAAATCATCTTCTTTACGTGTTCGTCCCATTAACACGAAAAGTACTCATACCAAAAATACCCTAAGAAATCTTACTGCGTTACATGTTTTCCACAAAAGTTGCCCGTTATGTATTCTCAACTTCTCTTCTTTCTTACACACGACCACTATACTTTTGCCAAATCCGATGATCCTTACCGAACTTATGCTCGTCCCCGCATATCAACATCTAACACCATACCACTGATGAATCGTTGACTTGTCATTGGTACACCCGTGTCACGCAAACCATCATAATACCTTGACGATGTTGAAATTTTTACCAAAACCTATTATATCATCGAACAAATCACTCTTGTTAAGCGAGACATGCGCCTTTTCTACTTCTGAGCATCCCAACACTGAAAACTTAGAGATTATTTAACTCTTTGTACCGTGTTTCCCATTTCTCAAGAAACCCTCACAAAACGAGTCTTAACCACAATCCCACACAACTGAAACCTTAAGCTATAGCTAGAAACTGAACTTGGTCACGCTTACGAATCAGGATGACACATCTCATACTGCCCCAAGCCACGGCATAACAAATCGCTTGCATAAGAATTCTATCATGACCCAACTTGGAGGGTCATGACGGGCACCCAGGTCCTACCTGCTGAGCACCACTAATATACTTTCCTACTATGATCAGAAACAAAATAGAAGTCTGCTAAGTCGTATAAGAGATATGCTGACAAGGAATAAGCCCATAAAAATATACTATACAACCAAACGGGATAAAACTTGACACTAGCATATAGACCGTGTCTAACCATACCCTGAGTATCTACAAGCCTCTACCGGATCATCTGTCATAAAGAAGTCAGGAGAGGGCCCCAATATTCCTGTATATACACAAAAGAATGACATACCAAAACACGACAGCAACTCCGAAACAAGAGGAGTGTTTCAACGTCAGCTGATCAACAACCTACTGAGGTGGATCACCATTCTGTCTATTTGCACCTGCAGGCATGAAAAGTAGCGCCCCAAGAAAGGGACGTCAGTATGGATAGAATACTGATATTGTAAGGTATGAGAGTAATAAGAAAGAGATATAAGAGAACATAGGAGAATATGAGACATAATAAATGCAATCTATAATGTCTAACCTGCCTCTGTAGACCAATGATCTACATAATTGTTGTGCATGCATGCATGAGGTCATATATATATATATATATAATTCCCGTGAAGCCACTGTGGGCATCCTATCATATCGTATCGGCCGACATTATCATCATCATCATTGTATCGTCATATGACCTGCTGATCAGGTGGTAGTGCATATATAACGCCGTCACCTTCCCCATACCCCATACATACATACATACATACATATAATACATAATATATATATATATATATATATATATATATTGTTATATCCCCTGTTTTGTGAAATGGGATAATTCAAGATAATCGCGGGGAGACAACAATCAAGGCAACATTTTTTGTTGTTTGACACACGGGTTGTTTATGAAAAGTCTAGAAGTGGAGACAATGAAAATGGTTCAGAGCATAAAGGGGAATTCACAAAATGATTTGTGGTAATAATGAGAAGAGTCGAGGGGCAAAATGGGAACTTCATAAAAGTTTTGAAAGTTTATAAAAATTTCCATGTTGGTTGTGTGGCATAAGTATGTGCCCACATTTCTTTGGGGGGCTAAAGTGTATCAAGAAGACATTTGGTCTTCTTTGACCAAATAAAGTAATCCAAAAGAAAAAAAGAAAATTGGGGAGTCTTCTAGAGAGGGGCATGTGCCCCTCACATGCATAGGATATATATGGATATATATTGGTATTATCTTCCAATTCAAGACAAGAAAAGATAAGAACAAAAACAAAAGCATAGAAGAAAGAACAAGAAGGAGGATTTCGGCCCTACAAAAATTTCCAAGAAAAAGTGACAAAAATTCCTTCAAAAATTATTTCTAACCAAGTAGGGGGTGCTTAACAAGATGGAGTGTTTATTGGAGCAAGAACAATACAAATACTTATAAGTTGGAAGTGTAGTCAAGTGAAGAAGTGGAGAAGAAGCAAGGTGAGAACTTATGCCCTTTTTTTTTCATGTTATGAATAATTATGCATGTTGTTGTGTGCAAAGTGAGTGAAATTTGTGAAGAATAGGGAAGTGGGGGTGGAGGCCGTGAGGTGTGGTGCATGATTGTGTGTGTAGAAATTATGTGTTAATCATTTTATCTAATGTTTAGTTATTATTGTTATGAATGCCATGTTGATGATGAAAGTTGAATGACTCTACTAAGGTTGAAGCCGTGTAGGTGTGCTTGATGTTAGGCCGTGTATAAGGCATGTATAATCGTGTGAATGTGTTGAATTGTGAAGGAATAAGGGGCAAGTTGAATTTTAAATTTTAGTTGTTGTGTTGTAGATCTTATATTGCAAATAAAGACTCAATAGGTTTGGTGAAGTATTGGTGATTGGAAGTTTGTGTAAGTTGGAAATAATGCTCTTGCATGGATAGTATGTAATGGTATTGGTATAATGTTGTTGGAATATATATATATGTATATTTATGAAGTTGTTATTGTGCTCGTTGGAGTCGGAAGGTGTTGACGATAGTAGGAAATCGATATAATGTACTTTGAATGGAATATGTGAATTACTAGTGTGGTTGTTGAATTATGTTAACCGTTTGGCCGGGTTTGAATTCCCGGGTTGTGTTTGATGAGAATTTGACGAAATTGAATGTTGAGGATGGTATATTTATAGAGGAAATGCTGCCGAAATTTCGGTAGCAAAGTGCTTCCTTAAGATTCTAACTCAAAATGTACTAATGAAAGTTTTGGTAAAAATGACCAATTCGCAGATTTCGACGAGATTGTGATGTGAATTTGGAGTAGCCAAAGGAGCGGAAAGAGGTATGTAAGGCTTCGCCCTTCTTTCTATGGCATGTCTTAGATATAATGAGTCGGGCACGAGCCTCGGGGACAACCCGGTTCCCCGGAATCCGTACCTAAAGTTTTCAACTTTTCGTTCAATTGAATTGAAGTAGAAAGTGTGCAAAATGATGAAAAGGCCTCCTAGACCCCTATAACTTGCCTAAGTGGGACCCGATTACCCTAAGACTCATACAAGTAACTCTATGACACGTAATATGGGTAAATTGTATACGCTACCTCGTCCGGCCCGAGGTGGGCCGGATACTCTCGGATTTTCCTATAGTCTTGGTTAGCGTACTCGAAGTGAATCTAAAGGGGGCCTTTGATCCCGATTCCGTCACCAAGTAATAAGTGCTATGACTACCCCAACGGGAGTGCCCCTATGATGATAATGATAATGACAATGTCGGGCAAGAGGATGTAGCTATGATAAATACGACCGGAACGACCCTATGACTAAGCCAAGTACCTTATGTAAACATTAAATTGATAAACTAATTTTCTAAATCGTATTTATACCTTCTAGTTATAATCTTATTTTCTAAGACTCCAAAACCTATGACTGTCACCTAAAATGCCTGCGATTTCATTTTTGGTTACTATAACACTATTCTCCGTTAATAATCTCACTTTAAAATACTTGTTCCTTCTAGGTGAGACAAAGCTATCACTAGCATTTCGTACTGTAATCGGAGGTTACCGACCTTACGTCACTCCGATGGACACATGATTTTCCTTGGCTCTCTTGTGTGCTTATAGGATATATGTATATAAAGCGAGTTAACGTGTATGGATATGTATGTATATTAGATAAAGAAATTGTATATGAGACATGTATATGCATAAAAGAGGAGTAAGCGTATATGTATGTGTATATGGGGAAAAAGGGAAGGGCCACTGTTATACCACCACCTGATTCAGCTGGATTCCATCCTGGACGCGGGATGCCCGGACGCGGGATATGGGATGAGCCGTACGCGGCGTCTGTATATATATATATATATAATGTGTGATACATGTGTGATGTAATATGTTGGGTTATCGTTGGGGAGGGGATTGGGGGAGCCGATTGTATTCGGCGTCTGTAAATGTAAGCAAAAGATACCGTTACTGAAACGTACTGTTTTATTTCTGTACACGAGAATAAGTAATATGAAAATGTTGAGTCCTATGCCTATGAAAAGAAACGGTTCAAGGATGGAAAGGCAAGTCTACATGACAGCCGGCCCGAAAAGGGGCCTCCCTACTTACAGGTTACGTTCTTGCCTCATTATACGCGCTATGACTCTGTGATATTATTATTGATCGTACTTTATGTTACTGCTTGAACTGTTTTCCATGCCTTACATACTCGGTACATTATTCGTACTGACGTCCCTTCTTGTGGACGCTGCGTTTCATGCCGCGCAGGTCAGCAGGTATACGGACCAGATTCCTAGTGCCCTATCAGCAGCATTCGACAGCGCTCCAGTTGTTCCGGAGCCTTATTTCACCGGTACTATTTTGTGTATGTATTTTCGGGCGCGACAGTACTCGGCCCTTTTCTCTGTATAAATGTACTATGTCTAGAGGCTCGTAGACAGATATACACAGTCAGCTATGTACAGTTTAATGTATTTTATTCCGAATGGTCCGCGTTCTGGTGTAACGCGATATTAGAAAGTTTACTGCAAATGTTAATGTTTAGAAAAAAAAAAATATGGCACTGCTTATACAGGATAGCTAAGGGGTGCTCGGTACAAGTATCGGGTACTCGTCACGGCCCCTGGTCGGGTCGTGACATATATATATACATACATATAATACATAATATACGCGCATATAACGCTTGAGGGATCACATGCCTGTATATGCATATGTATATATAAATGCAATGGAATGCAAGACATGATATGAGTACAAGTACCTTTAGAGACCATACTGGACCTAAAGAAAGACTTTCTGTAGATAACATGATGGAACATGAATCAAATGGATCATACTTAACTCTAAGAATAGAATCATTATGGATTAACGTTATGTATAAATCTTGTTCATAAGGATCATGCCAAAAAGAAAGAAAGGGACAACCTTAACATACCACGTTGTCTCCTTAACTACTCAATGCCTATCATCCAGAACTTGCAAGTCAACATTCAAGATGATTCATACTAAGGTTAAGTCGTTGAAACTCTCATAAGGTCAAACTAAATAAATTGGTTAGCTAACAAGAATCGGACAACATTTCCCCTGTATCATCTATTTCCACCAAGTCCTAAACATCTCTGAAACAACAATAAAACATCAACAATATCATAAACAAAATATTATATTCAAATTATACTTCTTTTCATAATCAAGTCATAACAAAAACTTCAACACAACACCTTATCACCTTTTCTCCTATTTCTTTTCCTCAAATCTTAGCATAATTACCAAGTGAACTCACAAGCATGAAACTAAGTTGAAATCTTACCTCAAAATTCAGGAACAGTTCAATTCCAAGGTTACTCCACCTTAAAAATACTCACCCAAGCTTCTTCAAGAAGAGGAGACAAATATAAACCTCACTTTGAAACCCTAAATACTTTGATGTTCACTTTGATCTTTAATTTAGGCTTGGAGATGTGTTGGAAGATGTTTGAAGAAGTATCAAGAGGTCTCTTGAACTTGGGTTTATGTTTAAAATGATTCAAATGAAGAGGGGTCTTCATACTTAAAATCAAAAAAATTCCACCGACATTACAAAATATTGGCCGTATAACATTATACGACTAACTTTCTAGCTGTATAACATTATACGGTTTGTATAGTTCACCGTATAATGTCACCTCAAATTTCTACTTCTCTTTAAATTTTTAAAATCCTTAAATACGGTCCATATGTCAAAATACGGACCATATCCAAATTATACGGTCCATATACTATATTTTTCCAAAACAACTTTTGATGAAACTTCCCGCTTCGATTCACTTATCCTCCAATCCGTACACAACTTCCAAACATGAACTTCAACATCTATAAGCATAAGTTAAACATGTACAACCTCGTATGACCTCGAAGCAAATTTCGGTGACCAAAATTATGACAACTAACGTACAACGAATCTTAATGCAAAAAAGTACAAGGTGTTACATTCCTCCCCCCTTGGAAACATTCATCCTCGAATGTTAACTGCCAGAAATTCTATAAATTTTTTGACAGAGTCTCCCCTGTAACTGTACCACTACCAACTTACTACACAGCAATCCCAAACCATACAATGTCACACAGGGCCATAACAAGAAATAACAAAAATGGCTCCACACGACCAATAAGAGCAGCTGATAAATAACACATACCTGAAGACAATTGTGTTATAGCCTGTATTTGTTCTAAAGCTGGAAACAAATAAGGATACTTAGACTTCATATCTTTTTAAGCTTCCCAAGTCATCTCCTCTACATTCTTGTTCCTCCAAATAACTTTAACTGAACGTACATCATTGGTTCTCAATCTTCAAACTTGTCTATCTAGAATGGCAATGGGAACTTCTCATATGATAGTTACTTGGTAACCTTAACATTATCAACAGGTACGACTCTAGAAGGGTCTCTGGTACACTTACGAAGCATTGATATGTGGAAGACCTGATGGACTAATTCTAGCTCTAAAGGGAGATCCAATTCATAGTCCATTTGGCCCACTCTACTTACAATCCTGTAAGGCCCAATGTAATGAGGGATAAGCTTACCCTTCTTGCAAAATATCATAGCTCCTTTTATTGGCCATACCTTCAAGAAGACCCAATCATCAACTTGGAATTCTAAATTTTATCGGCGGTTGCCTGCATAAGACTTTTGACGACTCTGACTGCCAATAATCCATCCTGAATAAGCATAACCTACACTTCCGTCCATATAAGGCTTTGTACGGGACCATCTGAATACTGGAATGATTGCTATTATTATACGCAAATTCAATGAGTGGTAAATGATCATTCCATCTACCTCTGAAGTCTATCACACATGCCCGTAGCATATCTTCGAGGGTCTTAATAGTAAGCTTATCCTGTCCGTCTGTTTGAGGGTGAAATGCGGTACTAAGACTTACTTGAGTACCCAATCCGTTTTGAAAGGACCTCTAGAAGTTAGCTATAAACTGCGCACCCCTGTCTAAAATAATAGATATTGGAACACCATAGAGTCGTACTATCTCTTTGATATAAAGGTTCGCATAATCCTCAGCTGAGTATGTAGTCCTGACATGCAGGAAATGGGCTGATTTTGTAAGTCTATCAATAATCACCCATATTGAATCAAACTTACACTGAGAACGGGGCAAGCCTATAAAAAGTCCATGTTAATTGCTTCCTATTGCCACGTCGAAATCTTGATAGCTTGTAGTAATCCACTGGGCTTCTGATGCTCAATTTTCACCTATTGACGGTTAGGACTCCAGGCTACAAACTCTGTTATAGTTTTCTTCATTCCGTCTCGCCAGTAAACTTTCCTGATATCATGATACACCTTCATTGTCCCTGGATGAATAGAATAATGGGAGTAATGAGCCTTCCCCGTAATCTGGCGACGTAACCCTGGAACACATAGTCTGCCTCAATATCTCAGAACTCTATCTCTAGAAATCTCAAATGGTGACTTCTTCTTCTGAAGGGTTGTGTCT
This sequence comes from Lycium barbarum, assembly GCF_019175385.1. Lineage (NCBI taxonomy): Eukaryota > Viridiplantae > Streptophyta > Magnoliopsida > Solanales > Solanaceae > Lycium > Lycium barbarum. The sequence goes on along the minus strand of NC_083340.1, from coordinate 118,413,017 downwards.
CTATAATAAACTAACATGGGATCCTAGTACTACCACTTTTTCACCTCAGCTACTAAATATGAGATCGTTGAATTCTGAATAGCAACCCCTGCATCGCCTGAGTCTAATAATCCAAGTCTTAGACTAGTAAACTGATGGAGCTTATATGCTAATTCCCGTTTCTTTGGCAGCAAATAAGATAGGCTACCCATAGATCAGCTGCTGTGGGCATTAGCCACTACATTGGCCTTTCTTGGATGGTACAGAATGTCGATATCATAGTCTTTCAACAGCTCTAACCATCGCCTCTGATGCAAATTCAACTCCTTCTGCTTGAAGATGTATTGAAGACTCTTATGATCTGTATATATGTCAACATGTACACCATATGAGTAATGCCTTCACATTTTTAGAGCATAAATTACTGCAGCTAACTCCAAATCATATATTGGATAATTTTTCTCGTGCTTCCTCAACTGTCTCAAAGCATAAGCAATAAGTTTACCGTACTGCATCAAACACACAACCTAACCTAACACTTGAAGCATCACAATAGATAACATAGTCTTCTGATCCTTCTGGAAGCGTCAGAATCGTAGTTGAAGTCAATCTATTCTTCAACTCCTGAAAACGGCGCTCACAAACTTAATTGATTTCTGAGTCAGCTTTTTCAGTGGTGCCGAAATGGAAGAAAATCTGTTACACCTCGGGCATTTTAGTACCTTGAGTTGTGAATAGATTAACACAAGCTTAGGGGGAACATGGAATCCATATGGCTTTAAGGAGAGTACTTGATGGCTTCAAAGTGTGTACGACAAGATCTTGAAGTTATATCACTCGGAGAAACCAAGTTCGTCGAAGGAAGTGAAGTATAATTTATGTCCGGGAAGATTTTGAAATAACCGAGCTTATGTTGATTTAGTAACATCTTGAGGAGAAGCTATAAGGCTCCTTAGATGGTTAATGAAGTGTTATGCAAGTGCCAAGAAGGTTCCACAAGGATTGGAAGTCAAACGAATCGACGAGAACGATTTCGGAAAATGTGAGTTATACGACCACTTTACGGTTCGTATAAGGGTCCGTATAACATTCCACAGGAAGGTTAGTCGCTGGTGGTATTATACGCCATAGAAGTGTCCGTATAATATGGACGACCCACTTTTTCTAGATTTTTCTCTTTCTATATATATATGACCCAAGTTCTTAATTTTCATTTCCCACATTCTCCATACCTCTTGAGAGTTTAGAAAGTTCCAAACACCACATCAACACATATCCAAGAGAAATCAAGGATCAATCACCAAGAATTAGTAGAATCAAGTGCAAGGAGGTTCATTAGGGTTTGTTCAAGTCAAGATTTCCTTTGGAATTGAAGTTGGGGTTTTCTCAAGTGAAGTATCTTCATCTAAAGATCATTCCTACATAATCAAAGGTGATTTTTATACTTATTTCATGTTATTAAAGGTATTGAGTGGTTGAAAGACTTGGATTAGAGAAGAATGTAGAATATGAGCTCAAATATGGAAATAATGGTATTGTGAGTAGTAAGTTAACTTGAGTCATGATTCTTAGTATGAGATGAGTATAATCTTGTTATGAATGATGCTAATGACGTTGAGGTAGTATTATGTGAAAAGTGAATACAGTGTTGTATTGTAGTTATGGGTATGGATGACTTTGAAAGTGAATTTGAGAATTGAACAATGTTTAACTTGAAGAATTTATTGATTATGATATTATGGGTGTTGCTATAGATGTTTGGGAGTTGTTTTATGTCATGGAGAAAGTTTTCGAAACAAAGGAAATGCTGCCCAATTTTTGTTAGCCCTTAGTCGCTTTAGATTAGACTTAAGCATGATTCAAATTATCTAATATAGTGCGAATTCTCTTGAATGTAGAGTTGTAAGCTTGGAAGGAGAACGCTTAGTCGCTAAGGAGAAGTAAAGGTATGTAAGGCTAGTCCTTTCTTTCATAAGGCATGGTTCATGTATTATATCTTCTATATCTTCCATGACCTTCTTACATCCCAAGAGCTGAAAGTTCATGATCCTTAAGAGTCTTTTATGAGCTAGATACGAGATGTGTTCTACGATAATGATGATGATGATGATGCTATCTTTAGAAATTCTGAGGCTTATGAGATGATGTTATTATGAGTTTGATAATTCAATTTTCATGATTTCATTGATGTTATTTCTTGTTGTTGTCTCACCTCATGAGATTAGTTCCTTCAAGGTAAGACGTAGCGACAATGATGATTCCATAATGTAATCGTAGGTTACCGACCTTACGTCACTCTGATAGAGTTGTAGCTTTCATTTGGGCTCTCATGCATGCTCTATGTTATTTATATGTATGATTACACCATGCCTATATGGCCGGCCAGACACCACAACACCGGGTGTAGTGGGCGGCTATAATGATTACACCGTGCCTCTATGGCCGGGCAAACACCACTAGTGGGCGGCTTGAGATGGTTACCCCGGACGCGGGCTAATGATGATCACACCGTACCTATATGGTTGGGCAGCTTATTTATATGTATATATGCTATGATGTTATTTAATATAAAAGCTAGCATGCATGATTCTGGCTTAAGAGGCCATCAGTGCAGGTTATCCCTTCACTTTATGTTCTCTCATTTCTTTATTATGTCTGATATACGTGCCTTAAATACTCAGTACATTGCTTGTACTGACGTCTTTTTCTTTTATGGATGTTGTGTTCATGCCCACAGGTTGGCAGGGAGACGGACCGGATTCCTAGGAGCTTATCAGTAGATATATAGGAGCACTCCACTACTCTGGAGTTGCCACATTTTGGTTTATTCTTTTGTGCACATATTGGGGCATGGCGGGGTCCTGTCCCGTCCTTATGACTTCAGTACTCCAATTAGAGGCTCGTAGATACTTATGTATGGGTAATAGAGGTTATGTGACCTCCTTAGTGGATGCCTTGTACATTATTTTTGTAGCCTTATATTGGCCTATGTGTATATATATGTTTCGGGAGGTATTTAGTGATAATTCATAGTAAGTCTTGATTTGGGAAATTATATATATATGTTCAAGTTCGGTACGATAGTTAGCATGATGAGTGGTGCTTGGTAGCCAGCTCTGGGTACCCATCATGGCCCACTAGTTGGGTCGTGACTGAAGTGGTATCAGAGCCAGGTTTCGTCCCAGGGTATGTCTACAAGCCGTGTCCAGTAGAGTCTTGTTTATGGGTGTGAATCGTTCCACACTTATAAACAAGAGGCTGCAGGGCATTTAGGAATAATAACCGTCCTTCTTCTTCATAGATCATGCGTTAGAGCTATGATATAAGATTCCTCTTATCTCTCTAATTGTGCGTTATGATTTCATTTATGCCGGTGAAGAGGAAAGCCACAGCTGCCCAGAAGGGCAAGACAGTGACAGGAAGGCGGACTGAACGGGAGTCCCCGGTACATATAGAGGAGGGAGAGTCTCATGATGAGGCTCCATCTCGTACTTCCCATACTCCGCCTATTTTAGAGGAGCATGAAGGGGCTTCAACTACAACCCTAATCCCTCCAGTTCCTCCACCGGGTGCTTCGGGTCAGCAGATGACCGATGCTATTCAGTTGTTGACTCAGCTAGTTGCCGCTCAGGCTCAGCGGTAGAGTGCGGGTCTGGGTGACAGAGCCACTAGTGCCATAACCCGTGATTTTATGAGTTTGAACCCATCAGAATTCTTCGGGTGAAAGCCAGATGAAGACCCGCAAGGTTTTATAGACGAAATGTTGAGGACGCTAAGGATTATACATGCTTTAGATACCGAGTCAGTAGAGTTGGCGTCTTATAGATTGTGGGATGTAGCCGTTGTTTAGTATAATAATTGGATAGCTTCAAGAGGGGAAAATGCACCTCCCCCGGTTTGGCAGGAGTTTGTAGACGCTTTTATTCGCCATTATTTGCCTCCCGAAGTCCGTCGAGCTCGAGTTGACAGGTTTCTGAATCTAAAGCAAGGGAATATGAGTGCTCGAGAGTATAGTCTTCGCTTCAATTCATTAGCCCGGTATGATCCGACCATGGTGGCCGATATGGGAGACCAAGTACATCGATTTGTGAGTGGCTTAGGGCCACATTTGATCAAAGATTGCTTGACAGCTTCACTACAGGAGGGGATGGACATCTCCCGTATTTAGACTCACACTCAGAATCTATAAGAGCAGCAGCAGTCACACCGAGGTGAGCGTGATATTGATAGAGGGCATAGTAAGAGGGCCAGATCTGCGGGTGCTAGTAGCGAGTATAGAGGGGGTCAGAGATAGTTATATTCTAGATATTCAAGCCAGTCTGTAGCTAGTGCACCTCCTCAATTTTGCGGGCAGGAGATTTGATCGCCCCGTTTATTCTGGTCCAGGTCAGAGCTTGAGAGTTTCAGGTTCTCAATTTAGAGGTGATGCCAGTCAGAGGAGACCACCGTTACCACGATGCAACCAGTGTGGTAGATTACATTCGGGTCAGTGTCATCGAGGCTCAGATGCTTGTTATGCATGCAATCAAATTAGGAACATGATGCGTGATTGCCCCCCGATGAGTTGTAGAGGTGGGGCCCAGCCTACAGGATCAGTGGCCGATTATTTTTCATCCGTATGCCCCATAGGGCAGACCTCCTAAAATTCAGCAGTTCATGGCAGGGGTAAAGGGGTAGCATCCAGTTCAGGTGGCTCTTAGCCACGTATTTATACTTTAGCTGGATGACAGGATCTTGAGTCCTCGCCTGACATTGTTACAGGTATATTATCCATATTCTCTCATGATGTTTATGCATTGATCGATCCGAGATCTACCTTGTCATATTTTACTCCTTATATTGCTGGTCGTATTGGGTCGAAACCCGAGCCAATCAAACCTTTTGAAGTATCTACTCCTGTTGGCGACCTGATAATAGCTAGACAAGGGTATAGATATTGTATGATTATGGTATGTGATCGTCATACGGTAGCTGATTTAATTGAACTGGAAATGTTGGACTTCGATGTCATTATGGGCATGGATTGGTTGGCTTCTTTCTATGCTAATGTGGATTGTAGAATGAAAATGGTTCGATTCCAATTTTTAGGAGAACCAGTGCTTGAATGGAAAGGTAATGCAGCATATCCAAGAGGTAGGTTTATGTCCTATGTCAAGGCAAGGAAGATGATTGCTAAAGGCAATATTTATCATCTAGTCCGAGTTCATGACACCGAAGTAGGACCGCCGAATTTTCAATCCATCTCGGTAGTAAATGAGTTTTCGAATGTATTTCCAGAAGAACTTCCAGGCCTTCCACCGGAAAGGGAAATTGATTTTACTATTGATGTGCTGCCAGACACTAAACCCATATCTTTTCCTCCTTACAGAATGGCTCCAACAGAATTAAAAGAGTTAAAGGCACAACCGAAGGATTTGGTCGAGAAGGGATTTATTAGGCCTAGTTTGTCGCCATGGGGAGCACCTGTCTTATTTGTAAGGAAGAAAGATGGCTCCCTACGAATGTGCATTGACTATAGACAGTTGAACAAGGTGACAATCAAGAATAAATACCCACTACCGAGAATTGATGATTTATTTTATCAATTGCAGGGTACTAAGTGGTTTTCAAAGATTGATATGAGACCGAGATATTATCAAGTGAGAGTTAGAGAAAAAGACACTCCGAAGATGTCTTTTAGAACCAGATATGGTCATTATGAATTTCGGCTTATGTCGTTTGGCTTGACTAACGCTCCGGCAGTGTTCATGAATTTGATGAACAATGTGTTTAGGCCTTTCCTAGATCTATTCATAATCGTGTTCATCGATGACATTCTGGTCTATTCTTGGTCAGAAACAGTGCATGCAGATCATTTGCGTATTGTCCTTTGAATGCTTCGAACTCGTAAGCTATATGCCAAATTTTCAAAATGTGAGTTCTGGTTGAATTCTGTGACTTTTATGGGCCATATTATCTCAGCTGATGGTATTCGTGTAGATACTTAAAAGATTGAGGCTGTGAAGACTTGGCCGAGGCCTACAACGCCTACAGAGGTCCGTAGCTTTCTAGGTTTAGCAGGTTATTACAGGAGGTTTGTGGAAGGATTTTCCTCTATTTCAGCACCATTGACGAAGCTAACTCAGAAATTAGCAAAATTTCAATGGACCAATGCTTATGAGCGTAGCTTCATGGAATTAAAAGATAGATTAACTTTAGCCCCAGTCCTGACACTTCCAGAAGGATCAGAAGGTTATGTGGTTTACTGTGATGCCTCTGGTGTCGGGCTAGGCTGTGTGCTGATGTAACACGGTAAGGTTATTGCCTATGCCTCACGGCAATTGCGAAAACATGAGAAGAATTATCCGACTCATGATCTGGAATTAGCTGCTGTAATTCACGCACTGAAGATATGGACACATTATCTGTACGGTGTTCATGTTGATATTTATACAGATCACAAGAGCCTCTAATACATTTTCAAGCAAAAGGAGTTGAATCTTCGGCAGAGGCGATGGTTGGAGTTATTGAAAGACTATGATGTGAGTACACTATATCATCTGGGAAAAGCAAATGTGGTGGCCGATGCTCTTAGCCGCAAATCCATGGGCAGTTTATGTGACGTTCAACTGGAGAAGAAAGAATTTGTCTGTGAGCTCCAACAGCTAGCTAGTCTAGTAGTTCGCTTGATGGATTCAGGCAATGCAGGAGTTGATAGTCACAACCCAGCTATTTCCTCCTTACATATGGAAGTGAAAAAGCGCCAGTATGAAGATCCCAAATTAAGTTATTACAGAAATACACTTCCCTAGAAAGAAAACTCACCATTTGAGATTTCTCCAGATGGGATTCTCAGGTATCGAAACAAACTATGTGTTCCCGATATTGTAGGACTACGCCACCAGATTTTAGAGGAAGCCCATTATTCCCGCTATTCTATTCACCCAGGAGAAACCAAGATGTACCATGACCTCAAATCGATGTATTGGTGGAACGGGATGAAGAAAGATATAGCAGAGTTCGTAACACAATGCCCAAATTTTCAACAAGTGAAAATTGAACATCAAAAGCTAGGAGGATTGTTACAAGCTATGGAAATTCCAACCCGGAAATGGGAAGTGATCAAGATGGATTTTATTGTAGGCTTACCTCGTTCTTGGTGTAAGTATGACTCCATATGGGTAATCATTGATAGACTTATGAAATTAGCCCATTTTCTTCCCGTCAAAACTATATATTCAGCAGAAGATTATGCAAGGTTGTATCTTAAGGAGATAGTGCGACTTTATGGTGTTCCAGTATCTATTATCATAGATCGGGGAGCATAATTTACAGCTAAATTCTGAAAGTCCTTTCAAGAAGGTTTGGGAACTCAAATGAGACTCAGCACAGCATTTCATCCATAGACTGATGGACAAGCTGAACGCACTATTCAGACCTTAGAGGATATGTTGCGGGCATGTATAATATACTTCAGAGGTAGTTGGGATGATCATTTTCCACTTATTGAATTTGCTTATAATAATAGTTATCGTTCGAGCATCCAGATGGCCCCGTATGAAGCTCTATACGGAAGGAAGTGTAGATCACCGATTGGATGGTTTGAGATAGGAGAGACATAACTAATAGGTCCAGGATTGATTCAGCAAGCGGTGGAAAAGATCAAGCTTATTCGAGACTTATGCGAACAATCACTGATGGAACTTGGAATTCCAAATCAATGATTGGGTGTTCTTAAAGGTGTCGCCGATGAAAGGTGTAATGAGATTCGGCAAGAAGGGCAAGCCTAGTCCCCGGTATATTGGGCCTTATAAGATTGTGCGCAAGGTGGGCCAAGTGGCTTATGAACTAGATTTACCTCCGGAACTTGAATCAGTCCATCTAGTTTTTCATGTGTCAATGCTTCGCAAATGTGTTGGGGATTCTTCTAGAGTTGTGTAGGTAGATGATGTTCAAATTACTGAGAAGTTGGTTTATGAAGAGGTACCCATTGCTATACTAGATAGGCAAGTGCAGAAACTCAGGAACAAAGAGGTAGCCTCAGTCAAGGTCTTATGGAGAAACAATAATAAAGAAGAAATGACTTGGGAGGCAGAAGAATATATGAAGTCCAGATATCCGCAATTGTTTCCACCCCAGAAGAGGTTCAAGATGAGACGCCATTGTCATAAGGTATGTAATGCTTTCTTTTGATATTTTTGGTCGTGTGTGGCCATGTTTTCTTGCCATTGTTATTGTAGCCCTATGAGGCGATGTTATTTTGGGTTGTTGTGACAGGATGGTAGTGCCATATTACAGGGGAAACTCTAGCGAAATTTCTGTAGAATCCCCGAGAACTTAACATTCGAGGAGGAATGTTCTTAAGGGGGAGAGAATGTTACACCTCGGACATTTTAGTACGTTGAGTTGTGATTAGACTAATGCAAGCTTAAGGGGAACATGGAATCCATATGGATTTAAAGAGAGTACTTGATGGCTTCAAAGTTTATACGACAAGAACTTGAAGTTATATGACTCGGAGTGTAACACCTGGCAAAACTCCCCGTTAACGTACAGTGAATAAGCTAGCGAAGGGCGCAATGTATACGATGATTTGATAAGTAAGAGATGGAATTTGATGATTCCAATTTAGATCCAAAGGCATTTAACGGAAAGGAAGAAGTTTGTCAAAGAAAGTAAAGGATATATTATGTGTCGGGTAAGAATTATGGACGACGAGTTAATGATGGCATAATGATGTCTTGGAGACGAGTGATGATGTCCCTTAGATTGGCATTGAGGTGTTAAACAAGTGTCAAGAAGGTTGCACAAGGATTGGAGATTAAACGAGACAACGAGAACGAAATCGGAACAGCTGAGCACTATACAGCCCAACATATGGACCATATAAAGTATACTGGCCGTATGTTAGGACGTATAATTATCCAATAGGGGAATCATATTCTGGACCAAGCATACGGCCACACATACGGCCCGTATAAAATGTACGAACCGTATGTTGGTCCGTATATTTGGGTCGGGACAGGTTTCAATTTAATATAAGGACCTCTCTCTTTCATTTTATTTCATTTCACTTCACTCCTCTACACTTCAAGAAAACTCTATAACACTCTCTAATATTCATCCACAATAAATCAAGGGAAAACCATGATCAACTACATCAAAACCACAAAATAAAGCATATGAAACCTAATAAAAGTTCATCCACACCAAGACAACTCAAGGGAAGTGAGTTAGGGTTTTGGTGCAAGAAGAGAAGCTTCACTCAAGTGTTGTTCGTCCATCATCTAAGGTGAGTTTTATGATCATTATTAGTTGTTTAAGGTGTTGAAAGTTAAAAACACATGGATTGTAGAAAGACATAGAAAATGTGTCATGGATGTGTGAATAGTGACATTGTTGGGTGAGAGATTTGGATTGAATTATCAATATTGGTATGTTGTGATTGTAAATATGTTATGAATGACATTTAGAACATGGTATAAGTATTAGATATGATAAAACGCGATAGTGAGCTATAACCACAATTATGGAGAAATTGAAGGGGAATTGTGAAATGCGGATAATGTAGATGAATGATGATTGTTGTCCATTATATTGTGAGTGTTATTATGAATGTTGGGAGTTGATATAGAATACGGAAAAGTTGTGTAAACAAAGGAAATGCTGCCCAATTTTCCTTAGCTTCAATAAGCACGTTCTTATAATCGCTTAGCTAATGTTAATGTGAATTCTTTTGAAGGTAAAGACTTGAGCATTAAAGGAGGACGGACAAGCAATAGAGTAGTTAAACGCCAAAGGTATGTGAGGCTAGTCCTTTCTTTCTAAGGCATGAATTTCCTACTTCTTCATGAGTTTCCTATCTTCAAGAAAACTAAGAGTCCTTGTTCATGAATAGCCATGTGAAATAAGAGATACACTATGAGTACGACAACGATGATGATAAGTTTGAGTCTAAAGAATCTAGAGTCCATGATATGATGATCCTATAAAGATAATGATGCTATCTATAACCCATGGATGTCGTTATTGTATACACTCACCTTATATGCTAATCCCTTCAAGATGAGGCAGAATGTCAATGAATGCTCCATAATGAAATCGGGGGATCACGACCTTACGTCACCCCGATAAAGTATAGCTATCCTTGAGCAGGTATGCATGCATTATGGTAATAGTATGATAGGCCTATGATATGCACATGATGATCATATTACACCGTGCCTATGTAGCCGGGCAGACACCGCTAAGGCGGGCAGACATACACACCACTATAGTGGGCAGCTTATGCCCCGGACGCGGGAGGCTGGACGCAGGATTACACACCGTACCTATATGGACGGGCAGCTTATACATTATCACACCGTACCTATATGGACGGACAACTTATACATTATTGCATACATGAGATGATGATGATTATGAGTAAGTCAGCATGTGCTATTTCTTCTATAAGTTACAGCCATATATAGTTGCTCCTTATTGATGCTTCCTTTATCTCATTGATGTATCATTTTTGTTTATGCCTCTCATACTCGGTACAATATTCGTACTGACGTCCGTTTTCTTTGGACGCTGTGTTCATGCCCACAGGTAGACAGGGAGGCGATCTAAACTCGTAGGAGCTACTAGTTGATTTGAAGAGCACTCCATCTTCCGGAGGTGCCATTGATTATTCTTTTGGTATTTATGTTTATGTATGTTTTGGGAATGACGGGGTCTTGTCCCGTCCTTATGTCTAGTACTCCAGTAGAGGCTCGTAGATACGCAGTGTGGGTTATATGATCTCACAAGGTTGCTGCTATGTATATATATATATATATATATATATATATATATATATATATATATATATATATATTTTATTTTGATGGTTGAAAGGTTTATGTATATAAAAGTATTTATGTTTTTAAATGAAAGATGAATTTCTCATAATTTGAGTATGAATTTGATACAAGAACGTTTAATGAGCATAATAAGTAGTAGAACGAGCGGTGCTAGGTGGTTAGCCCCGGGTACCCGTCACGGCCCCTAGTCGGGTCGTGACAAAAGTGGTATCAGAGCAGTTCAGTCCTAGGAAGTGTCTACGAGCCGTGTCTAGTAGAGTCTTGTTTATGGTGTGTTGTGCGCCACACTAATAAACAGGAGGCTACAGGTCATTTAGGAAAAATGACCATCTTTCATCTTAAGAGATCGTGCGATAGAGCTGTGTTATAAGATTATCCCCTTCCTAACGGTGCTTTATAATTTCAGCAAAGCTGATGAAAGGAAAAGCTACGGCAGCGCAGAAGGGCAAGATAGTGGTTGAAGAAGGGCTTGAACGAGAGCCGTCTATAGATATGGAGGAGGACGGATCCCAGAAAAAGGCCCCACCTCGATTTTCCCATATTTCGCCCACTTTAGAGGATCACATGGGAGCCTTAATTTTAGCTCTAGCACCCCCCGTTCCTCCACCAGATACCTCGGGCCAAGAGATAAGACAGGCTATTCTTTTACTGACTCAATTGGTAGCCGCTCAAGCTCAGCGGCAAGATGTGGGCCACGATAACAGGGGTTGGAGAAAGGGAACTAATTCTTCAGGGTTTGATCATGAGTTTAAGGGTGCTCCAAGGCAACAATTCTCTAGGCACTCAGTTCGTTCAACAAGTGGTGCTGCTTCACAGTTTTCTAGACCCGGATTTGATGGGTCTACTTATTCAAGGTCACCCCAAAGGCTCAGAGTTTCCAGTTCTCGGATTCGGAGTTGTTCTAGTCAGATGAGATCCTCGGTACCGCGATGTACTTAGTGTCACAAGTTACATTCTAGATCGTGCCGCTTGGGCTCGGATGTTTGTTATACCTGTGCTCGGCCAGGCCATATTATGTGCGACTGCCCATGGAGGCGTGGTAGAGATAAAGTTCGACCTATGGGGTTAGTAGCTGGCTCTTCATCATTGATACGCCCCCCCAAGGCCAAGGCCATAGATGTTTGTAGGTGGTGATAGAGACCAAAGAGGAACGCTCAGTCCAAGTGGATCCCGACATCATATCCATGCGTTAGCCGAGCGACAGGGTCCTGAGTCTTCCCCTGGTATTGTTCCAGGTATATTTTTAGTATCCTCTTATGATATGTGTGCATCAATTGATTCAGATCCTATGCTGTCATGTATCACCCCCGTTGTGATGATGGTGTTGAGGTGAAAATCTGAGCCAATCCGATAATTTGAGATGGCTACATTTGTTAGTAACCTAGGGATAGCCAGGATTGTGAGATACGAGTAAGCTGATTGACAGGGAGTGAATATGAATAATATGTGTATGTATATAGATATTGGAATCCTATACCGAGTGTGCAGGCACAACTTATGAGACAAGCCCTATTATTTATATCCCTTAATGGTAAGTGATCTTGTGTTGTTCAGTTATGTATTATTTGTGTTCCGATATATGTCCTATTGAGACATCGGACATGTTTTCTGGGCTATGTGCAGGTTTGGTATTGTTATGTTTACAAGAGAAACTCTGTCGAAATTTTTCCTAGAAATTAAAGGAGATAAGATATAAGCCTGTAATATGTCCTGGCGGGAAGAGATGTTGTGCAAAAAGTAATAGCAGGACGAAGATCGGCATTGATCCGGTAAAGAGAAATGCTAGAGTAAATTTAGGAGATTGGTAGCACTAAAACCTGATATGAAAGAGAAAGGATAACTCCAATAGAGTATGGTATTGGGGTATTGATTGGGCGAATAAGTGCGAGTAAGATATGATAAGTTTACTAGTAAATAAAGTAACAGTACCCGGAGACAGAGGTACGAATACGAAGGGTTATGATGAATGAAAATAAGTTGGTAAAATAATTTATATGGCAAGCGTAATAGAACTGATTAGAAAGAGTAATAGGTTGAGTATGCTTACTTCGCAAGATTTATTTTATTTCATGAGCAGGCTTGCGAACGAAGTAAAGAAGTGTTACTCTATAGCGTTGATTATGATCAAGGTATAATGAGAACGTAACAAGAACTGTAATACAAAGTATCGCGAGGAAACGACTAAGGATGTGACATGCTCCATACGAATAAAGAGTGAATGCAAGGGTGAAACCAGCAAGCGAGCCACGGGGCGGTAGACGAGAAAGCTTAAAAGACCTTGTTAGGGGAAAGTCCAGCATAGGGATTCCTCAATGATAGAAATGATTGCTAGCAAAAAGGGGGAAGTCAACTTGAAAAAGAATCGGAGAGAAGTAGTATGGCAAAGTAGTAGTAGTTTGTGATTGGTATAGTCGAGAGTATGGGTGATATCTTTAGCTGAATGTAAAAGACCAAGACTACAGGAAGTTGAATAACGAAAGGATTAACCATAAAAGGGGGAGGAAATAAGATTAATTGAGGAGGAAGGAATGTAAATGAATAAGAATGAGAATAGAGAGAAAAAGAAATATACGAAGTACACGCACTTAAGAAGTAGTCGTGTTATGACTAAAAGAAAAATGTATCTCCTACGAATATCTTGTACCAAGTTAGAACGAGTAAAGCTATCATCAACGACAAGTATACTACGATTATGATTGGTTTTGAAGTCAGTGTTGAGTGCAAAACAAGAGTAAAAGAATATGAGGCATAAGGGGTATTAGGGGCATATGAGACTTAGGCCCTGGAAAATAAAGATGACGTTACAAACGAATTTTGAGCGCCGAAGAAGAGGGCAAGTGACATTAAATGGATGGTATGGATAATTAGACCTACTACTAATGTGAGCATCCCTATGGGGCAGAAAGTTGTTAATTGGAGCGGATTTAGATATTGACTTATAACTACCAAATGAGCTAATTAAAACACATTCTTGTTCGGATGGCTATGCCGGTTGTATTACTTGGTTAAAAAAACTGCAAGATGAGTATGTTAAGGTCTCCCACATGAATTATCGTAGTTATAAATTATAGGAAATGGCATAAATGAGATGTAGTATAGTAAGGGATACATGAATTCAAGCTTTGAAGGCGAGGCAACGGATTTGAGGATGGTACAAGTAAAACCCTTAAAGGGGGGAAGCGAGTAAGGAAAATACGAGTGTAGAAATTGAAACGATGAACCTGATGATGTGATAGATATAGACTCTAAAACAAAAGTGAGAGTTATGCAGGAATGAGTCTAATAACCAGTAAATAAACTGACACGAATTGAGTGGACATCTGAGACTGTACGAGAAACCATTCGCGAAGACCTTGAGCCCCGTGATATTGAGAGCAAATAACTCAAGGGATATTGTAAAAGATGGCGATACTATATAAGAATAGAAGAAAAGGTACTAGCGGTTAAGTCGTTGTTACTAATATTGCTACTCCTAAGCGACAATTAAAAAAGAGACCTAAGGTTTTTTATAGCAGGATGCTAGATACGATAATCAAGGAAAACAAGATAAATGAAGGAAGAGAGTACAATGAGATAAGTTACTACAGATAGACAAAAGACTTTTGGTATGAACGACATTGAGCCTAGTTATGGTCGGGTGCGCGAAACACCGAACCTTCGTGGTCGGCATGCTATGTAAATGATATGTATATGAATATGACCATGGATATGATAGGTACATGAGTAGGAATACGAATACGGATGCAGATGTGGATACATATATATGTATAGATGTGTACGTAACCTGCAAGTAATTATACGTCGCTAATGAAACCAAGTGGATACTCAAAAAGAGGAGTAAGAGGTAAACAAGAATAGTGTGGTCATGATACCCCCGGGTCAGTTGAAGGAAAATATATGGTAAATTGAGTTGAAATGTGGAGTTGGGATTATTGTTAGGGATAAATAGGATAATTACTTCGAATATGACATAAGTTCATGCTATACGCTCACTACAGTAGCCCTGAGGTGTGACAACTTATGAATGCAATAAGATCACTGAATGAAAGGGAGGCTTAGTCCCCGATGCATTAGGCCATATGAGATTGTATGCAAAATAGGCAAGATGGCTTATGAGTTAGATCTACCATCCATGCCTCGATGCTTCGTAAATATGTTGGAAACCCTACTAGGATCATGCCAGTAAATGATGTTCAAGTAACAGAAAAGTTGATCTATGAAAAGGTACCCATTGCCACATTAGATAGGCAAGTACAGGGACTTCGAATTAAAGAAGTGGCCTCTGTTAAGGTCTTATGGTATAATAACAACCGAGAAGAATGACTTGGGAAGCGGAAGAGAAAATGAAATCCACATATCCGCACTTATTCCATCCCCTAGGAAAGATTCATGATGAAACACCAAGACCATGAGGTATGTATGCTTTCCTAGTTTATGCATATTGGTCGTGTGTGGCCAAATTTTAGTTCTGTTGTGTTGTGACCCTGTGAGGCAATATTATTGTGGCTTGCTATGACAGGATGGTAATGCCACATTACAGGGGAGACTCTTGCGAAATTTTCATAGAATTCCTGAGTATTTAACATTCGAGGACGAATGTTCCAAAAGGGGGGAAGAATGTTACACCTGGGAAAATTCCCCGTTAATATACAGTGAATAAGCTAGCGAAGGGTGCGACGTATAGAATGATTTGATAAGTAAGAGATGGCATTTGATGATTCCAATTGAGATCCAAAGGAATTTAACGGAAATGAAGAAGTTTGTCAAAGAAAGTAAAGGATATATTATGTGTCGGGTAAGAATTATGGACAGCGAGTTAATGATAGCATAATGATGTCTTGGAGACGAGTGATGACGTCCCTTATATTGGTATTGAGGTGTTAAACAAGTGTCTAGAAGGTTCCATAAGGTTTGGAGATTAAACGAGTCGACGAGAACGAAATCGGAACAGCTGGGCACTATACGGCCCAACATACGGACCGTATAAATTATACTGGCCATATGTTAGGACGTATAATTAGCCAAGAGGGGAATCATATTCTGGACCAAAAATACGGCCACACATACGGCCCGTATAAAATGTACGGACCGTATGTTGGTCCGTATATTTGGGTCGGGACAGGTTTCAATTTAATATAAGGACCTCTCTCCTTCATTTTATTTCATTTCACTTCACTCCTCTACACTTCAAGAAAACTCTAGAACACTCTCTAATATTCATCCATAAGAAATAAAGGGAAAACCATGATCAACTACATCAAAACCACAAATTCAAGCATATGAAACCTAATAAAAGTTCATCCACACCAAGAAAACTCAAGGGAAGTGAGTTAGGGTTTTGGTGCAAGAAGAGAAGCTTCACTCAAGTGTTGTTCATCCATCATCTAAGATGATTTTTATGATCATTCTTGGTTGTTTAAGGTGTTGAAAGTTAAAAACACATGGATTGTAGAAAGACATAGAAAATGGGTCATGGATGTGTGAATAGTGACATTATTGGGTGAGAGATTTGGATTGAATTATGAATATTGGTATGTTGTGATTTCAAATATGTTATGAATGACATTTAGAACATGGAATAAGTATTAGATATGAGAAAACGCGATAGTGAGCTATAACCACAATTATGGAGAAATTAAAGGGGAATTGTGAAATGCGGATAATGTAGATGAATGATGATTGTTGTCTATTATATTGTGAGTGTTATTACGAATGTTGGGAGTTGATATAGAATATCAAAAATTTTTGTAAACAAAGGAAATTCTGCCCAATTTTCCTTAGCTTCAATAAGCACATTCTTATAATCGCTTAGCTAATGTTAATGCGAATTCTTTTGAAGGTAAAGACATGAGCATTAAAGGAGGACATACGAGCAATAGAGTAGTTAAACGCCAAAGGTATGTGAGGCTAGTCCTTTCTTTCTAAGGCATGAATCTTATGGAATGAATTTCCTCCTTCTTCATGAGTTTCCTATCTTCAAGAAAACTAAGAGTCCTTGTTCATGAATAGCCATGTGACATAAGAGATACACTATGAGTACGACAACGATGATGATAAGTTTGAGTCTAAAGAATCTAGAGTCCATGATAAGATGATCCTATAAAGCTAATGATGGTATCTATAACCCATGTATGTCGTTATTGTATACACTCACCTTATATGCTAATCCTTTCAAGGTGAGGCAGAATGTCAATGAAAGCTCTATAATGAAATCGGGGGATCACGACCTTACATCACCCCGATAAAGTATAGCTATCCTTGAGCTATTATGCATGCATTATGGTAATAGTATGATAGGCCTATGATATGCACATGATGATGATATTACACCGTGCCTATATGGCCGGGCAGACACCACTATGGCGGGCAGACACCGCTAAGGCGGGCAGACATACACACCACTATAGTGGGCAGCTTATGCCCCGGATGCGGGAGGCCTGGACGCAGGCTTACACACCGTACCTATATGGACGGGCAGCTTATACATTATCACATCGTACCTATATGGACGGGCAGCTTATACATTATTGCATACATGAGATGATGATTATTATGAGTAAGTCAGCATGTGCTATTTCTTCTATAAGTTACAGTTATATACAGTTGCTCCTTATTGATGCTTCCTTTATCTCATTGATGTATCATTATTGTTTATGCCTTTCATACTCGGTACAATATTCGTACTGACGTCCGTTTTATTGGGACGCTGTGTTCATGCCCACAGGTAGATAGGGAGGCGATCTAGACTCGTAGGAGCTACTAGCTGATTTGAAGAGCACTCCATCTTCCGGAGGTGCCATTGATTATTCTTTTGGTATATATGTATATGTATGTTTTGGGCATGACGGGGTCTTGTCCCGTCCTTATGTCTAGTACTCCAGTAGAGCCTCGTAGATACGCAGTGTGGGTTATATGGTCTCCCAAGGTTGCTGCTATGTATATAAATAAATATATATATATATATATATTATTTTGATGGACGAAAGGTTTATGTATATAAAAGTATTTATGTTTTTAAATTAATGATGACTTTCTCATAATTTGAGTATGAATTTGATACAAGAACGTTTAATGAGCATAATAAGTAGTAAAACGAGTGGTGCTCAGTTGTTAGCCACCAGTACCCGTCACGGCCCCTAGTCGGGTTGTGACACGGAGAAACCAAGTTCGTCGAAGGAAGTGAAGTATAAGTTATGCCCGGGAAGATTTTGTAATAACCGATCTTATGTTGATTTAGTAACATCTTGAGGAGAAGATATATGGCTCCTTACATGGTTAATGAAGTATTATGCAGATGCCAAGAAGGTTCCACAATGATTGGAAGTCAAACGAATCGACGAGAACAATTTCGGAAAATGTGAGTTATACGACCACTTATGTGGTACGTATAACTTTATGCGGTACTTATAAGGGTCAATAACTTTATACGGCCCGTATAAGGGTCCGTATAACATTCTAGAGGAAGGTCAGTCCCTGTTGGTATTATACGACCACTTATACCGACCATATAAAGATATACGGACCGTATAAGTGTCCGTATAATATGGACGGGCCACTTTTTCTAGAGTTTTCTCTTTCTATATATATATGACCCAAGTTCTTAATTTTCATTTCCCACATTCTCCATAGCTCTTGAGAGTTTAGAAAGTTCCAAACACCACATCAACACATATCCAAGAGTAATCAAGGATTAATCACTAAGAATTAGTAGAATCAAGTGCAAGGAGGTTCATTAGGGTTTGTTCAAGTCAAGATTTCCTTTGGAATTGAAGTTGGCGTTTTCTCAAGTGAAGTATCTTCATCTAAAGATCATTCCTACTTAATCAAAGGTGAGTTTTACACTTATTTCATGTTATTAAAGGTATTGAGTGGTTGAAAGACTTGGATTAGAGAAGAATGTAGAATATGAGCTCAAATATAGAAATAAGGGTATTTTGAGTAGTAAGCTAATTGAGTCATGATTCTTATTATGAGATGAGTAAAATCTTGTTATGAATGATGCTAATGATGTTGAGGAAGTGTTATGTGAAGAATGAATATGATGTTGTACTATAGTTATGGTTATGGATGACTTTGAAGGTGAATTTGGGATGTAAACAATGTTTAACTTGAAGAATTTATTGATTATGATACTATGGGTGTTGCTATTGATGTTTGGGAGTTGTTTTACATTATGGAGAAAGCTTTCAAAACAAAGGAAATGCTTCCCAATTTTCGTTAGTCCTTAGTCGCTTTAGATTAGACTTAAGCATGATTCAAATGATCTAATGTAGTACGAATTCTCTTGAATGTAGAGTTGTGAGCTTGGAAGGAGAACGCTTAGTCGCTAAGGAGAAGTAAAGGTATGTAAGGCTAGTCCTTTCTTTCATAAGGCATGGTTCATGTATTATATCTTCTATATCTTCCATGACCTTCTTACATCCCAAGAGCTGAAAGTTCATGATCCTTAGGAGTCTTTTATGAGCTAGATATGAGATGTGTTCTACGATAATGATGATCATGATGATGCTATCTTTAGAAATTTCGAGGCGTATGAGATGATGTTATTATGAGTTTGATAATCCCATTTTCATGATTTCATTGATGTTATGTAACGACTCATCCGGTTGTTATTTAATATTTCATGAAACCGTGCCCAATTTAATTCTAGGGTCGTAGTTAATATGCTTCATAAGATGTTTTAACAGTTAGGAGTGGGAAAAATCAATTTCGGAAGCGTGGGAAAATGTCGGGCCAGAATTTAAGGCGGACCGCTATAGCGGTTAGTGGATCGCCGAAGCAGTACCGCTATAGCGGCCTGAGGACCGCCTCAGCGGTCCACGCGGAAACAGTGTCCGAAATTTGATACTCAGTCTATTTTTCTCTCCTTTTTCAACATAAGACTTTCAAGGGTTGATCCTAGGGTTCCTCATGAAAGAAAAACCATAGCCCCCAAGAAAAAGAAACCCTTCTAATCCCTTTTTCCACCTTTCCCTATGAAGGATATCCACTCATGGATTCAGATGGAGGTTAAGAAGACGAGCAATTCACGGAGAATCAAATATCGTACCATTCCCCTGCAGGTCATGGCTACTGACATCAGATAGCATGTATGTACAACGTATTGGGTCTTAAATCACATTTGCATTACACTGCATTATCATGATTTATTGTTATTCATGTGTGTGTTACTGTCGTTAACATTGTCCATTAAATCATGTGTGTTGTTGAGAGCCGGGTGGGGGAGGGGTTTTACACGAGGTAAGTGTAGTGTTGGTCGTCAGGTAGTGGTTTCCCTAGATATATCGTACCACAGTAGTAAGGTGAGAGGTGAACTCTTAAAACAATAAGGGTAAAGGTGCTGCATACGGCAAATGTGAATGCGAGAGTTACCAGGTGGTGATTTAATAAATTACCTTAAGGTTGGGGAATAAAAGAAGCGAGCTTCGAGAGTTAGATGGTAAGGGGGCGGTTTGGTAATGGTCTTTATCTAGAATCTTGAGGTTCATTGACTTATCTGCTTATCTTATTAACTTTATGTTGTATTACGTGAACTAATCTTGGTCGACCTATGATGCTTACCAGTACGTGTGGTGTACTGATACTACTCTTGCTATGCCCTTTTTGGGGTGTAGATGTGTTGCAGTTTTTAGATGAAGTTTCGCCGCAAGGGTCTATCGGATACTCTCCTACAGCTTCGCCTATCTCACTCCCGGCGGAGGCTGTGTCATTTATTTGTCCTCTTGTATTTTAGAAGCTCTTGTACCCGTCTAGAATATATCCTGGGGTTTTATTGCGAATTTATTTATATTGAAACGAGTCTGTAATAAATGTCTACATTAAATTTTATTAATTTTAAGGATGATTGTCACATGCTTTTAAGTGTTGGGTTTTATTGATAAGGGTTCGCTTACTAGCTTGTCTTGTGGTAGGTGCCCGCGCGACCCGTGGGTTGGGTTCTGACAGTTGGTATCTGAGCCCTAGGTTACCGGTGTCACAAGTATAAGAGCAAATGTCTAGTAGAGTCTTGCGGAATGGTACGATGACGTCCGTACCCGTCCGCAAGAAGCTATAGGACATCTAAAAGGTTCCTTCCATTCATTCCATCGTGCTACCCCAATACGTCATCCCCTAGTTAGATCCAATTGGTATCTGGTCGATTCCAATTGGTATATTGACGGGCTAATTAGTATCTATCGATTCCAATTGGTGTTTCTCTATTTTGATTCAAGGAAGACCTTCTATAAGGAGGTGCGTAATTAATTGTGTGACCAGGTAAAAGTTCGGTAGTAATGTTTGTGTGGTAGACTGGGTTATTATTCTGGGACCGTTAGCGAAGTTAATAATGCATTCCTACTTACGTGCTAGGCGATTAAGTAAACCCCTACACGATCTGAGCTAAGGTACTAGGAAAACAAAAAGATTCAGTCACTGGCACTGTAGCACCGCTGTAGCGGTATGGGGATTGCTACAGCGGGATCACTATAGAGGGAAAAAGGGCCACTACAGCGGGCCCAGTATTTCTGCTAGGACCGCTATAACGGCGTTCCTACCGCTATAACGGCGTTCCTACCGCTATAGCAGAACCGCTGCAGCGGTCGAGTGACCGCCACAGCGGTACCCTCTGACCTATAGCCTCCTCCTTCCATCCCCTGCTCCGCAAAGTTTTGTAGTCCATCCACAAAACAAGAATAAATCAATTTCCAAAGGCAGACACGTGCATGAAAACATCTGCCAAACAAGGGCAATTATCTTACGAGCACCCTTAAACCGGGGCACCCGCGTCAAAATGACCAAAAACAAAGATTATCCAAACAAATCGAAACAAAACCAAAGCAGTAAATTGTCTAAACATCCAAGCCCAACACGGGAAAATACTAACCAAAACAGATAAAAAAGAGGGGGGGGGGGGGGGGGGGAGAGAGAGAGAGAGAAATCTCTAAGCCACTCCGTGGCTAGTTGCCTCATCGCCACCATCCGAGTCACTAGAGTCCTCGCTACCAAGTCCGGACTCGCTGAGAAAAGGGAACTTGGAGGCATCTCTGGTAGTCACCTTCGGGACTAGGGCTTTCAGAAGACTTTTTACACCCTTCCACATCGTCACGAATAGCTTGTATCTAGCCCGGCTCTTCGTTTTCTCCTTGTCCAAATCTTCACGAAGATCCACATGAGCTTGAGCCAAAGATCTATAGGCACCCTGTAAGGCATCAACAACCTCTCCCATCTTAGTCTGGGTCTCCATGTAAGATTTCATCTGCTCAATCGTAAAGTAGCCAGTACCCGCAGCGCTGCTAGATGACCCGGCCTCCATGAAAGGCCGTACAAACCCCATCATAGCCACCCTCACCGCAGCCATATCAGCCTCCATGCGTTCTAAAGTACCTGGGGTCTGTAACTGACCACTCCCATCTGGTGGACCACCACTGTCCTCGCTGTCATCTGAGCCCGTCCTCTTCCTTTTGCCCCTACCATGTGACCCTTTGACCTTCAGTGGGTCAAAAGCGACATCGCACTCCACAATACGGTCCCTAGGCTTTGTAGGCACCCTGACATTACGGCAGAAATGGGTAATCAGGGAGGGATACATCAAGCTCATGCCAGCCTTAGCCATAAAACCCCTCCACTCCTCAATCACCTGCATACCCACGTTCACGGGTACACCATCCAGAATGCAAGCCACCACAAGGGCCCGCAGATAAATTACATCAGTAGTATTGATCGAGGGGCGAACCCACCGGGCAATGAGGTTTAGCCACCTCCGAGACAGCCCAAGTAGTCTTCTTCCTCTTTGATTCTCGTACCAACATCCGTACCAGCAACAGTCCATTACCGTCAACATCCTTTGCCCGAAACTCATCCTGCGGTGGTTTGGGCTGCCCGTGAACAGCATTGATGGCCTCAGCACTCACCGTCACTACAACTCCCTGAATAGTAATCTGTGGCTGCAGTGCAGTCCAATCCACAGTGGAGAGCATAGCATAAAACTCCCCGACCCAGTTGCAGTTGAGATCACCGGGCTCCTCAGCTAACTGGGCCCAACCAATACGGTGTAGGGTTAGGTAAAACTCCGAGGCCATTTCTTCAACCCGGTCCATGACAAAAGCCCTCTCATGAAGCAGGCCCTTGGTCTGCTGCTCCATGAAACGGGGGTTATTGTCCTCCTTGTTGTTGTTGTTATTGATCCGCCATAGTTGAGAGAGAGAGTTAACCTGCAAGGGTGAAAAAGCGGAGTTAGAATAGTGCGGTGTAAGTATTAACGGGGATAGGCCATGCATAAAATAGGAGAAAAAAATTCATTTCTGCCTAAAGCAGCTCTGTTGTGGCGGTGGTATGGTCGCTGCAGCGAAGCCACTATGGCATTAAGAGGGCCGCTACAGCGGCCAAGGCGTCGCCATAGCGGTGCCTTTGTTGCTGTAGCGGGCTCGCTATAGCGAGCTGGCCACCGCTATAGTGGCCACTCCTAGCCCTGTTGGGTCACTTCCAGTGATGGCCTCGCCGCTACAGTGGTACCGCTGTAGCGATCGAAGGACCGCTGCAGCGGTCCATCCTTTCCAGTCCGAAAAATCCATGCCCCAACCTTGTTCCAAACCCAAAATTTTTAGCATGATTTTTCCGTTTTAGTAAAGGATCAAGTAGTAAGATAGCATGCATGATTTTTACAACTTGTTCTACCCTATTTCAACTAACACAGTTACCAAAATTTTGAACAAGAACACTAACAATTGCACCATGGCAAGACCCCCTCCCCAACACAAAAAACTAGCCCCCTGATCAGTAAATCGGTAGTATAAAGTGTTGCTAAGGCATTATGAACGTGAATTAACCCTCCAAGATCCAAGGAATTACCCGCCCGAAGAACCAAAAACCCTTTTTTTCTAGGAAACATAATTTCCCTTCCTAAACTAGCAAGTTAAGCATGAGATTTTCGAAATAAAAAGTCGTATACAAGTTATAGGATAGTAAAGGAGAGCATTTACCTTGAAATAGAGGAAGATCTGCGAGACTGGCAAGAGAAAAGCGAAAATTTTGTTGTGGAAGGGAACTTTCTTTTTCAGATTTTGTGAGGATTTGGGTTATGGTAAGGGGTAGAGTGGTTATAAGGGAGTGGGGAGGGAGATGAGGGGTTGAAAAGTGTTCAAGGGGGAAGGAATTTTCGTGGGGAAGGGGGAGGTTTTTCAGTTATGGGGGTGAGGGAAGTGTTAGTTCACCCCTCCCCCCCTCCCCTTTTTATTTTTTTGAATTTGCCCGATGACCACTGCGGCGGTGCTTCGACCGCTGCAGCGGTACCGCTATAGTGGTGGCAGCGAGGCATTTTCCAAAATTTTTTCATTTTATGTTGTCGTTCCTTCTTTTCCCATAACAATGGTCTGAGACCCTGTTTCACCCAACATAAGCCCCAGGACGTTAACCCCTATTGCATCTCACCCTGTTCGAGGACGAACGGTAGTTTAATTGGTATCTGGTGCAATGACTCGTCCGATCGTTATTTATATTTCGCGAAACCGTGCCCAATTTAAGTCTAGGGTTGTAGTTAATAAGCTTCATAAGATGTTTTAAGAGTTAGGAGTGGGAAAAATCAATTTTGGAAGGGTGGGAAAATGTCAGCCCAAAATTTAAGGCGGACCGCTATAGCGGTCAGGAGACCGCCGCAGCGGTCCCCGCGGAAACAGTGTCCGAAATTTGATACTCAGTCTATTTTTGTCTCCTTTTTCAATATAAGACTTTCAAGGGCTATTCCTAGGGTTCCTCATGAAAGAAAAACCATAGCCCCCAAGAAAAAGAAAACCCTTCTAATCCCTTTTTCCACCTTTCCCTAGGAAGGATATCCGCTCATGGATTCTGATAGAGGTTAAGAAGACGAGCAATTCATGGAGAATCAAATATCTGTTTGCCAAAGAGGTAGGTTACAGTTTACTTTAGTTAGACTTTGATTAGCTAATTGTATACATGCTTAGAGTTGACGGGAGAATGCATGCTTAGGTCTTCGAACACGGAGTTGGAGGGATGTACCATTAATATGATTAAAATAGGGTATAATTAGGGCTATGATAATAATGATTTAGCTTAATAGAAGGTGATGTTGTCGCTACGGAGATACCTCGTGTTTACTTAATGCTACCCTAGGAGAGAAGGGGGGGGGGTGAATTCGGTGTGTATATCTTATTGTTGAACGTTCATATGGTTATTTCCTTGAAATTAGGAGGTTGTATTAATTGAGTTATACGGAGTTGGCTTTACATTATGCCCATTAAGGGCTGGGATCATGATTGATTTGTCATGTAGTTTAGTGCATTGCAACCACCTTGTTCATGCGGAAATACAGGTAACAGGCAAGGCTGAGTATTGCATAGTGCTATCCGACCTTGTGGCCGTGGGACCGAATACTTAGATTACATAAAGGTATACAGATTGATATGTCCCGCGTCCGAGGTTCGTTCCGAAGCAGAGTTTTATGTGTGGGTACGAGGAGTATTCCGGAACGAGTGGTACATCGACACCATGGGTGTTACACGGACACCATGGGTGTTACACCTCGGAAATTTTTTCGTTCATGCACAGTGAATAGACTGACGAAGGGCACGATGCATATGATGTTTTGATGAGTAAGAAATCACATTGGATGATTGTAAATGAGATTTCAAAGACATGTGAGGTAGGAGACGGAAGTTGTTAAGGAAGGCAAAGCATATGTGGTGTTTTGGAAAGATTTATGAGTATAGAATTAGTGATGGCTCAATGATGTGTTGGAGAAGAGTTATAATGTTCCCTGGATTGTTAATGAAGAAATTAAACAAGTGTTAAGAAGGTTGAATAAGGATTGGAGATCAAACGAAACGACGAGGACAACTTCGGAAAAGCTGTGAGTTACACGGACCGTGGAATGTTATACGGACCATATAAGGGTCCCTATAACCAACAGAAAGAATGTTTTCCATGGTAATGAACCACAGACACTTATACGGACCGTATAAGTGGTCCGTATAATGCCCGACGGACTGATTAATTTGCAAGTATAAATACATGTTCCCACTTTTATTTTCTCATTCTTTCCACTTCTTCATCTCTCTCAAGAGTTCTAGCGAGTTCTAAATATTTAATCAACACAAATTCAAGACAAATCAAAGGTTCATATCATAAATCCAAGAGAATCAAGTGCAAGAAACTCACTAGGGTTCATCCAAGACAAGAAATCTCTTTGGAAGTGGAACTAGGGTTTTGCTCAAGTGGAGTGTTTGCACTCAAGGTTCATTCCTATACCATCAAAGGTACGTTTTATGGTATTTACATGTTGTTTAAGGTATTTGAAAGGTGAAACACTTGGATTGTAGAAGAATATAGAAAAATGGGTCATGAATGTGGAATAGTGTCATTTTGAGTAATAACTTGAATTGAGTCATGATTCTTGATGTGTTGTGATATGGTTATGTTATAAATGATATTAAGGACATGGGATAAGCATTATATGCAAGAAAACGTACTAGTATACTATGACCATGATTATGGATGAGTTGAAGTGGAATTGTGAAATGAGGGTAATGTAGATGAATGAAGATTGTTGGTTATGATATTGTGAACATTATTATAAATGTTTGGGAGTTGATATACATTATCGGAAAAGTTATATAAACAAAGGAAATGCTGCCCAATTTTCTCTAACTTTAGTAAGCACGTTCATGTAATTGATTAGCTAATGTGAATGCGAATTCTCTTGAAGGTAGAAACGTGAGCATTGAAGGAGAACAATCAAGCGATGGAATTGTTAAACGAAAGAGGTATGTAAGGCTAGTCCCTTCTTTCTAAGGCATGAGTCCTACGATATGATATTCCCTCCTTCTTCATCAATTTCGAAAGAGGTATGTAAGGCTAGTCCCTTCTTTCTAAGGCATGAGTCCTATGATATGATATTCCCTCCTTCTTCATGAATTTCCTACGTATCGAAAACTATGAGTCTACGATCATAAAGAGCTTCATACAAGATAAAGAAAAGAAACATGTTACGAGCATGACGATATTGATGATGAATCTAATTCTAGAAGTCCTAAAGCTCATGAATGACATTTCTACGATATTATTTCCCCTACCTCACCATGACTTTCTTATATTCCGGGAATTATGAGTCAACATTGATAAAAATCTTCTTAAGAGATAAAGATGAGGAATACGTCATGAATGTGATAATAATGATGATAAGTTAAGCCTAGAGATTCTAAAGCAAGGCATGATGTCTATGAAGTTAATGATCCTATTTACGATCCCTTGATGTTGTTCATGGTGTACACTCACCTTAAAATGTAAGTCCATTCAAGGTGAGATATGATGAATATGATTACTCCATAATGTGATTGGGGGTTCTTGACCTTATGTCACCCCAAAATTGTTATAGATTTTCTATAAGCTCTAATGCATGTCATATGACCAATGTTCCGAAAAGTTACTAGTCTATGTTCATAGAGGATTCCATATGAGATTAAGGTAAGAGATATGCCATGGATACGACGATGGTAATGATGAGCCTAAGTTAGAGATTATATTTATGTAACGCGCGCGCACCTCTGCAGTTGGGTAGATATAACCCTCGAGCTTATATGGCCGGGTAGAATGTATATGTATATATATATATATTTATGTAACGTGCGTGCACCTCTGCAGTTGGGTAGATATAACCCTGAAGCCTTGGTAGGGCCGGGTAGATATAACCCTGAAGCCTTGGTAGGGCCAGGTAGATATAACCCTGAAGACTTGGTAGGGCCAGGTAGATATAACCCTGAAGCCCTGGTAGGGCCAGGTAGATGTAACCCTGAAGCCTTGGTAGGGCCAGGTATGTGTAACCCTGAAGCCTTGGTTGGCCAGGTATGTATATGATATAAATTTGTATATGATATAAATATGTATATGACATGAATATGTATATGATATGGATATGTACAGGATATGATATATGTATGAAAAGCCCAGAAAATATGTATGTGATATTGTCGAGCCACCACGTGGCCGAATGCGGATAACGTTGATGTGTATGAGCAGATATAGTATTATGATACATGTACTGTAATTATATATGATATAGGCAGGTTATGTCTACATCTTATGTCCTATGATTTCTCTAATATGTTTATTTCGTTCATGGCTTACATACTCAGTACAATATTCGTATTGACGTCCGTTTTCTTTGGACTCTATGTTCATGCCTACAGGTAGACAGGGAGGCGACCCAGATTTATAGAAGCTGATAAGTAGAGTTTTGAAAGCACTCCATTATTCCGGAGATGCCATTGATTTTCCATTCTATGTACATGTATGTTTTGGGCACGACGGGGTCCTGTCCCGTCTAGATGTCTAGTACTCTAGTAGAGGCTTGTAGATACGTATGCGTGGGTAGTATGGTCTCACGATTCTGATAAGCGTATATATGTATATATGTATGTGAGTATTATTTTGATAGCCGAAGGGCTTATGTATATAAAGGTAATTATGTTTCCAAATGAAAAATGATTTTTCTATGATTTGAGTATGAATTTGATGAATGAACTCTAAACGAGTATGATAATAGCAGAGTGAGCGGTTCTCGGTGGTTAGCCCCGGGTACCCGTCATGGCCCCTAGTCGGGTCGTGACAATGGGACCCCTGCAGGTCATGGCTACTGAGAAAAGACATCAGCTAGCATGTATGTACAGCGTGTCGGGTCTTGCATCACATTTGCATTGCACTGCATTATCATGATTTATTGTTATTCATGTGTGTTTTACTGCCGTTAACATTGCCCATTAAACCGTGTGTGTTGTTGAGAGCCTGGTGGGGGAGGGGTTTTACACGAGGTAAGTGTAGTGTTGGTCGTCAGATAATGGTTTATTTCCCTAGATATATCGTACCACAGTAGTAAGGTGAGTAGGTGAACTCTTAAAACAATAAGGGTAAAGGTGCTGCATACGGCAAATGTGAATGCGAGAGTTACCAGGTTGTGATTTAATAAATTACCTTAAGGTTGGGGAATAAAAGAAGCGAGCTTCAAGTGTTAGGAGGTAAGGGGGCGGTGTGGTAATGGTCTTTATCTAGAATCTTGAGGTTCATTGACTTATTTGCTTATCTTATTAACTTTATGTTGTATTGCGTGAACTAATCTTGGTCGACCTATGATGCTTACCAGTACGTGTGGTGTACTGATACTACTCTTGCTACGCCCTTTTTGGGGTGTAGATGTGTTGCAGGTTTTAGCTGAAGTTTCGTCGCGAGGGTCTATCGGATACTCTCCTACAATTTTGCCTATCTCACTCCCGGCGGAGGCTGTGTCATTTATTTGTCCTCTGGTATTTTAGGAGCTCTTGTACCTGTCTAGACTAAATCCCGGGGTTTTATTGCGGATTTATTTATATTGAAACGAGTCTGTAATAAATGTCTACGTTAAATTTTATTAATTTTAAGGATGATTGTCCCATGCTTTTAAGTGTTGGGTTTTATTGATAAGGGTTCGCCTACTAGCTTGTCTTATGGTAGGTGCTTGCGCGACCCGTGGCTTGGGTCGTGACATGTTATTTCTTGTTGTTGTCTCACCTCATGAGATTAGTTCCTTCAAGGTGAGACGTAGCGACGATGATGATTCCATAATGTAATCGGAGGTTACCGAACTTACGTCACTCCGATAGAGTTGTAGCTTTCATTTGGGCTCTCATGCATGCTCTATGTTATGTATATGTATGATTACACCGTGCCTATATGGCCGAGTAGACCCTACTACACCGGGTGTAGTGGGCGGCTATGATGATTACACCGTGCGTAATGGCCGGGCAGACACCACTAGTGGGCGGCTTGAGATGGTTACCTTGGACGCGGGAGGCCCGGACGCGGGCTAATGATGATCACACCGTACCTATATGTTGGGCAGCTTATTTATATGTATATATGCTATGATGTTATTTAATATAAAAGCTAGCATGCATGATTCTGCCTTAAGAGGCCATCAGTACAGGTTATCCCTTCACTTTATGTTCTCTCATTTCTTTATTATGTCTGATATACATGCCTTACATACTCAGTACATTATTCGTACTGACGTCCTTTTCTTTTATGGACGCTGTGTTCATGCCCACAGGTAGGCAGGGAGACGGACCGAATTCCTAGGAGCTTATCAGCAGATATACAGGAGCAATCCACTGCTCCAGAGTTGCCACATTTTGGTATATTATTTTGTGTACATATTGGGGCATGGCGGGATCCTGTCCCATCCTTTTGACTTCAGTACTCTAGTTAGAAGCTTGTAGATACTTATGTGTGGCTAATAGATGTTATGTGACCTCCTTAGTGGATGCCTTGTACATCATTTTTGTAGCCTTATGGGCCTATGTGTATATATATATTTTGAGAGGTATTTAGTGATCATTCATAGTAAGTCTTGATTTGGGAAATTATATATATATGTTCAGGTTGGGTACGATAGTTAGCATGATGAATGGTGTTTGGTAGCTAGCATCGGGTACCCATCATGGCCCACTAGTAGGGTCGTGACAAAATCCCTCTATGAATCTACTGTAATAGCCCACCAAGCTCAGAAAATTACAAACTTTTGTTGGTGTCGTGGGTCTAGGCTAATTCTTCACATCTTCAATCTTCTATGTATCAACCCTGATACCCTCTTCTGATATAATGTGCCCCAAGAAAGCCACAGAATTCAACCAGAATTCACATTTAGAGAACTTGTCATATAACTTCCGATCTTGAAGAACTTTGAGTACTGCAAACAAATGATCTGCATGCTCAGCCTGTGATCTAGAGTAGACTAGAATATCATCAATGAATACAATCACAAAATGATCCAAGAAAGGTCTAAATACACGATTCATCAGATCCATAAATACTGCTGGGGCATTAGTCAAGCCGAATGACATCACTTGAAACTCAAAGTGGCCATATCTGGCCCTGAAAGATGTCTTAGGAATATCCTTCTCTTTGACCCTAACTTGATGGTACCCTGATCTTAGATCTATCTTCGAAAAACATCTGACACCTTGTAACTGGTCAAATAAATCATCGATTATCGGGTACTTATTCTTTATTGTCACCTTATTCAATTGCCCGAAATCAATACACATCCGCAAGGATCCGTCTTTCTTCCTAACAAATAACACCGGTACTCCCCATGGTGATGTACTAGGCCTTATATAGCCTTTCTCAAGCAAGTCCTTCAACTGCTCCTTCAATTCTTTCAACTCAACAGGCGCCATTCTATAAGGAGGAATAAATATTGGCTTAGTATCTGGTAGTACGTCGTAAGAAAATCAATCTCCCACTCTGATGGAAGACCTGGAAGCTCATCTGGAAATTCATTAACTAGTGGAACAAATTGACGAATTAGTGGCTTTACTTCGGTATCATGAACCCAGACTAGATGATAAATACAACCTTTAGCAATCATCTTCCTTGCTTTGAGATAGGAAATAAACCTATCTCTCGGTGAGGTTGTATTACCCTTCCACTCTAGAACTGGCTCTCCTTGAAACTGAAATCGAACCATCTTCATTCTACAATCAACATTAGCCTAACAAGAGACTAACCTGTCCATACCCATAATGACATAAAAGTCTGCCATTTCTAACTCAATCACATCCGCTACCGTATGTCGATTATAAACTATAACCACACTATCTTTGTATACCTGTCTAGCTATTACTAGATCACCAATGGGTGTAGACACCTCAAAAGGTTTAATCGACTCGGGTTTCACCCCGAACTGACCGACAATTAAAGGAGTAACATGCGATAATGTAGAACCTGGATCTATCAATGCATACACATCATAGGAAGAAACTGATATTATACTTGTAACAACATCATGCGAAGATTCAAGATCCTGTCAACCAGCCAACGTATAAATGCGGTTCTGAGGACCACTCGAATTGGGCACTCCACCTCTGCCTCTACCACTACCGGTTGGTGTCTAAGATACAGATGACGAAGAACCACCAGTAGACCCTATCGACTGTCACAACCCATTTTAGGATAGTGCAGGCATCTACCATTCCCACCTCGGTAGGCAAACCCTCAGCCTAATACAAAGCATTTACAAGTAAAGAGTTAGATTTAATAATCTTCAAGATATGTTATAATCGAAAAATAGAAGTCAAACTGATACATTGAAATAAATTAGTGGAAGTATTTACAACTATTTAATAAATACGCTAACTTAGTTTCCCATGACCTGGTCTAGACTAGTACAAGAGCGACTAATGTTGAACTGGAATACAATAATAAATCTAAGACCCAACCTCCATCTTGGAATGAAAATGATGGAGACCTTCAAGATAGGCACCGTGCATCTTCTGAAAAACTCCAACAATCAATTTTCTGAAAAACTCTACACCCCTAAAGGGATGTAGCAAGAGTAGTATCAATACAACACTAATACTGGTAAGCATCATAGGCCGACAATGTTTAGAAGAACATATCAGTAATAGAATTCACAAATAAGCATGGTAGCTAAAACTAGGTCAACAGTGCACATTACCCACCGCTCGTCGCAACAATAAAGATTCTTATTCTCATCAACTCTCCCCTAGTGATCCGTTTGCCTAAATTAGATTATACTCTCTTCTAACTCATCTAACACACAATAGACAATTTGGTTCAAGCATCAGAAGTCAACTACCATTAAACTAACTATCTACTCTTAGTATTGGGAAATTATCACGTCCTTCTGACATTCATTATTTGCCTATATTTAGGAAACCAAACTATACAACTGAGCCAATGAGAATCAACAAAAGTAATTCAAGATAATGCCTATTGTTATAGCAACTAAGCCCAACTGTGTCAAGTCTCAATATATCCAATCCAAATTCGTATATCACAACTAGATCATAAGAATGTCACAAGAAGCCAAAAGTACAATGCAGTACAATGATGTATGAAATATGGATGCAATGCATATGCACCGTACACATATACTCTGATGATGGAACATCACATCTCAGCAGCACAACCCATGGGGGA
The DNA here is from genome assembly GCF_019175385.1 of Lycium barbarum. Lineage (NCBI taxonomy): Eukaryota > Viridiplantae > Streptophyta > Magnoliopsida > Solanales > Solanaceae > Lycium > Lycium barbarum. The sequence goes on along the minus strand of NC_083340.1, from coordinate 118,380,252 downwards.
CCCGCGAAGTCCATGTACCTCATGAGTCTGACAACAACCTCGGCAATCGCTACCTCACGATTCCGACAACAACCTCAGCAATTGCTACCACTCATCCTCGATTCCAGGATAAACATCGGACAACGATCATCACGTCACTCTCATACGATTGAGCCCAACTCATAACAATGTTTTCTAAAGTATCATTAATGTATTAACAGTATATCATGAAGGATGAGAATGCGTGCAATGTATGAGTTCAATGTCAATAAGGAAATCAATATCAAAGTACCACGCATGGGCACACCCACAATATCATGAAAAGGCTATACAATAGGCCATAATAGAATCACTATCCTTGTCTCAACGACAACAAGTAAGATACTATAATATCATGAACAAGATTAACAGTAGTCAACAATTTCTAGCACAGACAAAATCACAATAACAATAGCACCTCATTCCTATACTCCCTAACGACATCAATATATGATAAATACGCTTTCTACTTATAAAGTCACCACTAAACATCCCGTCTAGAATCATTTCATGTTCTTTTGGCACGTCTATCAATTTCAATACCAAATTATGATTCAATATTAAATAACACAGGACATGTTTATGCACATCATATGGGAACTCCTCATCAATGGAACATAGTGAGCCAAGGAACAACTAGTCTTCCAAGTCATATAAAGTCAACAAATATGCAAGGGAATACCAACACATGAACCTAGGGAATCTACAGGCCACAAGCCTAAACACAAATCGCATAATAGTTTCATCCTAAGAATTCAATCCGAATCTCCAAAATCCTATACATGCATTCTTCGTTTCATCAAATACCTGAATATGTATGTCCTAACCGGAGTCTACCAAAGAAAGGAAGTCGTAGCCTACCTCAGGCCGAACAGGTGTGCGAACATCAGCTTGGATTCCATCTTCCATCTTCGCATGGAATTTGTAGATCCAAGAGGTCTAAGAAAGATGGATACATTCGCGTAAGCAACAATTGAAGAAATCGATCATAGGGGTAAAATCGTCATTTCTAAAATAATCATTCTAGATTCTTGATTATTGCTATTTTATCGCTTTTATGGAAAAAAAGGTTTACCTACTTCAAACTTACCTCAAACATTCACATGAGACACTATTAGAAACTTAGCAACTTAACCCATTTGAGAAATAGCAAGGATTTGGGCTTAGAATTAGTTATTAAACTAATTCTTGCAACAAGGAAGCCATCTTAGAGTTTCTAATTATTCTAGGACAATCATTACTACAACTCCCCAAAGGTCTCATAAGATTTTTTTAAGAAAGGACCTTTATCTAAAGCTTTGCCATAATAAAAAACGGTGTAAGAAGAAAAGGGGAAATTAAAGGAGAAGAAATGAGGGACTTAAGGAGAATACCTTCCCAACATTTTGGTCTCAAAGAGCTGAAAATATCCCCAGTTGGCGGTTGTAAATGAATATTAGGTCAAGCCAATAAACGGGGTTTTAAATAGGTCAAACACGTCGTCTAACACTTCAACAGACTATCTACATCTCTAGCGGCACCGCTTCAGTGGCCTCGAGACCGCTTCAGCGGTCTGAAAAAAGCTTTCCCACCTTCGCGTTAGCGGGGGTGTGGTCGCTGGGGCGTGACCGCTGTGGCGGTCAGCCTGGCACTGGGGCGGCCTGACTGGGTCCAAGTCTCGAAATTCGATATTTTAATTCCTATCAACACAACGGGTCCAGTTAGGCAAGATGTTCATCGAGAATACATAACAAACCAAACAAGTCCAGGATGTCAAAGTTGTGAATCTTTCGGGATTAACGGTAATGGCTAAACAGGTCGTTATATCAGATTCCAATTAAACAACAACGTCAAAGGCTGAACCAAGGTGCATGGAGAAGTAAGCTCTTGAATTGAACTTAGTAGCGTTGGTTTGGAACACTTTATCTCGTGGAAGTCCGTGCCTGCTATATAATACGGTGTCTTTATTAAAAAAAAGCTTGAGTAAACAAAAGGTGTGAAAGAAGTAACACTCAACTTAACGAATCACCAAACTTTATGTTACCACTCACGCCTAGAATTATCAGAAAAATTCATCATGCACGAATTTAATTCTAGCAGTATACAATTTGTGATAACTTGACTGCTAGTTTTCACGAGGAAATCGCAAGGGTAATAACTTAGATGAAACGGATGGATGTATAATCGCAGCTCCATTGGGGACACGTGGGTAAGGCATTAAACTCGAGTCGCAATTTAATGGATTGAATTATTAGAAACAACAATTTTCAGGAGCCCGCTTCAGCAACCTGTAGTAGAGCTGCAGCAACACCGCGGAAGTAGTCAGACAACCATTGGAGTGGTCAACGAAGATTCCAAAAAATAAAAAGGCCTTACCTCTTCCACCTTCCCACTTCCACACATACACTCCCCCCAAACTCCGACTACCTCTCCATCTCCTACCACTCCACAACCTCCCATTTCCCTCTTAAACATAATAAAAGTCTCCTTATCAACCCCACACTTCATTCTACACCTAAACCCAACTTCACACCACTACAATTTGCTCCCCAAAGAAGGAAAAGGACTTTCAAAGGCCCATTGACAATCAACACCAACCTCATTCGGATCTCCAATCTTAAGATAATAAATCACTCTCCTCTACTCATAATAGGGTAATGAAACTAAATTCTTGAGTTCCCATGCTTCAATAAACGGATTTTGTAACTCAAAAGTTAGGATTTTGGGGTTTTGGTTAATGAACTTAATGGGTGTTGATAAACTGGAATACACAACTTTTCTACCATAAGAATAACCTTTACATCAAATATTTCGTAGTTAAACCACAGATTTGGGTTGAGAAACTTGAACATAGTAAGAATTTTTGTTTCGAAAGAGGGTGATGGATTCCATCGAATTTTGGGGCTGTTTGTTGCAAGAAATTATTTTCTAAGGGTTGGAAACATCTTGCATGCTTGATATCTGCTCAATCCATACAAAAAAAAAACATTTTTTTGAGGCCTTTGGGTGTTGGGAAAATCGAGTTTGTTGGAGAGGACACTTCAGCGGTTAAGGGACCGCTGGGGCGACGCCGTTTTAGCGCCTAAGGGGTCGCAGGAGTGGTCGATGAAGAAATGGCTGGGGATGCAGGAGCGGTCATGATACCTGCTACAGCGGCTCTGCTGTAGAAGTCAGAGCTACCGCTTAGCGGTTTCTGCACAAAAACTGCAACTGGAACTTTTTGAAAATAACTGATTCCGCTGAGATTTTGAGCGTAGAATGAAATCTTTTGATTTCTTAAATCGGGTACTATGAATCCTCACCATTGATTGTTCCTCGCAGGTACAATGGCCAAAAATGAAGAAGTCGAGTAACTAGAACAACAAGAGGAGGAAGTACCCATCTATCAAATCTTTTTCAGTCCCTAATGCGAGCATTGTTTCTTGGAGCAGAGGCTCATTCCCCTACAGTTGGAGAGGGGTTTCAACATGACTAACATGGAGAAATGTTCCTCTGAGTTTCTGGAGAGGTTACAAGCGATAAAGTGGATGTGTTTGGTTAAGGATCCCGGGCAATGCAATGAGAATGGGTAAGGGAATTTTATGCCATTTTGCCTACCATCGATTAGGATTCTTCTGACCCGAGGATTATGATTCTAGGGGTTGATGTGCCATGAAATTATGGCACATTCGATGCTCTTTGGCTATAAGTTTTACTTGTTTTTGAGAAAGTTTGGTTTTTTTGATGTGTTTGCGATATGTTGTAGATGTTTAACGTATTTCGGGAGCAAGTCGTGGAAATGGAGTAAAAAGAAGATGTTCTAAGAAAGAAAAATAACTGAAGCCTGATTTATACGGAGGAACATACGGACCGTAGAATATTCACGGTCCATAAAAGCCATTGTAAATGCTCAACAGTAAGGCCTCAGACCTGAAGAGGAAGTCCAGGCAGAAGTACGAACCGTATATTATTTACTGTCCGTAAATCCCACGGTATATTGGTTCAACAGACGTCTTAAAGAGAAGAGGATTCTACGGACAGGTTATACGGACCGTATAATATTTACGGTCCGTAAAATTGGATCATATATCTGACAACTGGAGAAGATTTCACGGAGAACTGCTCACTGATTCTACGGACCGTATAAAATGTACGGTCCGTACATTGGTCCGGCGGGGGAAATTTTGTCAATCTTATTTTGCACGACTTAGACTCTTATAAATACCGTATTTAGGTTTCTTGTGAAGCACATTACTGCAAAATTCAATTTTTATTTCCTTAGCAATAATTTCTCATAGTTTTGGAAGTCTTTTGGGGATTACAAACAATTGCAATTAATGTTTCTTCAAATCCAAGCAATCAATTGTAAGCATTATGATCTCCATTTTTTCTTATTGCTCTTTTTCTTCTATGAGTAGCTAAATTCCCTTACTAGGGTTGTGAACCCAATTGATGGGTGTTTTGTGATTGGGTTTGTGATTGATATACACATAATGGATTATTTGTTATACCCCGTATATTTATACGTCGAATTATTCGCAAGCAAATCGACTCAAGTTAAAGGCGGAATTATTTTCGGGCAGGAAATAAGAACTTTTAATTTTCAATTTTAATTACTACATAAATCGTTTATAAATTTTATTTAGTGTAAAAGTAGGGATTAGTGATTAATTAAAATAATTAAATTAATAACAACTTCTGGGCCCCACCTGTTTTTAATTAAAAAAAATAATAAACAAAGGTATTAAGGTGATGATTCACCAATGTGGGAACGTGTTGGGCTATAGGGAATCATATAAATGATCAAGCTAATGACTAAAGTTAGGATTCATTTCATTTTTGCAAAATTGATGCTTAAGAAAAAAAAAAAAAAAAAAGAGCATGGCCATGGCTGCTGCTCACGGCCAGCCATGGCCAGGAAAATGTTGTTGTTTTTTTCTTTTGAGTTAATTCCAAGATAATTTGCAAGTTCAAGGCGGTGATAGCAACATTGGATATTAAGTTGGAGTAGAAGAAATTGCAAAATTGGAGCAATTGAGCGTACAAATTCCTCCTAGAAAGATTTGGTAAGATTTTCTTATTTTATGGTGTGATTATGTTAATGGTGTTGTAATGGGAGGATTAAAATTGGATTGGACGAAATTGGAATTAAGAAAATGCATGAAATCGTTGTTATACGAAATTGTGGGTTGAAAAAGATTAAAAAGGGTTATTGGATTGTTAGGATTGTTATGGGCTGAATTGTGAGAACTTTGTATGTATATCTCTATTGTTGGTATTTCTGTGTTAACAGGAGAATAATTGGAAATTCGGGTTAGGCGAATATATAGGGGAAATGCTCCCCGATTTTTGTTAAGTCCTTAACCAATGAAAACCCTAATCAAGAAAGTATAAGTTAAAGAATGAGTCCTATAAGCGATGGGCTAAGGATTTACGAACTAGAAACTATAGTTACTAACGATAGCGTTACTTTTATATTAAATAGGCTAAAGGGGCGACGAAGCGAACGGGTTTGCGATTAATCGTTAACAGGTATGTAAAACTGTCCCTTCTTTCTTTTTGCATGTCTTAGATTTAAGTGATGAATGATATGAGCTTTGGGGTAATCCTATTCATAAGTCTTGAGTGTGATTCATGATTCTTATTCACTTCTTGATGTTAGAACTCTTAAGTGATTGAGCTTCCCTCTCCAGTTTCCTATACGTGGATAATAGTCGATATATAAGCTCCTATTCCTAGAAACTCTACGATAACTGATGTCTTTGACTTCTATAAGCTGTTTCATTCTATATTGACATATGTCTATGGTTCTTAAGGCTCTTTTGATATTATTTATGATGACGTTCGAGGGATATTTGGTATGATTGTCACTATTGATACTCAGGAGTAAATCCCTTCTTCTTATTCTGTTTGGGTCATGATAATGTTTTAAATTTCATATGGTTGCTCACTACTCTGCTCGTCCATGCCTCAATATGTCTTTCACCGAGTCCCGGGCCGGGTATGTTATCGTGCACAGTTTCACTGCATTGTTCATCGAGTCCCTCACTAGAGGTCCGAGTACGGTATATATATATATATGATATGGTGATAAGATGATATGTTATGGCAGCCAGGAAGGCATATGATGAATTTATTCACCGAGTCCCATAATGGGCCGGGTATGATATATGATATTGACACGCATGATTTACGTTTCAAAAGGCAAGTGTTTTGGTATTTTGAATGTTATATTTGTCTCCTGCACTCCCTATTTCAGTTATGATCCTCTTTATTGTATTTCATGCTTTACATGCTCAGTACATATCTCGTACTGACCCCCTTTCTTCGGGGGGCTGCGTTTCATGCCCGCAGGTACAAATAGTCGGTTTGGTGACCCCTCAGCATAGGACTTCTACTCAGCTGTTTTGGAGAGCTCTATTGTTCCGGAGTCTAGACTTTTGGTCTAGATCTTATGATGTATATATATATGTTTATCAAGGGGTACGACGGGGCCCTATCCCGTCATATTTCGCTACTAGTACTCTTAGAGGTCTGTGGACATATATGTGGGTTGTGTACAGATTTGATCAGCTGTGTCTATATAGTTATTGTGGATGTTCTGTCTTGGTAGCAGCCTTGTCGGCTTTCGTAATACAATGATATATACAGTGGCAGCCTCGTCGGCTTGCATATGTTATTACGATGTGATTGATTGAGGATCTATAGTATCAGTCCAATTATGTTTGACAGGTACATATGGGTGTCCAGCTCGGGCACTAGTCATGGCCCACGGGGCTGGGTCGTGACAAAAGTGGTATCAGAGCAGTTCATCCTCGGAGTGTCTAGAGACCGTGTCTAGTAGAGTCTTGTTTATCGGTGTGTTGTGCACCACATCTACAAACAGGAAGCTACGGGACATTTAGGATGTTACCTTTCCTTCATATCTAATATCGTGCGATAGAGCCCAGCCATAGGAAATGAAATTCCTTATATTCACCTTTGATTTCAGCTGAAGAACGACCTCGACAGAAGAAAGCGACTGATGATATTGGCAGTTACAAAGTACACAGGTAAGTAACGGTGCGAAAGAGGCATGTTGGATAAGGTAAGAATATTGAAATATAATTGAACTGTAAAGTTGGAGGATGAAAGAGAAGCTGGATAGGAAAGTATAACAGAACAGATCGTTAAAGGATCAGGTAAGTCTCGAGGTGCGATATGTGAGGTAAGTCCCGACACCTTTATACTTTTTCTGGAAATTGGGAGCCCTGTGTGGCTATGATACGATATAATATATGCGTATGTATGTTGGCCCTGTGAGGCATTGTTGGTATTTTCTGCGTGCAGGTTTTGGGATAGTAAGAAATATAGAGGAAACTCTGCCCAAATTTTCCCAGAAATAGAAAAGGGAAGAGAATAAGATATAAGTTCATAATATGTCTTGAAAGTCGATACCGATAGGGTAAATTTATTATGATTGGACTAAAGCTGTAAGAGATATCCTCCATGGCATCCGTAAGGGGCACCATTCTTAATTGGTAAATTTTATTTTGAAGAAGCATATATGAGCAGCAAAGTTTGGAATTCATTTGAACGGACCAGAATACTTTCTAGCCACATTTTTGCCTTAGAAAAAGCTTATGTTGAAGGGCAAAAACGTCCGGTAATTAAGTTTCACTTTTATTGAGAAGGTCAAAGCATACAGCAAGTAGTTTATGAACTAAATAATTCGTTCACGGCTCAAGAATAAACCTGGAGGTAAACCATGTGAATCAAGCACTAGAAGTCCTGTGGTGCTTGTCGGATTCTACTTTCCTTTTGATGATAGTTGGAGAATGCTTCATGGCGACAGTTTATTAGTTTATAATCAACTAATTGGGGATAGAACTTGGGGAAAGAAAGCTCAAACTTGTGGGTTGTTTAGGATCATGCATTTTATATGTTGTTGGTGAAATGCTAGGGTGATTCGGAAGGGCTTGTGATACTAAGGGATGATTTAGGAAAAGGTGGCAAATCTTAACAGAAGGTTATATTGAGGTATCGACTGAACTGATAAGCAGGGATAAGTCACGACGAGTTTACAATTAAAAGGAGTAGTAGTATGATTGAGATAAAAGTACGAAGGAGGAAGAATTATGACAAATTATGAAGGTATTGATAAGACAGCTTGTGAGATATTAAGGATAAGATTGATCGGAAAGGGTGAAGGGTTAAGTATGCCTACTCCATAGAGTGTAGTTAAACTATAGTGAGAATCGTGAATAAGGTTAAGAAGTGTTACGTTATAGGATGGATTACGAACAGGATGTAATCTGAATACTATAAGGATTGTTATAGAAATAAGTAAAGCCTAGCAAGGAAGTAACTAAAGAATATGACGTGATTAGTGTGAAACGGAATAGCAAATGTAGAACGAATAAGAAAGACTTACAAAGGTTCTATAGGGAAAGTTCAGAATAGAAGTCAAGTGGTAACGAAAGCGCAAGCGAGCACCAGAAGAGAAGGAGTTAATAGAAGGAAGAAGATAAGAAGAAAGCGAGTGGGATTACAGTGTAGCGATGTGTTATGACGTGTATAGCTAAGGAAACGAGTAAAATAAGCGACAGAATTGTGAAAGACCAACTTAAAGGAAGATGAGAAACGAGACAGAATGAATGCCAGAAATGACTGGTATGATAAGAACAAATAGAGATGAACAAAATATGTTTCGAAAGTGAGGAAGGGGTTATGTAAAAGTAGTGTTTACCGAAGGATACAGGAGTAGCATGAAATTCCTCGTGCATAAAATGAAAGATGGACATAGACTGGAGAAATGAAAGGAATACTAAAGGAAACACCTAGGACAGACGTAATTAATTGAGCATGAGTATGGGATAAAAGGAAATATATAGCTACGAACTTAAAGGTGTAGTATGAAGACAAGGTGATAGGATAAACCATTATTAAGACGAATTTGATGTGATTCTGAGTAAGTCAGAAGTCAGTGTTGGGTACACAACAAGGGTAAAAGAGCATAAGGCATAAAGGAGTACTGCGTGTATATGACTTCACCTCGGAAATAGTGAAATCCTTAAAGGACGAGGATTGTGGACTTGCGAAACAACTGATGTATTGCGAATTTATTAGAAGAAACAGATGATATCTGTTGGGATAAAGATGGTGTTATAGGAAAGCTTGGAACCCCTATCATCAGAATATAAGTTCTACCGAATGGAGAATTGGAAACGATTATAAGCACTAGCTAATTACTGATTGGAGTGAATGGAATGTGGCTTCGGATAAATTGCTACATTAATTACATTACTTGAGTACCAACCATCAGATAAGATTTTGTACTATATATCGAGGGTTCTCATCGCCTCGTGATTGTGTTGGGATTTCATACATGGGGAATCTAAGTTATAGATGATATGAAGGAAGACACGGGTATGGTGCAGTATACCAAATGTATTGGAAGAGAATCATATGAATTTGAAAAAAATGGAAATGGGGACATAGAGTAGAATATAAATAGATAATGACGTAGGAACACCCAAAAGGGGGGAAGCGGATGAGAGAGATGCAAGTGTAGGATGAAAACAGCCGACACTGCAACACATTTAATGTGGATATTTTAACTTCAAATGAGATCCCTTGCTGAGACAAGTTAGTAAGATTTGGAAGCTAGCAATAAACGGATAGAAGTCAAGATGGTATTTGAGACAGCCCTGAGAATTATTGGTAAAGATCTTGGATAATATAACCTCAGAAGGTGGATGCTTACAAAAGGAAGAATACGACAAGAGAATGGTAACAAATAGCTTAAAGGATATTATAAGGAATAGCAAGGCTATACTGGATTAGAGGTTTAGATGTTGGCAACGGAGTTATTGGCTAATGACATTGTAACACATAAGCAGCAAAAGAGAAAGGAAAGGGGTATGACAAGAAAGGCTACAAACGAGTTTTAGTACGGATATATAAAGCAGAATGAACCAGGAAAAGGGAAGACTCTGACTAAGATTAGATACACTTTATGCAAGTTTTACAAGAATAGTTATGCAACCTACGAATATTTGTGTACTAAGAATGAGACCAAGTAAGTACTTGATAAGAAGGGTAAGAATTCAGTAACAACAATGTAGTTGCAATATTTTGGGTACATCAAAGAAAGGTGTAAGATGGTTTGAGGCAAAACTACAAAGATGAAATTAGTACTGAGGGCAAAAGCCATAGTTGAGCCTTGACATCAATTGAAAGGGAAAAGAGAAGAATATAGGGTCTGCATAAAGACTAGCGTGGCGATGCTAAGGTATTTTCTGGGCTGATTTGAGCACCTACACATACTCGTGTAAAGATTGCAATAGGATGCGTGATAGGAGAACTAAGAGCAAATTTGAGTAACGAGGCAATAGAAGAGTTTGAGTAAAAAATAGAGAAACAACACGAGATAATATGCCTAAAGTATTGCTAGTTAGGTTAAGGGAAATTACGAAATGATTTAACCGAGACAATCAGAACAAGTGAGTTACTGGTTACTGGATGACAGTGAAGTTATAATATGAGAAGACTCTAGCACTATTCGATAGCCAACACTAAAGATCGAGACCAAGAACTAAAAACGAGTGATAGTTAAACACCTTCAAAAGAAAGTCAGAAAGTGACACATGATGCTGAGGATTCCAGAATACGGACTGTCACAGCGGAGTAAAGCAAGGATATTGGAGTACAAAAATATTATCCCCTGGGAAATGACGTTTTATTCGTAGAGTCTGTGAAGGGTCTACAAGTTACCGGAGGTATGAAATACTCCAAGAATGGTGAAGTCTAATAAATCGATGAGGGATGCCTGCGCATTACAAGATTTTATTTAAAGATTAAAAGGCAAAGTGAAGTGAACGATACATCATCTTAAGGGAGTAACTGTAGAAGAAGAAAGAGTCGAGTTGTGGCTAAGTGCACTATGAATACAAGTCCGAATCAATCAGTGACAGTACAACTGAACAGTATGCAGACAAAATAAAGAGTAACACTTCAGCGGAAGAGCTCGAAATACAACTGACAACCGACTGTGAAGTAAAGAGGAGAGAAAAAGGCAATGACGTGGAATTATTACCTCGAGAAGCAACAGAAAGAGGATATATTACAGGAATGACTAGGTAAAGATCTGGAATGCGTTATAGTGAATTATAGCGAATCGACAAATGGAACAGATATGTAAAAAGGCATAATTAAATAAGAGGACACTTGAGGAAGTATTGGGAATTCAGGACCAATTTAACATTCGAGGACAAATGTTCTAAAGGGGGGAAGGATGTTATACCCCGTATATTTATATGTCGAATTATTAGCAAGCAAATCGACTCAAGTTAAAGGCGGAATTATTTTCGGGCAGGAAATAAGAACTTTTAAATTTCAATTTTAATTACTACATAAATCGTTTATAAATTTTATTTAGTGTAAAAGTATTATTGGGGATTTGGAACTAATTAATTATGATTAGATTATTAAGTAGGTATTAGTGATTAATTAAAATTAATTAAATTAATTACAACTTGTGGGCCCCACCCGTTTTTAATAAAAAAAATAATAATAAACAAAGGTATTAAGGTGATGATTCACCAATGTGGGCACGTGTTGGGATATAGGGAATCATATAAATGATCAAGCTAATGACTAAAGTTAAGATTCATTTCATTTTTGCAAAATTGATGCTTAAGAAAAAAAAAAAACATGGCCATGGCTGCTGGTCACGGCCAGCCATGGCCAGGAAAATGTTGTTGTTTTTTTTATTTGAGTTAATTCCAAGATAATTTGCAAGTTCAAGGAGGTGATAGCTGTTATACACCATATTTTCATACATTGGGACGTTTTAAACTAAACGCGACAAGTTAAAGATAAGACTATTTTAAGATACGAAGTAGAGACTTTAACTTCCGGTTTCACTTCAAGGCACAAGTTACCTACATATTTCGTTTGGTATAGAAGCATTAATGGAAAATTGGGATTTAATTAACCATGATTGGATTATTAAGTGGGATTGGGGAAACAAAAATCAGTCCATTATTATAAGCCATAGTTGGCCGTGTAGGTTAGTGATGTGGTCAATGGTTTTTGACCCAAAAATTTGAGTGGGACACATGTCCAATTCATGGAAGGAATATTTAAGGCAAAATTCTGATGCATACATCACTAAGAAACTCATTTCAACATTCACAAAGCAAGAAATATAGAGATAGAGAGAGAGGGTCTCTCGGCTAGAGCTGGCCGAGAGAGAGGTGCCCCAAAGTTGATCCAAAAATCAGTTTTTCAAGTAATTTAACTCCCTTATAGAGGTATAATAACGTGTAGCATTCATTGGTATAGCAAGAACAAGTGTTAAATTTCAAGAAATGGATTTGAAGGCTTAGCCGATTGAAGCATTGGGTAATAAGGTAAGAAGTTGATCCCTTTTCATATGTTTTGTGGTGAATTGAATGTTTATGATGTTGCATGTTGGTATTGGACTGTTTTTCTTGAAGTTGAAGTGGGCCGTGTGATGTAGACTTAGGTGAAATGATGCTTAATCTCCTTGTACATGTATTGGGAATGAATTGAATGTGTTGTAGTATGGATAATTGGATGAAAATCATGAAGTTGTTGTAGTTGTGTTGAAGCCGTGTAGGGGACTGTTTTAGAGGAATTTATGGACTGTTTTGTGTCATGTTTTGATTGTTGTTGTTATGGACATTGTGGTGTATTGTATGCATTATGAATAGGTGAATTGAGGTGTTAAAGAAATGAATCATGTTGAAGGGGGAAAACAGTCCAAACCGTGGACTGTTTTAATGTTAGGAGTGAATTAGTGTATGTTGAATGTTGGTTATGAACGTGTAGTGAAAGTGAAGTTTAATGATTCAAGTTGAAATTGAAATGGTTTGTGGGCTGTTGTAAGAGTTAATATGATGCTAAAACAGTTCCAATAATCGTATAAGTAATGTTGTAAACGTGTTGTTGTCGTTGTAGTTGAAGTTGGAAAATTGCGAAGCCAAAATGGTAATGTTGTGTGTGCTGTTTGGCCGTGGATAAGGGCCTGTTTTAAATAATGTACGGACTGTCCAAAGTTCCCTTAAGTCATGTTTAAACAAGTTCGGATTGATACATGAAAGAATGACTAACAATATTAGCTTGTAGTACTAGTTGGTTTGAATGCGAACGAAACGTCGTCTAAATGTTGGAAGGGGATTGTTAACGTTAAAATACATATTGAATTCCCTCGTAGACTAATTGTAGCTTTTGATATCTTGATATAGGATAAGTACTATTGGGCAGCAAGTACAAGTTATAATATGACTAAACGCTAAAGGTATGTAAAGCCTATTCCTTCTTTCTTTTGGCATGTCCTAGACGTAAGTAAGAAATGATATGAACCTTGGGGTAAATTCTACTCTCTAGTTCCAAGCATGACTTATGATTCTATTCATTCCGTAATGTTATGGTCACGAGCCTACTATATGATTGACTAATTAATGATGTATAGAAGTTCCTATTTTTAAAGAATTGCATAATTAGAGGCATACTTGACTATCAAAAGTTACACCATGTCACATTGATACATGTACATGAAATCTGAAACGTTCCTTGCTATAACTTGTAATGAGATTTAAAAAGAACTGAAGATGATTATTATGCTGACACTTTAGAGCTGGTTAGTTACTTATCTATTGAGTCTCAAAAGATGAATTGCATATATGTGGTTGCTTGTTATTCTGCTCGTGCTTATCGCTATATCCTTCACTGAGTCCTGGGCCAGGACACGTTTTCGTGCGCATATTTACTATATTACTCACCGAGCCCCTCACTAGGGGGCCGGGACACGTGTATGTTTATGTTATGATGCTATGATTATAAATACCGAGTCCCTCACTAAAGGGCCGGGACACGTTATATATGTTATATGCAGAATGATTATTCAGCCTTGGTTACAAAACTCTATATTGATATTGATATGAGAACGATACAGATGAAATAGGTTCAAAGACAAGTTTTATGAAATTCTGTTTGTTGCATTGGGTCCTACACACCTTGTCTCAGTATGAGTCTGTTACTATATTTCATGCTTTACATGCTCAGTACATATTCCGCACTGACCCCCTTTTCTTCGGGGGGCTGCGTTTATGCCCGCAGGTACAAACGCTCGTTTCAGAGATCCGCCAGCCTAGGATATCGATTCAGCTACTTTGAAGTGCTCATTTGTTCCGGAGCCTAGCTTTTGGTATAACTCCCTTTTGTTGTATATGTATGTGTTTATTTGGGGGTACGGCGGGGCCCTGTCCCGTCATATGATACTGTCAGTACTCTTAGAGGTCTGTGGACACATGTGTGGGTCTGTATATCGTTGTTGTTGCGTTCTATGAATATGACTTATGTTTGGGGCGTACCCATTCGTAATGGCAGCCTTGTCGGCTTGCATATATATATATATATATATATATATATATATATATATATATATATATATATATATGTTTGGGATGTTGCGTGTAGTGGCAGCCTTGTCGTCTTGCGTAAATATATATATGTTGTTGTTGAAGATCGTAACTTCTCAGGAGACAGGTGCCTACGACATACAGAATTGTGACAGCTTTAGAATAACGTCCTGTTTTTTTTATACAAATAAGTTCATAATATGCTGGTTATAAAAGATTATAGTTAACAGGTGATATGAGTGTCCAATTCGGACACTAGTCACGGCCTACGGGGTTGGGTCGTGACAAAAGTGGTATCAGAGCGGTTCAATCCTCGGAGTGTCTACAGACCGTGTCGAGTAGAGTCTTGTTTATCGATGTGTTGTGCACCACATTTATAAACAGGAAGCTACAGGACATTTAGGATGTCATCTTTCCTTCTCATTCTAGATCGTGCGATAGAGCTGTATTATCAGGATAATCTTTCCCTAACAGATTGTTATGTTTACAGCGATGCCTCCAAAGAAGGCGACAGCCGCCCAGAAGGGCAAGGCGGTAGTTGGAGAGACCAGTGAGACCCGGAGGATTACTAGGGCTTATTCCCAATATGTGCCTGAGATTAGGCTTCAGTCAGCGAGCTCCGCTACACCACCATTATCAGAGGAGCCTAGTGCAGCAGCAGCTGCAGGTCAGGAGACAGATTTACCACCAGCTCCTGAGGTTCCAGCACCTGAGTCTCCAGCTCCCCAACCAGGGGCGGAGGATAGGGCTATGCGTGACGCAGTACAGTTATTGACCAGGTTGGTATCGGGACAGGCTCGCAGACGCGGGTTAGGAGGTGATTATGCGGACAGACATGATAATTTGAGGGTCCGTGATTTGTTGACTTGTAACCCCCCAGAATTTATGGGTCGAAGCCCGCGGAGGATCCACAGGAGTTTATTCGACAGATGCTGCGTACATTGCGGGTGACTAAAGCTTCCGAGACTGAGTCGGTTGAATTGGCTTCATATCGGTTGCGTGACGTAGCGATTAATTGGTATGAGTCCTGGGAGTTGTCCAGGGGTGAGGATGCTCCACCAGCAGTATGGGATGAGTTCGTGGAGGCTTTTCTGGGTCACTTTCTGCCTCCGGAGATGAGGCGAGCCAGAGTTGACAGATTTCTACACCTGAGGCAGAATTGTAGAAGTGTTCGAGATTATAGCCTCGAGTTTGATTCACTGGCTAGGTACGCGCCCACTATTGTAGCTGACATGGCAGATAGGGTGCATCGTTACGTAATGGGGTTGGATAATTACTTGATTGATAGCTGTATGACAATGGCTTCTCAACCCGGTATGGATGTCGCTCGAGTGCAGGCATATGCACAGGGGTTGAGGAACGACAGAGAGGGTGTCGATTTGATAGGGAGCAAGACAGGGGTCAGCGTAAGAGAGTTAGATCAGCTGGGTACTTTTCTGGTGACTTTCGGGGCAGGCAGCCTCAACAACAGTACAGTAGATATCCTTCCCAGCCGGCACGGAGTGCACCTCCACAATTTACTGGTAGGAGGTTTGATAGCACGGGGTATTCGGGAGCTGGTCAAAGCTCTATGACTTCAGGTTCCCAGATGCACAGGAATACAGGCCACATGAGACTACCTATACCTCCGTGTCCTCGATCTGGCAGACGCCATCCAGGGGAATGCCATTTCATTACTGGTGCTTGTTTCTCTTGCAGCCGTCAGGGCCATACTATGAGGGAGTGTCGATTTGGGGGTGGTGCAGGTGGCGCAGCTCAGCCTACGGGATCAGTTGCTGGTTCTTCCTCTTCGGTGGCTATGCGCCCTATGGGGCAAGGTATTCCGACACCAGTAGGCCGTGGCAGAGGCCGTGGAGGGGCTTCCAGTTCTGGCGGTCCTTCAAACCGCATATATGCTTTAGCCAGCAGACAGGATCAGGAGGCGTCGCCAAATGTAGTTACAGGTATACTATCGATTTTCTCCCGAGATGTATATGCATTGATAGACCCAGGCTCCACATTATCATATATTTCCCCTTTTGTTGCTAGTAAAATTGGGATAAAATCTGAATCTATAAAACCATTCGAGATAGCTACACTAGTAAGGGATTTTGTTTTACCAAGACTAGTGTATAAAGACTGTTCGGTGGTTATATGTAATCGCTGCACCAAGGCAGATTTGATAGAACTAGACATGACTGAGTTTGATATTATTACGGGGATGGACTGGTTGGCTTCTTGTTATGCTAATGTTGACTGCAGAGGCAAAGTAGTCCGATTTCAGTTCCCAGGGAAACCAATTATAGAATGGAGGGGGAATACAGCATCGCCGAGAGGTAAGTTTATTTCATACCTCAAGGCAAGGAAAATGGTTAGGAAGGGCTATATTTACCATCTGGTTCGTGTGCATGACTTGAAAGTAGAAGTACCGACTCTTCAGTCAGTCCCGGTAGTTAATGAATTTCCAGATGTGTTTCCCGAGGAACTTCCAGGTCTTCCTCCTGAACGTGAGATAGAGTTCACTATAGATGTATTGCCAGATACTCAGCCCATATCTATTCCTCCTTACAGAATGGCACTTGCAGAATTGAAAGAATTGAAGGAGCAACTGAGAGACCTATTAGAGAAGGGCTTCATTAGGCGCAGTACATCACCTTGGGGCGCACCGGTATTATTTGTAAGAAAGAAGGATGGGTCGCTGCGGATGTGTATTGATTATAGGCAGCTGAACAAAGTAACAATAAAGAATAGATATCCCCTCCCCAGGATTGATGATTTATTTGACCAGTTGCAGGTGCGGGTAAAGGAAGCAGACTTTCCGAAGACTGCGTTCAGGACCCGATACGGGCATTACGAGTTTAAAGTAATGTCTTTTGGGCTGACCAATGCTCCAGCAGTGTTTATGGACTTGATGAACAGGGTGTTTAAGCCATTCCTTGACTTGTTCGTGATTGTATTTATTGATGATATTCTGGTCTATTCACGATCGGAAGAAGAGCATGCAGATCACTTGAGGGTTGTACTTAAGGTCCTCCAGAATCAGAAATTATATGCTAAGTTCTCTAAATGTGAGTTCTAGTTGGCTTCAATAGCATTTCTGGGGCATATTGTTGGAGCAGACGGTATTCGGGTAGACTCGCAGAAAATTGAGGCCGTCAAGACTTGGCCTAGACCTACGACGCCTACTGAGGTACGTAGCTTTCTGGGGCTAGCAGGATATTACAGGAGATTTGTAGAAAAGTTTGCTTCGATTTCAGCGCCTTTAACAAAGTTAACACAGAAAGCAGCTAAATTCCAATGGACCGATGCTTGTGAACGAAGCTTCCAATTATTGAAGGACAAGTTGACTACAGCTCCAGTTCTAACTCTTCCTGAGGGGCCAGATTGCTATGTTGTTTATTATGACGATTCAGGTGTTGGGCTAGGTTGTGTATTAATGCAGCATGGCAGAGTTATAGCCTATGCCTCCCGACAGCTCAGGAAGCACGAAAGAAATTATCCTACACATGACCTGGAGTTGGCGGCGGTGACACATGCCTTGAAGATATGGAGACATTATCTATATGGCGTGCATGTTGATATTTATACAGATCATAAGAGTCTCCAGTATACCTTTAAGCAGAAAGAGCTGAATTTGTGGCAAAGGAGGTGGCTAGAGTTGCTGAAAGATTATGATGTCGATATTCTGTATCACCCAGGAAAGGCTAACGTTGTAGCAGATGCACTCAGCCGTAAATCTATGGGTAGTTTGGCAGGTGTACAGCCAGGAAGGAAAGAAATAGTCCATGAGATTCATCAGCTAGCTAGCCTTGGAGTTCGTTTGGCTGATTCTGATGATGGCAGAATTTTTATGCGAGGTGTTGCTGAGTCCTCTATTGTAGAAGAAGTGAAGAGAGGTCAATATGAGGATCCTATTCTTGTACATTACAGAGACACATCACTTCAGAAGGACGAGACCCCATTCAAGATGTCATCTGATGGAGTACTACAATACAGAAACAGATTATGTGTACCTGAGGTTGCAGGATTAAGGCAACAGGTTATGGGGGAGGCACACTATGCTCGTTATTCTGTTCACCCAGGATCAACAAAAATGTATCATGACCTTAGGTGTTTGTATTGGTGGAATGGTATGAAAAAGGACATAGCAGAATTCGTGGCCCGGTGTCCGAATTGCAAACAGGTCAAGATAGAGCACCACAAGCCTGGAGGACTACTGCAGGAGATGGAGATTCCGACCTGGAAATGAGAGGTAATTAACATGGATTTCGTCACAGGTCTACCTCGCACTCCACGGAAATATGACTCTGTCTGGGTTATTGTTGATAGACTGACGAAATCAGCCCACTTTCTTCCAGTCAGGACTACGTATTCAGCTGAAGATTATGCCAGATTGTATCTTAAGGAGATAGTGAGACTTCATGGGGTTCCCACAGCTATTATCGCTGATAGAGGGGCCCAGTTTACATCTAATTTCTGGAGATCCTTCCAGGAGGGATTGGGGACACAGGTGAGTCTCAGCACAGCATTCCACCCTCAGACTGACGGACAGGCCGAGCGTACCATTCAGACGCTACAAGATATGTTACGGGCCTGTGTCATTGATTTTAGGGGCAGCTGGGATGATCACTTGCCGCTGATCGAGTTTGTTTATAACAATAGCTACCATTCTAGCATTCAGATGGCACCATACGAAGCTCTATATGGCAGGAAGTGTAGATCCCCTATAGGCTGGTTTGAAGTTGGTGAGACTAAGCTAATAGGCCCAGATATGGTTCAGCAGGCTGTCGATAAGGTGAAGCTTATTCAGGAGAGGTTACTGGCAGCCCAGAGTCGGCAGAAGTCATATGCAGATAATCGACGTCGACACTTGAAATTTCAGGTTGGCGATTGGGTGTTCTTGAAGGTGTCACCCATGAAGGGTGTTATGAGATTCGGCAAGAAAGGGAAGTTGAGCCCGAGATACATTGGACCTTACCAGATTATCCGTAAGGTAGGCCAAGTTGCCTACGAGTTAGATCTACCAGCGGATTTAGAAGCAGTACATCCGGTATTCCATGTGTCAATGCTTCGGAAGTATATAGGCAATCCTTCCAGGGTGGTTCCGGCAGATGATATCCAGGTAACAGAGGAGCTATCATATGAAGAGCAGCCTATAGCCATACTTGATCGACAAATCAGAAGGTTGCGAACAAAAGATGTGGCGTCGGTTAAAGTGTTGTGGCGGAACAATAATGGGGAGGAGATGACTTGGGAGGCTGAAGAGGAGATGGAAAAGAAATATCCTCACTTGTTTTCCACGCCTACAGGTAATCTAAACCCCCTTGGTTGATTGTGTTAATTGTTTGCTCAATCTATATGTTAGCGATAAGGAAAACCCTTCCCAAGACTCTTATAGAACCCGACGAGATAAAATCGACATTCCAGGATGAATGTTCTAAATGGGGAAGGATGTTATACCCCATATTTTCATACATTGGGACGTTTTAAACTAAACGCGACAAGTTAAAAATAAGACTATTTTAAGATACGAAGTAGAGACTTTAACTTCCGGTTTTGCTTCAAGGCACAAGTTACCTACAAATTTCGTTTGGTATAGAAGCATTAATGGAAAATTGGGATTTAATTAACCATGATTGGATTATTAAGTGGGATTGGGGAAACAAAAATGAGTCCATTATTATAAGCCATAGTTGGTCGTGTAGGTTAGTGATATGGTCAATGGTTTTTGACCCAAAAATTTGAGTGGACACATGTCCAATTCATGGAAGGAATATATAAGGCAAAATTCTGATTCATACATCACTAAGCAACTCATTTCAACATTCACAAAGCAAGAAATATAGAGATAGAGAGAGAGGGTCTCTCGGCTAGAGCTGGCCGAGAGAGAGGTGCCCCAAAGTTGATCCAAAAATCAGTTTTTCAAGCAATTTAACTCCCTTATAGAGGTATAATAACGTGTAGCATTCATTGGTATAGCAAGAACAAGTGTTAAATTTTAATAAATGGATTTGAAGGTTTAGCCGATTGAAGCATTTGGTGATAAGGTAAGAAGTTGATCCCTTTTCATATGTTTTGTGGTGAATTGAATGTTTATGATGTTGCATGTTGGTATTGGACTGTTTTTCTTGAAGTTGAAGTGGGCCGTGTGATGTAGACTTAGGTGAAATGATGCTTAATCTCCTTGTACATGTATTGGGAATGAATTGAATGTGTTGTAGTATGGATAATTGGATGAAAATCATGAAGTTGTTGTAGTTGTGTTGAAGCCGTGTAGGGGACTGTTTTAGAGGAATTTATGGACTGTTTTGTGTCATGTTTTGATTGTTGTTGTTATGGACATTGTGGTGTATTGTATGCATTATGAATAGGTGAATTGAGGTGTTAAAGAAATGAATCATGTTGAAGGGGGAAAACAGTCCAAACCGTGGACTGTTTTAATGTTAGGAGTGAATTAGTGTATGTTGAATGTTGGTTATGAACGTGTAGTGAAAGTGAAGTTTAATGATTCAAGTTGAAATTGAAATGGTTTGTGGGCTGTTGTAAGAGTTAATATGATGCTAAAACAGTTCCAATAATCGTATAAGTAATGTTGTAAACGTGTTGTTGTCGTTGTAGTTGAAGTTGGAAAATTGCGAAGCGAAAATGGTAATGTTGTGTGTGCTGTTTGGCCGTGGATAAGGGCCTGTTTTAAATAATGTACGGACTGTCCAAAGTTCCCTTAAGTCATGTTTAAACAAGTTCGGATTGATACATGAAAGAATGACTAACAATATTAGCTTGTAGTACTAGTTGGTTTGAATGCGAACGAAACGTCGTCTAAATGTTGGAAGGGGATTGTTAACGTTAAAATACATATTGAATTCCCTCGTAGACTAATTGTAGCTTTTGATATCTTGATATAGGATAAGTACTATTGGGCAGCAAGTACAAGTTATAATACGACTAAACGCTAAAGGTATGTAAAGCCTATTCCTTCTTTCTTTTGGCATGTCCTAGACGTAAGTAAGAAATGATATGAACCTTGGGGTAAATTCTACTCTCTAGTTCCAAGCATGACTTATGATTCTATTCATTCCGTAATATTATGGTCACGAGCCTACTATATGATTGACTAATGAATGATGTATAGAAGTTCCTATTTTTAAAGAATTGCATAATTAGAGACATACTTGACTATCAAAAGTTACACCATGTCAAATTGATACATGTACATGAAATCTGAAACGTTCCTTGCTATAACTTGTAATGAGATTTAAAAAGAACTGAATATGATTATTATCCTGACACTTTAGAGCTGGTTAGTTACTTATCTATTGAGTCTCAAAAGATGAATTGCATATATGTGGTTGCTTGTTATTCTGCTCGTGCTTACCGCTATATCCTTCACTGAGTCCCGGACCAGGACACGTTTTCGTGCGCATATTTACTATATTACTCACCGAGCCCCTCACTAGAGCGCCGGGACACGTTATATATATATGATGATATGATGATATGATGATGATGTGATGATATGATGACATGATGATATGGAGATGGCGGCCAGGCGGGCATATATTCCTTATTACCGAGTCCCTCACTAGAGGGCCGGGACACGTATATGTTTATGTTATGATGCTATGATTATAAATACCGAGTCCCTCACTAAAGGGCCGGGACACGTTATATTTGTTATATACAGAATGATTATTCAGCCTTGGTTACAAAACGTTATATTGATATTGATATGAGAACGATACAGATGAAATAGGTTCAAAGGCAAGTTTTATGAAATTCTATTTGTTGCATTGGGTCCTACACGCCTTGTCTCAGTATGAGTCTATTACTATATTTCATGCTTTACATGCTCAGTACATATTCCGTACTGACCCCCTTTTCTTCGGGGGGCTGCGTTCATGCCCACAGGTACAGACGCTCGTTTCGGAGATCCGCCAGCCTAGGATATCTATTCAGCTACTTTGAAATGCTCCTTTGTTCCGGAGCCTAGCTTGTGGTATAACTCCATTTTGTTGTATATGTATGTGTTTATTTGGGGGTACGGCGGGGCCCTGTCCCGTCATATGATACTGTCAGTACTCTTAGAGGTCTGTGGATACATGTGTGGGTCTGTATATCGTTGTTGTTGCGTTGTATGAATATGACATACGTTTGGGGCGTACCCATTCGTAATGGCAGCCTTGTCGGCTTGCATATATATATATGTTTGGGATGTTGCGTATAGTGGCAGCCTTGTCGGCTTGCGTAAATATATATATGCTGTTGTTGAAGATCGTAACTCCTCAGGAGACAAGTGCCTACGACATACAGAATTGTGACAGCTTTAGAATAACGTCCTGTTTTTTTTATACAAATAAGTTCATAATATGCTGGTTTAAAAGATTATAGTTAACAGGTGATATGAGTGTCTGATTCGGACACTAGTCACGGCCTACGGGGTTTGGGTCGTGACAATAGCAACATTGGATATTAAGTTGGAGTAGAAGAAACTACAAAATTGGAGCAATTGAGCGTACAAATTCCTCCGAGAAAAATTTGGTAAGATTTTCTTATTTTATGGTGTGATTATGTTAATGGTGTTGTAATGGTAGGATAAAAATTGAATTGGACGAAATTGGAATTAAGAAAATGCATGAAATCGTTGTTATACGAAATTGTGGGTTGAAAAGGATTAAAAAGGGTTATTGGATTGTTAGGATTGTTATGGGCTAAATTGTGAGAACTTTTTATGTATATCTCTATTGTTGGTATTTCTGTGTTAACAGGAGAATAATTGGAAATTCGGGTTAGGCGAATATATAGGGGGAATGCTGCCCGATTTTCGTTAAGTCCTTAACTAATGAAAACCCTAATCGAGAAAGTATAAGTTAAAGAATGAGTCCTATAAGAGATGGGCTACGGATTTACGAACTAGAAAGTATAGTTACTAATGATAGGGTTACCTTTATATTAAATAGGCAAAAGGGGCGACGAAGCGAACGGGTTTGCGATATCGTTAACAGGTATGTAAAGTTGTCCCTTCTTTCTTTTGGCATGTCTTAGATTTAAGTGATGAATGATATGAGATTTGGGGTAATCCTATTCATAAGTCTTGAGTGTGATTCATGATTCTTATTCACTTCTTGATGTTAGAACTGTTAAGTGATTGAGCTTCGCTCTCCAGTTTCCTATACGTGGATAATAGTCGATATATAAGCTCCTATTCCTAGAAACTCTATGATAACTGATGTCCTTGACTTCTATAAGCTGTTTCATTCTATATTGACATATGTCTATGGTTCTTAAGGCTCTTTTGATATTATTTATGATGACGTTCGAGGGATATTTGGTATGATTGTCACTATTGATACTCAGGTGTAAATCCCTTCTTCTTATTCTGTTTGGGTCTTGAAAATGTTTTAAATTGCATATGGTTGCTCACTACTCTGCTCGTGTATGCCTCAATATGTCTTTCACCGAGTCCCGGGTCGGGTATGTTATCGTGCACAGTTTCACTGCATTGTTCACCCAGTCCCTCACTAGAGGGTCGGGTACGGTATATATATATATATATGTGTGATGATATGATGATAAGATGATATGTTATGGCGGCCAGGAGGGCATATGATGACTTTATTCACCGAGTCCCATAATGGGCCGGGTATGATATATGATATTGACATGCATGATTTACGTTTCAAAAGGCAAGTGTTTTGGTATTTTGAATGTTATATTTGTCTCCTGCACTCCCTATTTCAGTTATGATCCTCTTTACTGTATTTCATACTTTACATACTCAGTACATATCTCGTACTGACCCGCTTTCTTCGGGGGGCTGCATTTCATGCCTGCAGGTACAGATAGTCGGTTTGGTGACCCCTCAGCATAGGACTTCTACTCAGCTGTTTTGGAGAGCTCCGTTGTTCCGGAGTCTAGACTTTTGGTCTAGATCTTATGATGTATATATATATATATATATATATATGTTTATCCAGGGGTACGACGGGGCCCTGTCCCGTCATATTTCGCTACTAGTACTCTTAGAGGTCTGTGGACATGTATGTGGGTTGTGTACAGATTTGATCAGCTGTGTCTATATGGTTATTGTGGATGTTCTGTCGTGGTAGCAGCCTTGTCGGCTTGCGTAATACAATGATATATACAGTGGCAGCCTCGTCGGCTTGCGTATGTTATTACGATGTGATTGATTGAGGAGCTATAGTATCAGTCCGATTATGTTTGGCAGGTACATATTGGTGTCCAGATCGGGCACTAGTCATGGCCCACGGGGCTGGGTCGTGACATTATTTGGGTTTATTTATTCTTCATTCTTCATTCATAATTAATGGTTGCAAACATTGATTAAAGCTATAAACCTTGATTTATTTGGGAAAATAATTAGGGTTGGTAAGAATAAATAACAAGGACTCAAAGCTTTAAACTTTGTTTAATAAATTCACTTAGGAATAAGAAGAATTTACTTGGCATGATTAATCGTTCTTCATAGTTACTTTCTTATATTTGGGAAAATCATAGAAAGAGATAATCTTTATTTATTTGGAAATAGTAGAGATTCATATAGAGATTAAGTGCATTCATATAATGATCCATTAGAAGTATATCAAGATCAATACCCATGATCATACACTCTATCTACGGGGACACAACCTTAGTCTCTTTTACCATAAATTACTACCAAAGCAAGTAGTTAGCAATTAGTCATAAAAAAAAACAACTTTTACCAAAATTATCGGATTAAGACATTAAACCTAAATTTAGCATTCTACGACGTTAGTAACCTTTTCACACCATATTCCCTGTGGGATTCGACCCCAACCTTGTTGGGTTACTATATTTGACAACGTCCACGTTATACCATTAATAGGTGTAATTTGAGCGTATCAAATTTTAGCGCCGTTGCCGGGGAATACGGTTTTGAAATTACTAAATAGTGTTTGCTTTGATCGAAGTCTTGTGCTTATTCCATCACACCTTGTTTTCTACTCTGCTGGTAAACAAGGTGAACATGAATCGGAATCAGTAAAATCAACGTGTTGGTAACCAGGGGAGTCGATTGAATAATCAGGCGAATGTTTTCGCTAATCAGGCAAAATAATTGGACCGTACAACGAAGCGTAAACCAAGGATCGTCAGATCAATTCACCGTCGAAGATCTACGGACATATATACACCCCGTGTAAATTTTATGGGCGTAGATTTAGAGCGTACAGGGCCAGGTAAGTTTAAGTGAAAAAGGCGACTAGGGTATAAAGAATAAAGACGTGATTTCTTTTGCTTCAACTTCAAATCAAAACAAAATTCGTTTCTATCCTCTTCCAACTCAAATTCCGAAATCCCTATAATCCCTCCACTACCAAATCCCACACCCACTACCAAATCATATCCCTAAAAACACTCCCCACATATAATCAACAGCCCCTCATCACCATAAATAAGAAAATGAAAAAAAAAAAAAACCCTTCTCATCTGAAAAAGTTTAAGCAAGAAGCAAAAGCCGTCATTTTCTTTTTCTTACTAATACTCATCTGTTTAATCAATCAGTTGCGTTTCTATCAGGTATGGTTGTCACAAGAGCTCGTGCTCAGGGCACAGGACAGGGCCGAGGGCGAGGCCGAACCCAAGTAAGAACTAGGCTCCGTGATCAGGACCATATAAGTGATGAAGACCAGGCTCCTATCACACGAAACACGGGGCTGACAAAGCAACCCAAACTCTGGAAAATCCCCCGTTTGATAAGGGGACCATCAGTGATGGGGAGCACTCATTAAGCTCCCCTGACCTGTCTAGTCGAGAGGAGGCGACTAATGCACCGGAAGAGTCTGATGCTGAAGAGGCGGCACACCTAAATGAGAACAGAATGAAGGAGAGGTCTGAACATGCTGTTAGGTTCTCGGTCAAAGGCTCGGAAGAAATATATGATAAAGGGCTAGAGCCAAAGGAAGGAGGACAGGGTTGCCGCCGGAACATCTATGAGACGCGGATCAATTTCGAAGGGTTTGAACATTTCCCAAACATACAGACTATCATTGATCACCATGGATAGGGATTCCTTAGCCAGCCACTCGGCACATATGTACCATCTATTATGAGAGAGTTCTACGCCAACTATACGGCGGAGATAAACAAAAGGTACAAGCCAGCCCAACAAGCAAAGAAAGTGATACACCTCCAAAAGGTGACTATTCGAGGTGTAAGGATTGATTTCTCCAGCAAGGCCATCAACCGATTCTATTTCGGGAACAATTATGAACCGCCAGAAAATACTGATGCGTTAGACTATAGATTGGCGGGGAACAGGACTGATATGATGAAAGAAGTACCATGGGTGGCCTCGGTGATTTCTAGAGGGAATCCAGTTTGGCGCACCAAGTCTAGTGCACCGATAAAAAAGAAAGATCTTTCAGTGTCCTAATGCACAGACTTCAACCAACTCAGATAGATAATCAGCTCACTACAAGCCAGGCGATTCTAGTGGCTTCCATCATGTCCCGGTATGCAATTGATATAGGGAAGTTGATAGCCGATTATGTTCGAATGCGGGCAACTCAGCCTGGCCTTTCGTTGGTCTTCCCGTGCTTGATTACGGCCCTTTGTCTGAAGGATGACATCCAGAAGTCTCCATAATGGGACTATAAGTTTAAGGCAAAACACATCTACAGTTTACTAAAGAGCCAAGATAAAGAGGTTAAGAATAAGTTGGCAGCAGCCCGAGGCGGTGTGACAGCCCCAGAATTTATGCAATATGAGTCTGACCAGAATGAGGATGAGGTAACAACATTAGAGGAGACCCCAGAGGGTTTTTAGACCGCCGCCACGACAGTTCCAGCTCCTACAGCGGTTCCAGAGTCATCGCTAGGCCCCACATAATTCGCAGCCCCTTGGGTTGCTATTGAACCGGTCGCCACGACTGCCCCACCTGCTACCAGAGTCACCTCCACATCTACAACACTTCCTGGAGGTGTAATGATTCCATTTAACAGACAGAACTTCCATGACTCATATGTAAAGGCGGACAGAGCCGATCGATAAATCACTAGCCTATTAGGGGAGTTGGAGGAAGTAATAGCATGGGAAGTTCGAAAGGAGATGGAGCCGCTACAGGAGTCCCTTACCCAGTCACACCGTCAAATTCACTCCATAATTGATGGTATTGAGAGGCGAGTACTTGAGTTGGAGAAGGTATCGTCAGCAGCAGACCTGAAAGCAGTGAAGAAAGATATTACTCAGCTGAAGGACGACGTCCTTGCGCTTCAGGTAAAGGAGGGGGGAGTGTTTGAAAATCCCCCTCAATCAGTAATGCCGATTGATTTGGCATCTTTTGTGCCAGTGGTGCGACTTTCAAAGGAAGTTCCCTTAGCACAAGATAGAGGCAAGAGGCCGGGATTAGGGGAAGATAATGAGGGGGTTGACCCAGTGGAGTTAGAAGAGTGCCAGCTGAGGCATGCCACGCGGCTATCTAGGGTTGATTTCCACTACACAGGGGCATCGAGCAGTTTGAATCCCTTTGTTGAGCAGACAGTACCTAGCATTAAGGTACCAGAGGAGGCCGGGACGTCTGTTTCACCAGTGGACCCACTTCCGCAGATTCAGACCGAGCCTCCCAGCAGCACGATTGATCCAGCACCCACCAATACTGATGTGGTAAGGGCACAATAGGAGGAGCATCGCACATAGTGTGCCTCAGGTAGTCCTATCCCTTATCTTGTCTATGCCTACGTTGATGCACTGTGGGCAGTGCATGATTCTTTCATTGGGGGTGGGCCTATTTGATAGTATTGTAGTGTAAATATGTGTTTAGGAACCCCTCATCTTTTCTTTGCCAGAGTTCTTTTCCTGAGGGGAGTTTTATTTTGTTAAAACTGGCATGTTTAGGATGTTGCTTAGGTTGAGTAGAGTAATTTTGACTTATTTTGTATTGTTCTGTAACTGATGGCATGATGTTATCGTTGTTAGAAATGTTGGACCCCTCGAATTTTTGAAAAATGCATACTTAGAACAGTTGTTGGTTGACATGATTGATTCTTTATATGACATTATGATTGTTGGGGTATTGTGTGTGATGAATGACTACTTAGGAGGTCACAAGTGTAAAAAAATAATTGTCCTTATGCCAATGTGTGTGTGAGTTGTTAGTTTGGTTCTGTTTATGCATGTATAATCTAGAACTTGCCCGGTTGGTCGTGTTTAAAATCCAAAAGTTAGTTTGGTTGTGAGATGATCTTAGGCTTTCTTTGTGTAAATAGTTACTTTGCCTAAATAAGCCTTACCAAAAATTAAAAATATCACTACTCTCCCTTTTTGAGCCTTTTGACCTTTTTCTGGGCTAGCCAATTATGAAACCTCACCCTTTGTGCAATTAATCCATCTTCGCACCTGTTCCCTCCTTGATGCTACTAGATATATGAGGCAAAATACCTAAGTTGGGCGTGAATTAAATGTGGAGTAGATGTTAAAAACATAAGTTTGGGGGTGGTGGAGTTTGCTAGTGGAGATTCGATGTGGTAGTTGCATATATAAAAAGAATAAAAAAAGAATAGAAAAACCAAAAAATTGTAACACAAAAAGAATTGTCAGTTGGTTAGGAATAAAACCACATCGAGGTCGGAGACTTGAAAGAAAATAAAGGGGTTAGAAAGAAAATAAGTGAATTAAGGTGAAGAGATGTTGTAGTGGTGAGTCACTAATTTCCAAAAAGTATCCTACCCGTCCCTAAGCCTACATTACAAGCCAGAATAAGTCCTAATGTGATCACAACCGAACGAACCTAGGATGAAAACATAGAAAATAAGGGCAAGCCTATGGTATTTGCATGTGTAGATATGAATTTCTTTGTGAGTGTGAGTGTTTTTCTCTTCTCTTTCATCTTCGTCCCATTCTTTTTGTATATATGTGTGTTGGGACATTCTTTGGTCTATGTGAGGGCATAAGGATGAGAATTGAGCAAAACAAAGTGACCGCCTAAAGTAGCGTTTGTGTGCATCATAATATATTCGATAATGTAATGTCATGCATTGAAGCTTCATTGTTAATCATAACGTTCTTGGGTGGTGCGTATGGTTTAAAAAAAGAAAAATAGGGTGGTCCTCGGAAGAAAAACGTGCATGCCAGGAGTTCAGAGTCAAAACCAATGTAGACATCATTACTCTGCGATATCTAAGTGGTAGATTGAGTCATTGTGTTGTGCGACTTGTTTGAGGACAAGCAAAGACTTTAAGTTGGGGGTATTGATGTACCGTGAAATTATGCCATATTCGATGCTCTTTGGCTATAAGTTTTACTTGTCTTTGAGCAAGTCTTGGTCTTTTTGATGTGTTTGTGATATGTTGCAGATGTGTAACGTATTTCGGGAGCAAGTCGTGAAAATGGAGTAAAAAGAAGATGTTCAAAGAAAGAAAAGTAACTGAAGCCTGATTTATACAGAGGAACATACGGACCGTAGAATATTCACGGTCCGCAAAAGCCATCGTAGATGCTCAACAATAAGGCCTCAGACCTGAAGAGGAAGTCTACGCAGAAGTACGGACCGTATATTATTTACGGTCCGTAAATCCCACCGTAGATTGGATCCAGAGAAGTCTTAAAGATAACAGCATTCTACTGACAGGTTATACGGACCGTATAATATTTACGGTCTGTAAAAGTGGATCGTATATCTGACAACTGGAGAAGATTTCACGGAGAACTTTTTCACTGATTCTACGGACCGTATAAAATGTAGGGTCCGTACATTGGTCCGTCGGGGGCAATTATGTCAATCTTATTTTGCACGACTTAGACTCTTATAAATACCTTATTTAGGTTTCTTGTGAAGCACATTACTGCAGGATTCAGTTTTTATTTCCTTAGCAATAATTTCTCATAGTTTTGGAAGTCTTTTGGGGATTACAAACAATTGCAATTAATTTCTCTTCAAATCCAAGCAATCAATTGTAAGCATTATGATCTCCATTATTTCTTATTGGTCTTCTTCTTCGATGAGTAGCTAAATTCCCTTACTATGGTTGTGAACCCAATTGATGGGTGTTTTGTGATTGGGTTTGTGATTGATATACACATAATGGATTATTAGGGTTTATTTATTCTTCATTCTTCATTCATAATTAATGGTTGCAAACATTGATTAAAGCCATAAACCTTGATTTATTTGGGAAAATAATTAGGGTTGGTAAGAATAAATAACAAGGACTCAAAGCTTTAAACTTTGTTTAATAAATTCACTTAGGAATAAGAAGAATTTACTTGGCATGATTAATCATTCTTCATAGTTACTTTCTTATATTTGGGAAAATCATAGAAAGAGATAATCTTTATTTATTGGGAAATAGTAGAGATTCATATAGAGATAAAGTGCATTCATATAATGATCCATTAGATGTATATCAAGATCAATACCCATGATCATACACTCCATCTACGGGGACACAACCTTAGTCTCTTTTACCATAAATTACCACCAAAGCAAGTAGTTAGCAATTAGTCATAAAAAAACCAACTTTTACCAAAATCATCGGATTAAGACATTAGACCTAAATTTAGCATTCTACGACGTTAGTAACCTTTTCACACCATATTCCCTATGGGATTCGACCCCAACCTTGTTGGGTTACTCTATTAGACAACGTTCGCGTTATACCATTAATAGGTGTAATTTGAGCGTATCAGGGGTCTCTGTGATAGTAGGGACTGGGGCGATAAACCGAGTGCATAGGAAACCAAAATGTACAACTGAGCCAACGATAATCAACAAAAGTAATTCAAGATCATGGCCTATGGTTATAGCAACTAAGCTGAACTGTGTCAAGTCTTAATACATCCAATCCGAATTCGTATATCACAACTAGATCACAAGAATCCAAAACTACAATGCAATGCAATGATGTATGAAATATCGATACAATGCATATGCACCGTAAACATGTACTCCGATGATGGAACATCACATCTCGGGAGCACAACCCATGGGGGACCCATGAAGTTCATGTACCTAACGATTCCAGCAACAACCTCCGCAATCGCTACCTGACGATTCCGGCAACAACCTCGGTAATCGCTACCACGCATCCTCAATTCTGGGATAAATATCGAACATCGGTCCTCAAGTCACTCTCATCCAACTGAGCCCAGCTCGTAACAATATTTCCTTAAGTATCATCAATGTATCAACAGTATATTATGAAGGATGAGAATGCATGCAATATACGAGTTCAATGTCAATAATCAAATTAATATCAAAGTACTACGCATAGGCACACCCACAATATCATGAAAAGGCTACAAAATAAGCCATAATAGAATTACTATCCTCGTCTGAATGACAACAAGTAAAATAGTATAATATCATGAACGAGATTAACACTAGTCCCAATGTCCAGCACAGAGAAAATCACAATAACAATATCACCTCATTCCTTTACTTCCTAACGACATCAATATATATGATAAATACGCTTTCTACTTATAAAGTCACCACTAAACGTCCAGTCTAGAATCATTTCATGTTTTTTTGGCACGTCTATCAATTTCAATACCAAAATATGATTCAATATTAAATAACATAGGATATGTTTATGCACATCATACGGGAACTCCTCATCAATGGAATATAGTAAGCCAAGTACCGAACAACTAGTCTTCCAAGTCACATAAAGTCCACCAATGCGCAAGGGAATACATACACATTATGTAGTAGGCGTTGGGAATTTCTTAGTTTAACCGACTTGCACATACCTCATAAAAGGAGGGAGGTGTCCTGGGGAAGTACGGTTGTGAATTGTACTGGGAAAGTCAGAAAAACCCTCCAACCACTTAATGGTGCTCTAAAGGATACGTTTTATAGTCGCCACCTAATTTTTAGGAAATTAGGAAAACTAGCTCGAAAAGGGTTCATTTATAACTATTTAAAAGAAACCTACTCTACCAAAGTCTGGGTAAGGATTCTGGTGATCTCCCGGGGAAGGTGTTAGGCACCCCGGTATTAAGGATCCGCTCAATTGCGGTTTACCTACGGGTTCTAATGGTTTACCTTTATGATTTTAAATTATTTTGGACAAAAATTGTTTAAGTCTAAATTTCCGCAATAAAAGGGTGTCATTTACATGCAAGAAATTCGTTTTTAAGAAATTGTCGAAGTATAGTTCCGCTCAAAATTGAGCATGGGTGTCGGACTTGAACACCTAAGCTAATACCCGAAGGCTCTTAGCCTAGGTAGGACTCCACGTAAGTCCACCCAAAAAACATTTTTGAAAAAATATTTTTAAGTTACGAAAGTAGTTTTATGAAAATAGTTTTAACATATTATCATATTATATATATGTCGTAATTGATTATGTTATGTTATTATTATTAATCTATCAATTATATCCTTTATCTAACCAAATTTTAATCCTATTTTTTTATACATATTTGCGCAAGTTCTTAATGTCAAAAATCAGTCCATAAGTTTAAAACAGTCCAAAAACGGTCCCAGGCAGTTCAGTCCTAAAGTTTCAGTAATGTCAATTCAGCCCAATAATTTTCCTAAGTCCAGCATTCCGAGTCCAAAACAGTTTCTTGATCTGTTTTATTATTTTTTTTTCTACGCGAGTTGGATTTTAGTAAAAAAATCAATTTTAGCGACTTTAAATTGTATGACAATCATATAAGGGTTCCAACATATTGAATTTAAAGGCACAAATATGGAAATTGCATAAAGTAGAGAGTAAGGATTTTGGGGCGACCAAGCCCAAACGAAGGATTTATGCAAGTTGGTCCCTAATTCCATACGTATGCTCCATTTTTGCTCTGAATTTGTTCGATTCGATCTAGATACGTTAGTGGGCCCGTGGCGGCCCACCAACGGGTTTGGGTGGACAAGGATGCAAACGAGTATACAATACATTAATATATGCCCACAAATTAAATTAAGTACAAAACTGAGAGGCTATGACAATCATGATAGTGCTAAGATGAATTGCAACTTTTTTGGGCTAAACCCATATAAATACAACTCAAGACTGCCACAAAATAACACGAAGAAGAGGCCCAATAAAATCGATATTGATTCAGTGATGAGAACCACGAGTGACAGGCCCAAGCAACAAGCCTAACTCTAATTATATCTCAAAATTTTCTAAGTGTCAAGGGCATTATATACACAATATACCAGTAATATACTATTTGGACTCCTCCTCAAATTTTCAAAATGTCAAACTATGGTATACCTGATATACTATTAGTATACCATTGAACAATACAATCCTGTAAAGGACATACCCTACTGATATACTAATCATATATATGCTCTATATTCCATTAACTCTAAATTACCATATTCAGGCTATCCAAAAATTTCAAGACTCTTCAGAGAGATTCTACACTTTTTAAAGACCAAATACTTAACTTCAATCAAGGCTAACAAGCAAGGATTCTATAACATACAACTTTACTGCCAAAGCTTGACACGGATGGGGCAAGAGGAGTCACAGAAAACATTCGACTAGTACTAGAACAAGGGAGTCAAGTAGCCTTTAGATGATGTTCACCCTAAGCTAGAAGAATTTTAAGGATTCAACAGAGCTCAAATAATCATAATCAAGGATAGGTGCACCAAAATTGATGGGAACCGCTACAAAGGTTTGAACAAGGTTTCAACAGTACAGGGGCCTCTAATCGTATAAATAGGGACATGATGCTAATTCCTAAGTTCCAACTGTTGTCTCAAGCTTTTCCAAAATAAAGTCTAAGTAAGTTCAAAAATGAGATTTTTATAGACCATAAGAGGGCTTTGGCACATAGACAAGTTTAAAGAGATCTTGAATAGCCTTAGCAAATATCTTAGCTAGAGATGAGCAAAAATGTCACCTTAGGAATATTAGAAGAACAAGCAAACAAAGACCTCACTTTGTTTTATCCATACAACAGTGATAGCACACAAAAGGGACAATGTTATGTGATTCAAAATAGTGATTAAGCAGACTAGATATGGAGCCTATTTAAGTCAAGTATGTATTGAACACCTTTGAGTACATGGCAATTTTTCATAGAAGAAAGGAAAACTACAAACTCCTCATCACTGATTTCCCACTAATTGCACATAGACAAACATTCCCAAATGACATGATAGGTTGAAATCAAATAGTTTGAACCCAGGGAAGAACACAGGGAACTAATCCATACAAGATCACAAAATCTAAATTGGTCTAATGACTTAACTGACAGGATCTTTAAGAATAGCTAAGTGTTATTTCAGACTCAGCTTCTTCTCAGAATTTGGCTATTCACATTTTAGACACCTTAGGAGGATCAGGAACAAATATACAGGTACTAGTTTTACCTTTCAAGCGCTCAAGTGAGTAAGTCAACTCATATTCTCCTGATTTTTTAATGTTCATCTTTTACCTTAACAGATTACAAATATTCATGGGGGGGGGGGGGGGGCAGGATATATCTAGTTTTGCAAGATTAGGTTACGGATGGATCACGTGCCACTTAAACTAAGAAAAAGGGTTCATGTCATTCATAGTAGGGCTATATGAAGGCATAGATAAATATAGCAAGTAGGTAGAACATATGCGCAGAGATTACAAAGTGAAGTAGCCATAACAGTTTCTCACAAGACACCATACAAAGAGGTTCCAAGGACCACATCACATATTGCGTTTCCTATTTCTACTCATTTTATTAACTGTGAAACCTATATAAATAACTAAAAGCAAGTAGATAGGTTCTTTTTCATTTTTTTATCCTTTATTCTATATTAGCACTCTATTAATAAGTCATTAAGTAATGAAGCTTCCTAGTTTATGATTACAACCCTAAACAGGGCCATAATAGCCAGATATCACAAACAGTGGCCAGCCATACCCCCTTTCTTTGCTACTAGAACACATTATTTGGAAAATGCCACCTAAATAGGCCTCTATTTTTAGAACAATAAAACCTTGATCACTTTTAAACTGGGCAAAGCAATAGAGTTAGTTTGAAGATATGTGTTTATTTTTTCTTTATAACCATCTATGGTTCCAAGAACTGCTAATACACCTTTATACTTAACTAACACAGAAGTTCTAAGATTTTAAACTAAATTGTCCTTTGAAAACCAAACAAAACCAATGGAACAGTAACTTATAGTTAAAATAGGCCTCTTTCTTTATTATATTTCTAAAAAAAAATTCAAGCACATTCTAAGCTTAGGCTAATACAGAGGCCCAAACAGCAGTTTCACATCACACAAAACATGTCATATGAGCAATGATCAATACAAGAAAAACTCCTTATTAAATAGTTTCTTTAGCTTAAATTAACACAAAACCACAATGGCAACATCAGGATACAGAACATATAATGTAAACAGTAATCAAATAAGAAAGCATTTTAAGCAATCTAAACAGACACCTGTACAGAAATAGCCTCTCAAGTAAGTACATAAGGTAAATGGAGTTGAGACAAGTTGTTACCTTTTTTAGGGGCAACCTAAAGATCAAAGGTGAGGATTGGATCAAATCTCTATTCCAAAAGTAGTGTAAGTCTTTTATAGTTTTCTTATATATAGTATAGTAGTAATATTTTCAGATATTTATGTAGTATATGGAGAGGAATATTTAAGACTTTCTAGGATTCTTGATATTCAAAGGTTTTTTAGAAAGAAAAAAAAAATTCGGATCCTTTAATGGTCATAAAACCCTCTATATATAGTAATAGGAGTAGGACTTAAGGACAAAGAGGTAAAACCTAAAATTCAACAGATTTCCCCCCTCATTCCCAAACCCTAAACCAAACAAATTCAAATTTTATAAAAGACAAACCAATTTCTCAACAAATTCGCACCAATAGTACTATAACCTTATTAGAATTTGTACAAATCACACAGCCAGACAAAAAACTAATGGATTACACCCTAAAAATCCGAATAAAATTCAGCAAAAAATAGGAAATACTAAGATGGTACTGTGAGTCACACAAGCAACTAAAATTAGTACAACACAATGTCCACATAGTACATTAAAGGATAGAATTCCCCAAAATTCCCTAACCGATTCGGATCCCTTGGGATTTCCCCCTTTAATTCCCTCCATCGTGTGTCATAGTGCCAAGTTAACAGCAGGCTCAAAGGCCCCTGTCCATGGCTCCTATGACACGGAGAAAACAAGAGTAAATTCCCAATTAAGATTTTTGAATTGAACATGAAAACATAATTAAAACTTAGAAATAAGCCTGCCATTAGTGTTAGGAAGATAAGGGGAGCAAAACCCCTCAAGAATTTACCCGAAAGCAGCCATGAAATGGCCATGACAAAGATCGCGAAACCAGAACCCTAGAATCGCCATTAGAGAGCTTAGAGATAGAGAGATACGCAGACGGAAGAGAATGGGACCAAAGTTGCTCAATTGCAACTTTGGTCCACTATCTAATATATACCCCCCTCCCCCCCTCCTTAAATTATTTAGCAAGCTTTAAGAAAAAAAAAACCTGAGTTTTAAAACATGATTTAAAGGTCCCTTGTACACAACTTAAATACACATGTACAATTTTATAAAACAATGTATTTGTATAAAACTTAACACGTAAGTTCATATATGTAAAAATAAAGTTTCTAACACGTCGTTATAAAATACGAGCTTCAATATCATCCCAATATTGACATAGTTCTAAGCAATATTTAAAAATGCGGTCAAAATTGTCGTAATTCATACGTTATTTTAAATTAACAATTTTCCCGAACTAGACGGAACGAAATGTATATTTTCTTTTTAAATCAAATTCGTAAAAGTAGATAACTCGTAATTTGTTGTAATTGTTAATTTTACGCAAATAATAAAACATCAATTTTTGCAATTTTCGGGATTTTTAAACTTTAAATTTTTTAAAAGGCATCCTTACTCCGTCTTGGACTCGGGAAATATGAAAATTTAAAATATACGTCTTACGCGGTGAAAATTGGATGTCAACAATTGCCCCTTAGAAGTTCAAGGATGGCCTTGCCATCCTTCAGCTGCGATTTTGACAAACCTAATTTTCACCGAATAAAAGATATTATAGCTTTCTTTTGCCCAAAATTTCAAAAGTATGGCTGGGCCCCAGTTTCTGGGCTTCCTACATATGTCAAGCTACGTGAGAATTCAGGTCGTTTGTAGTTCTGACTCTATGAGGACTATATAAAAAAGGAGTTTCTTTAAGTTATCTTGGGATGTCCTAAGATAACTATAGGAATATGGCCGAGCCTCGAAACTTGAGTAGCCTACATATCCTTGTCTTTGGGAATCAGGCCAATTGTAGTTCGACTCGATAGTACGAAAAGGAGTATTCCTTTATGTGGGAATCTCCTTGGCTGTTTCTGGCTGAAGATCCAAGCCGGAGGCTGTTTTTGAAAGGCTTATTAGTGTTGATGTTTGAAGCGATCTCCAATCCCCTATGTAGAAAGCTTGACTTTCATACACAGTTTTTGACCGGTTGCCCAAGAAAGAGTTCCACGTATGCTCCGCATGTTTTGTATCCGGCTCTTTCCTCCACCTCTGGTAGCTTCTAGCTTGTCTCCAAATTCTGAGCCCTGCGTGTTGGTCTTTTTTTAAAATTTTAATTTTGTTATAGTCATACCTGCGTGGCATTTTGCCATTTTATTGTCATTGTCGTCACTCCTCTACTATCACATTCATCTTTTTGCAAATGCTTGTCCGTCTTCTTTCTTCTCTCCTGTAAGTATGTGCTTTTTGTGTATATATTTTTTGAAAGCAATCTACTCTGGATAATATTATGATACTTAGATCGGTTTTTTTTTCGTCGTCGTCAAGTGTTTCCATCATTCAAATGATAACTTCTGTTGGGATCTGGGTCGGGCTATACCGCATTTCTGCGAACCTATACACCCCAGTCCGATTGTCATTTTCGTAACTCGATATGTCAATTATGAAACCCATGTTTTCTTGTGTGGGACCGTTTTTGTTTCTTACGACGTCCACTACCCTCGAAAATTTGGCGTCACATCATGATTGCATATCGCGATGACTGTCCCAATCTGGTGTCACTCATCCCGTTATCCGCATACGGTGACCGCAGTATACAAGTTGGTCTAACATCACCTATAGTCAAAAATACCTAAATGTAGACTGTTTATCAAAGTGCGGGATCATATTCCTTTCATGATAACCGCTAACCCCTGTGTCCAGAATTACAACATTTAGTCAGAATTTTCAAGTTAATTACGACACATTCAGAGGCGGAGCCTTTTCTCATGACTACCACTATCCCTGAATCATGATTTTGTTAACTTGAAATAGACTGCAATAGAGACCTCAAATCTTGACGTAGGAATCACATTCGTATTTCAACGATTGCGGACATTAAGCTCGGAATCAGCTACCTATTTTTGGCTATATATATGGTCAGCGACTCAGCCCCTTCGGCACGTAGTCTCTTAATCCATATCTTCATTTTGAGGAAAGAAGCTTACCTCGATGGCAAGACTTACACCTTCCTTTTTTGACTCCAGGGAAGAATACCCGAACGTTGACAGGATTTACATCTTCCAAAAGGACTAGACTTGATTGTGAGTAACGACATTCAATCCCTCTATCAACGCGTCATTTTAAATTTTTGAATTTTTGGACGTCCACTCAGTCAATGTATCAAGGAAAGCCATGCGACGTCTAGGCTGGGGTCTCAATACCTTCATACAAAAGTTATTCTTTAGTGGAACTCGGTTCCTGATACCGTGATTATATCTTCCGGTAGTCTTTAAAATTTCCTTTTCGTAAAAATTATTGTGCTCTGCACAATGAACAAATTTGTTAGCGTAAAGGAAACTTTGCTTGGGAAGGACTTCATTACCCTTTTGTGCACTTTTTATGTTGCTGTCCTTGAAATTTTTTCTTCGCTTTGTTTGTTATCGCTACCCTGTTTAAAAACATTCTAGCAAATGGGTTAAATAAAAATATCCATGCTCGTTTGTTCCCGCACCCACAGAAAATTTGTTAGTTCCCTATATGGTCGATCGCCTTTCATGCGTATGGATTTCTTCCACTCGTATCTTGAAGGAAAGGATGCTCATTTTCTTTAAAATCTTTGTTCTTCCTTTAGGGAAATTTTTTGTGCGATGATTTTCTTTTTAAGATACATGCATATATGTTTTGAAAATAATATTTTACATGCCCTCTTAATGTCATGAAATTAGTTAATCAAGTAAGGTCTCCCATCTCTCTTTCTTCTTCTTGACTTGTGAAAATTTTCAAATCCTTTTCGAAACTTTTGTCCCAGTTTGTATACATCTTTGCATCTACTCAAGTCTTGCTGTGTCGAAGGAATTTTTGAGACCCTCTCAAAAATTTTGCCCCAGTGTAAGTGTGTACTTGTCATTTTTTTATTTCATCGCGCTTGAGGAAATTTTGAGATCTTTCTCAAAAATTCTGCCCCAGTTTCCTTATGGGGTTACCTTTATCGTTCTCCTGCTAAATCATTTCTGAAGTTTGCTAAGGTTTATTGGGAATTTTATTTGGGATGGCCGAGCTCGGGAGAGTGCTTACGTGTCCTGTTTCAAGAATCGGGTCGAAACGTAGTTCAGGGTAAGCATATTGAAATTTCCTTTGGGAGGGACCGAACTAAAACGATCGCCTACGTATCCCAAGTGGGAATCAGGTCATGACGTAGTTCAACATACATAATTTGGATTTTTTAGGTTAAAGAGACCGAGCTTGGAAAAGCGCCTACATATCCCCTTATAAGTATAGGAATCAGGTCCTTGCGTAGTTCGTACATAAATTTTGGATGTGGTTTTCTAACAGAAATGCAAAATTACACATAGAGGGAATGCAACTAAAGAAAACCTAAACTATGGAAATTTTGAATCCTCGCAGTCATCTTCTTCTTCACACATAGTATCTCTTGATGGCATCTGAATTTATCGCTTTTGGTAACTCTTGACCATCCATTTTAGCAAGCACTACGGCTCCTCCTGATAGTACTTTTCGTACCATATAGGGCCCTTACCAGTTTGGTGCGAACTTCTTTGTATTCTTCTTGATTAGGGAATATTCGTTTGAGTACTAATTGCCCAATTTGAAACACCCTAGTTCTCACACGCTTGTTGAAAGGATGCGCCATTCTTTGCTAGTACAGTTGACCATGGCAAATAGTTGTAATCCTCTTTTCATCTACGAAAGACAGCTGCTCATACCTTTTACAGATCCACTTCGTATCGTCCAACCCAGCTTCTTGTATTATCCGAAGTGAAGGGATTTCTACTTCGGCTGGTATCACTGCTTCGGTGCCATACACCAACAGGTATGGAGTGGCTCTAGTCCAGGTCCTGGCCGTAGTACGGTATCCTTGCAATGCATAAGGCAATTGTTCATGCTAATCTTTGTAGTTATCAATCATCTTTCGGAGAATTTTCTTGATGTTTTTGTTGGCGGCTTCTACAGCCCCATTCATTTGTGGCCGATACGTGGTTGAATTCCGGTGGGTAATCCGAAACTGCGCACACATGTCTCTCATCAAATGGCTATTCAGGGCAGCCCCATTGTATGTTA
This sequence comes from Lycium barbarum, assembly GCF_019175385.1. Taxonomy (NCBI): domain Eukaryota; kingdom Viridiplantae; phylum Streptophyta; class Magnoliopsida; order Solanales; family Solanaceae; genus Lycium; species Lycium barbarum. The sequence goes on along the minus strand of NC_083340.1, from coordinate 118,339,370 downwards.
TGATTCTTTCTGGGATGCCAAATCGGCATATAATGTTGTTGCACACAAAGTCAGTGACCACTTTCTTTGTCACTGATGAGTAAGATGTTGTTTCCACCTACTTGGTGATGTAGTCTATGGCAACCAAGATGAAACGATGTTTGTTTAACGTGGATAGCTCAATTGGTCCTATGACATCCATGCCCCAAGTGGCGAATGGCCAAGCTGATGTCATAGCATTTAGTTCTGTTGGAGGGACTTTTATCAAGTCACCATGAATCTGACACTTGTGGTACTTTTGGATAAATTTGCTGCGGTCATTTTCCATGGTCATCCAGTAATAACCTGTTCTCAAAATTTTCTTCGCTAGCACGAACCCATTCATGTGAAGCCCGCAGGTTCCAGCATGCACTTCTTCAATCAATTTTGTGGCTTCAGAAGTGTCACGACCCAACTAGGGGACCATGACGGGTACCCGGAGCTGACTACCAAGCACCACTTATCATGCTAACTATCATACTCAACCTGGGCATATATCATTTTCAACACAAACTTATCATAGAACGATCTCCGAATATCTCCCGAAACATGTGTGCATACATAGGCCTATAAGGCTACAAAAATGATGTACAGAATATACACAGAAGAAGTCTCATAACATGTACTACCCACACATAAGTATCTACAAGCCTCTAACTGGAATACTTAAATCACAAGGACGGGACAGTACCCTGCCATGCCCCAATATATATACAAAAGAATATATGTCACACCCCGAACTTACTAGGGTGTGATGGGCACCCGACCCCATACTCGGAGCCGAGCGAACCCGCTGACTCTTATAACACACATAGTCTCCTTGAACCCTTAAATCAAATATAATGAAATACATAGTAAAGCTTTCAAAATCTTTCTTTTCATCGTACTCAATTCAAATAAATTCTATCGTCACATGAAACTTGTAACATGAAACACAATAACACATCGACCGGTAGAGCCACTTACAATACTGACATTCTATACCCACCACTCTGTCTGCAAAGTCTCTAACTTCGAACAAGACATTATAGCATAATACTCTGACCCGGTATCTCTCCAGGGGCAAATGGAGCTTGCCATCTTCGCTGGAACATCTTCTATAATGGTTTCTACTCATCTGGGTGTACCTGCGCGGCATGAAACGCATCCCCCGAAGAAAGGGGGTCAGTACGAGAAATGTACTGAGTATGTAAGGCATGAATAGTAACATAGTAAGAGATGTAATTATGAATAATAACAGAATGGAGATATAGAGCACATCATGGGGTAAAAGAGTAACATGTACATCTGAATGCCTTTTAGGCGGGTACCATGCATGCTTAGTGCTGCGGAACGTGCAACCCGATCCATATATACACATATCATATTTTACTTTCATTGAAAACATTTCTTTTTCATATATATGTAAAATAGAACATATCATATTGCCGAGGCGTCGGCTCCGATCCATTTAGCCACATATATCCCGCGTCCGGGACGATATTAACCGATGTGGGATTTGCCTGAACCAATGTGGGATTTGCCTAAACCAATGTGGGATTTGCCTAAACCAATGTGGGATTCGCCTAAGGAAAGCCTTACACTCACCCCCCTTTGGGACTCAGCATTCTTGTTGAGGTTTGCCCCACCATTGGGTTTGCCCCACCACTGGGTTTGCCCCACCACCGGCTCCGATACCAACTGATCAGGTGGCAATGCGTCTATAGCGCCTCACCTTTCCCCTTACCCCATATACATATACATATATCATGTTCATGTAGCATATACATATATCATATACATATATCATATAAGCAGCATGCGGGAGAGCCCAAAGAATGTTATGCCTCTATCGGAGGGACGTAAGGTCGGTAACCTCCAAATATATTATGGATGACTCGATGGACAAGTATACTTACCGACACCTGAAGGCTCAGAAACAAGTTTCGGGTCAATCCGATTTAGTATAAGAAAGTTATAAGCGTTTGAAGTACAGAACCTTCCATGAACGTTTCAGAAGTTATTTTTGGAAAATCAAAGCAATAATCATATCAAGTACCTTTCGAATATCGCTATGACTCAAATCAACATAAAACTTTTGGAAACACACACTTGTATCAAGACATAGCAAAATAGTTCTTCGGAAATCAAGAACATTAACCATCCTGGTGGCTTTAAGAATAGGAATTTCTTTGAAATCATACATATACTTTGTCATGTTGGTTTCACAAAGATCATGCCCAAAGAAAGAAAGGGTAAGCCTTACATACCTGTTCCACGTCCTATTAGCTACGCTTATTCGTCCAAACTTGCTAGTCTACATTCAAGAGAATTGACATAATCATTAGATTCATCGACATATACTTGTCTTAGTCTTTCAAATGAATTCATTTATATTCTACCGAAATTTCGGTAGCATTTCCCCTGTAAATACACCATCCCCAAGAATTTAACTCGGCCAATTTATCAACAACAATCCGAGAATTCAACTCGGACAAATTATCCGCAACAATACCAACAATCATACTAACAACTTCAACAATCAATCCAAAATATATTCTAACATTAGCAACCTTCGTCACACAATTCAACGGTATTTCATTTATATTCAATTCAATCACATATTATCAAGCTAACACCAATGATCCCACATTCAAGTGTTAATCCGAAATTTTTCTAACATGATTCAAGAATACTTCAAACAATTCACATAAAATTCAAAACAACCCAATCAACCTACTACTTCACCCGAGACCTTCCAAATTCAACAAGAACAATAACAGACTATTTCCTTCTTTCAATTTCAATTACAACAACCCAACTTACAATCTTCCAAACACATGTCTCACTTCCAAATTCATGAATTATATTTACAACCTACACATTAGCAATATCATTCCTACAAATATAAGAAACCATACTAATGTCACATTAACTTCTTCAACAATCCCACAATGATTCCAACTTCATTTCAATTCATCAAACCTTCATTTTATTATGGAATCCACAATATCAACAATCAAACTACTAAATAAAATCAATTCATCATACCTACACAACATGGCCCTATTCGGCCACCACCTCCACATATATAAATCATGAATTTCATCCATTTCCACATACTTCAACACTCACAAATCATCCATAACACATGAAAGAAGGGGTTAAACCTTACCTTTATTCTTTGACTCCTCTATTCGGCTAGAGCTTCCATCTTTCACCATGAATATTTTGCTTGTTCCAACAACCACTCCATGTTAATTAGGGCCTTCAAATTAGTTGGAATACTAGAAGAAAATAATTTTTCTTGATAAATTTCCTTGGCACCAAATTTTGGAACCTTGGCCGAATGGCCCTATTTTTTTCTCTCCAAGTTTTCTTCTTGAAATTTCATGAATAATTTGTCTTGCTTGGTCATCTCTCTACATATATATATATATATAGCTCCTCTCAATACCAAGTGGACACATGCCCCCTTTCTTGAAGTTTCTTAAATTAAAAAAAAAAGGATGACTAATTATCTTATTTTGTCATCACTTTTCCATATTTATATGGCTCCTACTAATACCATGTGAACCTTCTTGAATATTTTGTGAAATTCCCATTTTACCCTTAGCCTTTCTCAATATTTCCATACCAATAAACAACTTGTTCACCAAAGTAATTTGGAAAATAGTCTTACCTTTAACTTCTCGCAATTATCTTGAATTTTCCGAACGTACAAAATACGGGCTATAACATCCTCCCCCCCCCCCCCCTTTAGAACATTCGTCCTCGAATGTTCAACTGACCTCATGGGGTGTCATAATACTTCGGGAGGGTCCCTTTTATAGTTGTTCTTTTCTTCATGCCCATTCCTTATCCTTTACCCTATTCTCCTTATAATTGAATTCCTGGGTCTTTACACGAGTCCTTATTCCACGTCATGGGTTTTCTAACCCACTGTGCCAACTCGTTATCCTTGTCCTTCCCAGGTCACCTCTTCTCTGTTATTGTTTCGTCACAATATCTTAATAGAAGTCATGTCTTTGGCACACAATCTTCACTTGACGATCCAATATGGCCACAGGCTGTTCCTTGCTCTCACATTTCTTGACACAAGTATACTTGTCTTTGATTTCTTTGTATCAGCGCTCGTTTCGTCCATCGTTATTCCTTGTTGGCTCTTCGGTGTGGATTCCTTACGAATATGGTTGGGCATTGCTTCACGTCGATGATTCATATGATTTCACAGCGTATATTCTCATGCTCCGTATAATTAATGGTCCATGAACCATTTTCTGGCATCCGATGAACTCTTTTATTTCACTTATAGACACAGCGTTCTTTCTTTCCTTCAAAAATTTCCAAACTACCAAGCGTTGGCACTTTCATTATAATAGTCGTTGTTATCCGAAATATCCTTTGAATCTTATCATTTTCTCTGTTATCCTTTGTGCACTTAGCTTGTATCCATTTTCTTGCTCTTCTTATTACTCTTTAAAACATGTCGTTGCATACTTAGATACTGCGCAATTTTTGCTCGATACGGGGGATTCAAATTATGGCCTAAACATATCGTAATTCATGTTGGCATGAGGCATTCTCTTAAGGTGTCTTCCATCCTTTCCCTTCATGTCGGCCTCACGGTACACTTCATTGTCAGCTCGTTTCTATCTTTGTCATGTATTCTCTTTGTATGCCGATATGTTTTGAATTCTAGCCCCAAGCTAATAAATTTCCTTTTCTGGCGCTTGAAATTGTTGTGATTCCTTTTAAGCCTAATATAATATGGTCTCCTCCCCCCCCCCCCCCCCCTTTAAGGGGGCTCCTTATATGCCAACAACCCTTTTTGTGAAGTCTTCGTTATACCTTACTCCTCATCTTTCTTCCCAACTCTGTGCCTAACATATCGAAAACTTCTTATCCTAAGTTTTTCTTTTACTTACTGTCTATGTCATCATTTTCTCCACATTTCCATACCCTTCCATCCCGTATACTCTAGTTCCCCTTAGGCTACTCTAGCTTCTCATTTGCCTCTTATGTCTCAATTTATAGAACTTTTAGTTCACTTCCCAGGGGGTCACCCATCCTAAAATTTCTCTCACCACAGCACGCTTAACCTCGTAACTTCGATGGAATCCGGTGCCTTAATGCTGATATAATCGCGTCCACCTCCTCGCATGACCTTTATTACATGATCTGGAGCAAGTCGAAGTCTTACAGATTCCGAGACAGTTTCATAACACGTCCTTCCTTTTACAATTACTATTTTACCCCTTTTCAATCCTCAATATTCACCCTTCACCTTCGTGTATTACTACCTTTCATCCTAGATTCCCAGATTCCCGATGGTAACGAATATACCTTCGTCGCTGTTACTTATGAACACTTCGGGTATCAGTCTGTTCGGATTTCCACTCACCATCCTTACATAACAATCTACAGCAAAACTAATTATCAACTTTCTCTTAATCCTCCAGTAGACCTTGTTCTTACTATACCTCGAATATTATCCATCTTAATCCTTTGGGCTGCTAATTGTCTTTCTCACAATCATTTTTCGCGCCATGCCCAAATCCGTAGCTCCCTTAAAATGTCACATCCCACTTATCGTCTGTTTACAGTATTTTCTTTCCACTCTTCCTTCTGTTAGGCGTACCTAACCAAATGACCTGATTTTGAAAAAATTTCTGGCAGAATCTCCTTTACAATTCTTCCTATTCAAACTCTGCACGCAGCAAATACCACCAATGCTTCACAGGGCATACATATGCATACTACACATTCCAGCCATCCAGAGCTCCCAGTCTCAAATAACAGAACAAATATATCAAGACTTACCTTTATGACTTTCCATATCATCCCTCACCTTCTTCCGTCGTATGTAAGGCTTACATAAGGAGTCTCATTTTCCTATGACTTGGCTCTATCGCACTATCTAAAACACAAAGAAGGTCAACAATCCCTAGATGCCCTGTAGCCCCCTGTTTATAAATGTGGCCGGCTTCACACCCATAAACAAGACTCTACTGGACACGACTTTGCAGACAACCCCTAGGACAACCTGCTCTGATGCCACTTTGTCACACCCCAAACTTACAAGGGTGTGATGGGCACCCGACCCCATACTCGGAGCCGAGCGAACCCGCTGACTCTTATTACACACATAGTCTCATTGAACCCTTAAATCAAATATAATGAAATACATAGTAAAGCTTTCAAAATCTTTCTTTTCATGGTACTCAATTCACATAAATTCTATCGTCACATGAAACTTGTAACATGAAACACAATAACACATCGGCCGGTGGAGCCGCTTACAATACCGACATTCTATACCCACGACTCTGTCTGCAAAGTCTCTAACTTCGAACAAGACATTATATCGTAATACTCTGACCCGGCAACTCTCCAGGGGAAAATGGAGCTTGCCAACTTCGCTGGAACATCTTCTATAATGGCTTCTACTCATATGGGTGTACCTGCGCGGCATGAAACGCAGTCCCCGAAGAAAGGGGGTCAGTACGAGCAATGTACTGAGTATGTAAGGCATGAATAGTTACATAGTAAGAGATGTAATTATGAATAATAACAGAATGGAGATATAGAGCACATCATGGGGTAAAAGAGTAACCTGTACATCTGAATGCCTTTTAGGCGGGTACCATGCATGCTTAGTGCTTCGGAACGTGCAGCCCGATCCATATATATACATATCATATTTTACTTTCTTTGAAAACATTTCTTGTTCATATATATGTAAAATAGAACATATCATATTGCCGAGGCGTCGGCTCCGATCCATTTAGCAACAAATATCCCGTGTCCGGGACGATATTAACCGATGTGGGATTTGCCTGAACCAATGTGGGATTCGCCTAAACCAATGTGGGATTCGCCTAAGGCAAGCCTTACACTCACCCCCCTTTGGGACTCAGCGTTCTTGCTGAGGTTTGCCCCACCACTGGCTCCGATACCAACTGATCAGGTGGCAATGCGTCTATAGCGCCTCACCATTCCCCTTACCCCATATACATATACATAAATCATGTTCATGTAGCACATACATATATCATATACATATATCATGTAAGCAGCATGCGGGAGAGCCCAAAGAATGTTATGCCTCTATCGGAGGGACGTAAGGTCGGTAACCTCCGAATATATTATGGAAGACTCGATGGACAAGTATACTTACCGACACCTGAAGGCTCAGAAACAAGTTTCGGGTCAATCCGATTTAGTATAAGAAAGTTATGAGTGTTTGAAGTACAGAACCTTCCATGAACGTTTCAGAAGTTATTTTTGGAAAATCAAAGCAATAATCATATAAAGTACCTTTCGAATATCGCTATGACTCAAATCAACATAGAACTTTTGGAACCACACACTTGTATCAAGACATAGCAAAATAGTTCTTCGGAAATCAAGAACATTAGCCATCCTAGTGGCTTTAAGAATAGGAATTTCTTTGAAATCATACATATACTTTGTCATGTTGGTTTCACAAAGATCATGCCCAAAGAAAGAAAGGGTAAGCCTTACATACCTGTTCCACGTCCTATTAGCTACGCTTATTCGTCCAAACTTGCTAGTCTACACTCAAGAGAATTGACATAATCATTAGATTCATCGACATATACTTGTCTTAGTCTTTCAAATGAATTCATTTATATTCTACCGAAATTTCGGCAGCATTTCCCCTGTAAATACACTATCCCCGAGAATTTAACTCGGCCAATTTATCAACAACAATCCGAGAATTCAACTCGGACAAATTATCCGCAACAATACCAACAATCATACTAACAACTTCGACAATCAATCCAAAATATATTCTAACATTAGCAACCTTCGTGACACAATTCAACGGTATTTCATTTATATTCAATTCAATCACATATTATCAAGCTAACACCAATGATCCCACATTCAAGTGTTAATCCGAAATCTTTCTAACATGATTCAAGAATACTTCAAACAATTCACATAACATTCAAAACAACCCAATCAACCTACTACTTCACCCGAGACTTTCCAAATTCAGCAAGAACAATAACAACCTATTTCCTTCTTTCAATTTCAATTACAACAACCCAACTTACAATCTTCCAAACACATGTCTCACTTCCAAATTCATGAATTATATTTACAACCTACACATTAGCAATATCATTCCTACAAATATAAGAAACCATACTAATGTCACATTAACTTCTTCAACAATCCCACAATGATTCCAACTTCATTTCAATTCATCAAACCTTCATTTTATTATGGAATCCACAATATCAACAATCAAACTACTAAATAAAATCAATTCATCATACCTACACAACATGGCCCTATTCGGCCACCACCTCCACATATATAAATCATGAATTTCATCCATTTCCACATACTTCAACACTCACAAATCTTCCATAACACATGAAAGAAGGGGTTAAACTTTACCTTTATTGTTTGACTCCTCTATTCGGCTAGAGCTTCCATCTTTCACCATGAATATTTTGCTTGTTCCAACAACCACTCCATGTTAATTAGGGCCTTCAAATTAGTTGGAATACTAGAAGAAAATAATTTTTCTTGATAAATTTCCTTGGCACCAAATTTTGGAACCTTGGCCGAATGGCCCTATTTTTTTCTCTCCAAGTTTTCTTCTTGAAATTTCATGAATAATTTGTCTTGCTTGGTCATCTCTCTACATATATATATATATATATATATATATAAATATATATATATATATATATATATATATATATATATATATAGCTCCTCCCAATACCAAGTGGACATATGCCCCCTTTCTTGAAGTTTCTTAAATTAAAAAAAAAAGGATGACTAATTATCTTATTTTGTCATCACTTTTCCATATTTATATATATATATATATATATATTTATATGGCTCCTACTAATACCATGTGAACCTTCTTGAATATTTTGTGAAATTCCCATTTTACCCTTAGCCTTTCTCAATATTTCCATACCAATAAACAACTTGTTCACTAAAATAATTTGGAAAATAGTCTTACCTTTAACTTCTCGCAATTATCTTGAATTATCCGAACGTACAAAATACGGGCTATAAAAATATACCAAGAAGTGGCGTCTCTGGAGTAGTGGAGTGCTCCTGTAGCCCTGCTGAGAAAGCTCCTAGGAATCCGTTCCGTCCCCCTGTCTTCCTAGGGCATGAACACAGCGTGCATAAAAGAAAAAGACGTCAGTACGAATAATGTACTGAGTATGTAAGGCATATATGATAACATAATAAGGAAATATAGAAAGCATAGATAACTGTAACTGCTTGCCTCTTGAGGCAGAATCATGCATGCTCACCTTTACCTTTAAAACATATCACACATACATACATAAACTGTCTGAATCAATAACATCATTAGCCCATGTCTGGGTTAATCATCTCACGCCGCCCTCTAATGATGCTGCCCATGCCATATAGACACGGTGTAGTAAGCCGCCTACCATAGCGGTGCTACCCGGCCATCTAGGCACGGTGTAATCATCATCATATACTTAAAATGAAGCATGTATAAGAACTCAAGTAAAAGTTGTAACTTTATCGTAGTGACGTATGGTCGGTAACCTCCGATTACATTATGGAACATCATGATCTTCATGTTTTACCTTGAAGGAACTAGCATTATAAGGTGAGACTATTAACAATGAATAGCATCAAGGAATCATGTAAAGATCATTAACATCTTAATAGCTTCCTATCATAAGCTTTAAAATCTCTGGACATAGATTCACCATTATCATTATCATATTCATAACACATCTCTTATCTTTATCTCATGAGAAGCTCTTAGTAATCATAGACTTATAAAAACTTTTTTATAATGTAAGAAAGTCATGGAAAGATAGAGGAAATCATGTTATAGGAATCATGCCTTAGAAAAGAAGGGGCTGGCCTTACATACCTTTACATCTCCTTAACGACTAAGCGTTCTCCTTCTAAGGTCACAACTCTACATTCAAGAGAATTCGTACTACATTAGATCTTTAGAAACATGCTTATGGCTAAGCAAAAGCGACTAAGAGCTAACGAAAATTAGGCAGAATTTCCTTTGTTTCAACAACTTTCTCCATATAATAGACAACTCCCACACATGAATAATAACACCCATAATATCACAATCGATAAACTTCATCGAGTTAAGCATTATTCAATTCTTACCATTCCCTTCCGATGTCATCCATAACCATAACTATGACATAATGCCATATTCATTCTCATATACTCCTTTAATATCATTTACATTATTAACCACAAGATTGTACTCATAACAGGTCAAGAACTATGATTCAAGTCAAGTTACTATTCCAAAATACCACTATTTCCATACTTGAGCTTCATATTCTTCTTTCTTCCTCAATTCAATTCTTTCAACCATTAAATACTCTTAATAACATGAAATGAACACAAAACTCACCTTTGATTATGTAGGAATGGGCTTTGGATGAATACACTTCACTTGAGAGAAGCCCTAACTTCAATACCAATAGAATTCCTGACTTCTATCAACTCTAGAGAGCCTCTTCTTCTCTTGATTCTATTGATTATTGGTAACTAGTCCTTGATTCCCCTTGGATTTATGTTAATATGATGTGGAGAATATTCCAGAGTCTTTAAGACTTTTAGAGAAAGTGGAAACTGAAAAATGAGAGCATGGGTCGTCTATTTATAACTGGAACTGGAAAGTTCCAGCGGGAAGGCTCGACGAGCGGGTCGACGACCCGTCGACGATCCGTCGACTTGCGCCTGCAGATTGAAAATTGCATAAACATGTTGACGGTGCACAGTGACGGTCCGTCGACACTAACTGGTGTCTACAAAATTTCCTGAATCAGTTCAGATTGCGTCGATTCGATTCGTTCAACTTCCAACCCCGTAAATTACCGGAAATACCTGCTTGTACATTTGTACACGGGGTAAGGAACTTTCTACCTTAACTTTCTCCAACGAGCTTTCTTCTATCGCCTCAAATGTGTTTGGAATCTTAATTAGAATCATTAAGTATCCCTTCTTACTTGTAGGGGCCTCATATACACCTTAACTTGCGTTAGTCTATTCACCGCACAACAACCCGAAATTCCGAGGTGTAACACTCTCCCCCCCTTAGGAACATTCGTCCTCGAATGTTAAGTTCTCGAGGATTCTACAAAAATTTTGCCAGAGTTTCCCCTGTAATATGACACTACCATCCTCTCACAACAACCCAAAATAACACCGCCACATAGGGCTACAACATCAACAACAAGAAACATGGCCACACACGACCCAAAACATTAAAAGAAAGCTCTACATACCTGGAGACAATGGTGTCTCATCTTGAACCTCTTCTGGAGGTGGAAACAATTACGGATATCTGGACTTCATAGCTTCTTCTGCCTCCCAAGTCATTTCTTCCTTATTATTGTTTCTCCATAAGACCTTGACTGAGGCTACCTCTTTGTTCCTGAGTTTCCGCACTTGCCTATCCAGTATAGCAATAGGTACTTCTTCATAAGCTAACTTCTCGATAACTAGAACATCATCTACCGGCATAATTCTAGAAGGATCTCCAACACATTTGCGAAGCATCAACACATGAAAAACTGGATGGACTGATTCAAGTTCTGGAGGTAAATCTAGCTCATAAGCTACTTGGCCTACCTTGCGCACAATCTTATAAGGCCCAATATATCGTGGATTATGCTTGCCTATTTTGCCGAATCTCATTACACCTTTCATCGGCGATACTTTTAAGAACACCCAATCATTGATTTGAAATTCCAAGTCCCGTCGGCGATTGTCCGCATAGGACTTTTGGCGACTTTGGGCTATCAACAATCGGTCTCTGATAAGCTTGATATTTTGCACCGCTTGCTGAATCAATTTTGGACCTATCAATTGTGTCTCCTCGACTTCAAACCATCCAATTGGCGACCTACATTTCCTTCCATACAGAGCTTCATACGGAGCCATCTGGATGCTGGAATGATAACTGTTGTTATAGGAAAATTCAATAAGTGGCAAATGATCATCCCAATTGCCTCTGAAATCCAACACACATGCCTGCAACATATCTTCCAAGGTCTGAATAGTGCGTTTAGCTTGTCCATCGGTCTGTGGATGAAATGTTGTGCTGAGTCTCACTTGCGTTCCCAAACCTTCTTGAAAGGATTTCCAGAATTTGGCTGTGAATTGCGCTCCTCTGTCAGTGATAAAAGATACAGGAATACCATGAAGTCGCACTATTTCTTTAAGATACAACCTTGCATAATCTTCTACGGAATATGTAGTTTTGACTAGAAGAAAATAGGCTGATTTCGTAAGTCTATCAACAATAACCCATATGGAGCATACTTACACCGAGAACGAGGTAAGCCTACAATAAAATCCATACTGATCACTTCCCATTTCCAGGTTGGAATTTCCATACCTTGCAACAATCCTCCTAGCTTCTGATGCTCAATTTTCACTTGTTCACAATTTGGGCATTGAGCTACAAACTCTGCTATATCCTTCTTCATTCCATCCCACCAATACATTGACTTGAGATCGTGGTACCTCTTTGTCGCTCCTGGGTAAATAGAATAGCGGGAGTAATGAGCTTCTTCCAGAATCTGACGACGTAATCCTGCAACATCTGGAACACATAGCCTACCTCGGTACCTGAGAACTCCATCTGTAGAAACCTCAAATGGTGACTTCTCTTTCTGAGGAAGTGTATCTCTATAGTGACTCAACTGGGGATCTTCATATTGGCGCCTTTTGACTTCCATATCTTTTAATGAAACAGCCGGGTTGTGAATATCAACTCCTTCGTTGCCCGAGTCTATTAAGCAGACTCCCAGGCTAGCTAGATAGTGGTGGAGCTCATGGACTAATTCTTTCGTCTCTAACTGAACATCACGTAGGCTGCCCATAGATTTACAGCTAAGAGCGTCGGCCAGCACATTTGCCTTTCCGCGATGATATAAAATACTAACATCATAGTCTTTCAGTAACTCTAACCATCGCCTCTACCGCAGATTCAACTCCTTCTGCTTGAAAATATACTAGAGACTCTTATGATCTGTGTAAATATCAACGTGAACACCATATAAATAATTTTTCCACATCTTCAATGCATGAATAACCGCAGCTAATTCAAGGTCATGGGTCGGATAATTCTTCTCATATTTCCTCAACTGCCTGGAAGCATAGGCTATAACCTCACCGTGCTGCATCAGCACACAGCCCAACCCAACACCAGAGGTATCACAATAAATAACATAGTCTTCTGATACTTCTAGAAGTGTTAGGACTGGGGCTGAAGTCAATCTATCATTCAATTCTTGGAAGCTACGCTCACAAGCATTGGTCCACTAAAATTTTGCTGACTTCTGTGTTAACTTCGTCAACGGTGTAGAAATAAAAGAAAATCCTTCCACGAGCCTTCTATAATAACCTGCTAAACCCAGAAAACTACGGCACTCCATAGGTGTTGTAGGCCTCGGCCAAGTCTTCACGGCTTTAATCTTCTGAGCATCAACCCGAATGCCATCAGCTGAGATAATATGGCCCAAAAAAGTTACAGAATTCAACCAGAACTCACATTTTGAAATTTAGCATACAATTCACGAGTCTGAAGAATTCCAAGGACAGTACGTAGATGATCTACATACTCTGCTTCTGACCGAGAGTATACTAGAATATTGTCAATAAACCCGATCACGAATATATCTAGAAAAGGCCTGAATACATTATTCATCAAATTCATAAACACTGTCGGAGCGTTAGTCAACCCAAATAACATCACCCGAAATTCATAATGGCCATATCTAGTTCTGAAAGCTGTTTTCGGGATATCTTCTTCTCTAACTCTCACTTGATGATACCCCGATCTAAGATCGATCTTGGAAAACAACTTAGCACCCTGCAGTTGATCAAACAAATCATTGATTCTTGGAAGCGGATATTTATTCTTTATCGTCACCTTGTTCAGCTGCCTATAGTTAATGCACATTCGTAAAGAACCATATTTCTTTCATACAAACAAGACAGGTGCTCCCCATGGCGATGAACCTTGTCTAATAAATCCCTTCTGGAGAAAATCCTTCAGTTGTGCCTTTAGCTCTTTCAATTCTGCAGGAGCCATTCGGTAAGGAGGAATAGATATGGGTTCGACATCCGGCAGCACATCAATAGTAAAATCAATCTCCCGCTTTGGTGGAAGACCTGGAAGTTCATCCGGAAATATGTCTGGAACCTCATTTACTACCGGGACAGACTAAATAGTTGGCGTTTTTAATTCAGTGTCATGAACTCGGACTAAGTGATAAATATAGCCCTTAGCAATCATCTTTCTTGCCTTGATATAGGAAATAAACCTACCTCTTGGAGATGCTACTCTACCTTTGCATTCAAGCACTGGTTCTCCCGAAAATTGGAACCGAACCATTTTCGCGTACCTAGCCAGCGAATCAAACTCGATGCTATAGTCTTGAACACTTCTACCATTCTGCCTCAGGTGTATAAATCTGTCAACTCTGGCTCGCCTCATCTCTGGAGGCAGAAAATGACCCAGAAAAGCCTCTACGAACTCATCCCATACTGCTGGTGGAGCATCTTCACCCCTGGACAACTCCCAGGACTCATACCAATTAACTGCCACATCCCGCAACCGATATGAAGCAAACTCGACCGACTCAGTCTCGGAGGATTTTGTCACCCGCAACGTACGCAGCATCTGTCGAATAAACTCCTGTGGATCCTCTGCGGGTTTTGACCCATAGAACTCTGGGGGGTTACAAGTCAGAAAATCGCGGACCCTCAAACTGTCGCGTCTATCCGCATAATCACCTCCTAACCCACGTCTCCGAGCCTGTCCCGATACCAACCTAGTCAATAACTGTACTGCTTCACGCATAGCCCTATCCTCGGCCCCTGGCTGGGGAGCTGGAGGCTCGGGTGCTGGAGCCGCAGGAGCTGGTGGTAAATCTGTCTCCTGACCTGCAGTTGTTGCTGCCCTAGGCTCCTCTGATAGTGATGGTGTAGCGGAGTTCGCTGACTGAATCCTAGTCCCAGGCACATATTGGGAATAAGCTCTAGTGACCCTCCGGGTCCCACTGGTCTCCCCAACTACCGTTTTGCCCTTCTGGGCGGCTGTTGCCTTCTTTGGAGGCATCGCTGTAAACATAACAATCTGTTAGGGAAAGATTTATCCTGATAATACAGCTCTATCGCACGATCTAGAATGAGAAGAAAAGATGACATCCTAAATGTCCTGTAGCTTCCTGTTTATAAACGTGGTGCACAACACATCGATAAACAAGATTCTACTAGACACAGTCTGTGGACACTCCGAGGATTTGACCGCTCTGATACCACTTCTGTCACGACCCAACCCCGTAGGGCGTGACTCGTGCCCGAATTGGACACTCATATTATCTGTTAACTGTAGTCATTTGCAATTAGCATGTCATGATCTCTTTTGTACATAAAAAGGTAGGACATTATTTTAAAGCTGTCAAGTTTTGTATGTCTTAGGCACCTGTCTCCTGAGGAGTTGCACTTTTTAAACAACAACATATATATATATATATATATATATATATATTCCTACGCAAGCCAACAAGGCTGCCACGATATACAAAATAACAAACATACATATATATGCAAGCCGACAAGGCTGCCATTACGAATGGGTACGCCCCAAACATAAGTCATAGACATAAAACGCATCAACAACTACAACCAGACCCACACCGATGTCCACAGACCTCTAAGAGTAATGACTGTATTACGTGGCGGGACAGGGCCCCGCCGTACCCAAACAAACACATACGCGCACAACATAAGGAGATTATACCACAAGCTAGCTCCGGAACAAAGGAGCAGTCCAAAATAGCTGAATGATGACCGAAGTTGGCGGATCTCCGAAACGAGCGTCTGTACCTGCGGGCATGAACGCAGCCCCCCGAAGAAATGGGGTCAGTACGGAATATGTACTGAATATGTAAAGCTTGAAACATAGTAATAGACTTATATTGAGACAATGTGTATAGGATTCAATGCAACAACCAGACTTTCATAAAATTTGCCTTTGAATATATTTCATATGTATCGTTCTCATATCAATGTCATTATATAGTTTCGTAATCAAAGCTGCATAGTCATTATGTATATAACATATATAACGTGTCCCAGCCCTTTTTATGAGGGACTCGGTATTTATAATCATGGCATCATAAACATAAACATGTACGTGTCCCGGCCCTTTAATGAGGGACTCGGTAATAAGGAATATATATATGCCCTCCTAGCCACCATCTCCACATCATCATATTATGATATCGTCATATCATCATCATATCATTATGCCATTATATCATCATCATACCATCATATATATATATAACGTGTCCCGGCCCTTTAATGAGGGACTCGGTGAATAATATAGTAAACATGCGCATGAAAACGTATCCTGGCCCGGGACTCAGTGAAGGATATAGCGGTAAGCACGAGCAGAATAATAGGCAACCACATATATGCAATTCATCTTTTTTTGAGACTCAATGGATAAGCAACTAACCAGCTCTAAAGTGTCAAAATAATATTCATATTCAGTTCATTTTAAGTCTCATAACAAACTATTCAAGAAACATTTCAGATTTCATGTACATGTATCACTTTAACAAGGTATAGCTTTTGAAAGTCAAGTATGTCTCTAGTTGTGCAATTCTTTAAGTATAGGAACTTTCATGCATTATTCATTAGTCAATCATATTGTAGGCACATGACAATAACCTTAATGAAATATAGAATCATAAGTCATACATGGAACTAGAGAATAGAATTTACCCCAAGGTTCATATCGTTTCATTCTTACGTCTAGGACATGCCAAAAGAAAGAAGGAATAGGATTTACATACCTTTTGCGTTTAGTTGTATTCTAACTTGTACTTGCTGCCCAAAAACACTTATCCTATATCCAGATGTGAAGAACTGCAATTATTCTACAAGGGCATTCAATACGTCTTGTGACATTCACACTTCCTTTCTAACAATTAAACGACGTTTCGTTCGCATTCGAACCAACTAGCGTTACAAGCAACCATTGCTAATCGTTCTTTCATATATTGATCAAAACTTGTCTAAGCATGACTTAGGGAACTTGGGCAGTCCATACACCATCCAAAACAGTTTCATACACACGGCTAATCAACACACATCGCATTTCCATTCTTACTTAGCAAATTTCCAGTTTTAACTTGCAACAACACAACACTTTTAATGACTTTACTTTCATGAATCTTGGAACTGTTTTAGCATCATTTTCATTCTTACAACAGCCCACAATCATTTCAGTTTTAACTTGAATCATGACATTTTACATTCGCTAAACGTTTGCAACAAGAATCAACATTCAACACACACAATTTTTTACTTCTAACTTCCAAAAACTGTCCACGGTTTTGGACTGCCTTTACACCTCAATATAATTCATTTCTTTAACACCCCAATTCACATATTCAACATGCATACAATACACCACAATGTCCATAACAACAACAATCGAAATGTGACCCAAAACAGTCCCTAATTCTCCCTAAAACAGTCCCTACTACACGGCTACAACACCCTTCCACCATTTCATGATTTTCATCCGTTTATCCAACTACAATGCATTCAATCCATTTCCAATACATGTTCAACAAGATTAAGCATGACTTCATTAGAATCTTCAACACATGATTCATTTTAAATTCGAGCAAAAACAGTCCAATATCCAACATGCAGCATCACAACCAAACTCCTACAATCTTTGTTCATTTACATATGTTGATAAATATTCAATTCACCAACAATACTTGCACAATGAAATCAGTCATGAACTCACCTCACACACGGCTCACTCCCTACTTCAACTACAACCACAATCCAACAACAACTTGCATGAACTATACATTCAAATCATCATGCAACACAAGAAACAACAAACATTCTTACCTTTCAATCTTGTGCTTCACTTGGCCGAAACTTCAATCTATTTGGGTGCTTCACTTTCTTGTTTCTCTTCAACAACTAACACACCTTCTTATACACTAGATGAGCAGTAAATTTGATGGAGAAAAACTGGATTTTTTTTGGATTGAACTCACCTCACCACTCTCGGCTAGCTCTACCCGAGAGCTTCTCTTTCTCTCACTATGTATTTTCAACTTGTAAGTGTTGAAATGAGTTGTGGAATGTGGAGTGAATCAGATTTTTCACATTATGTATTCACTCCATATTTTGGCCATGTGTACTACACTAACTTGGGTCAAGAATCTTTGACCACTCCATTATTCTACACGGCCAAACATGGCTTTAAATAATGGGCTGATTTGTTTTGTTCCCAATCCC